>NC_058134.1:43379762-43460458 GCF_016433145.1 Gracilinanus agilis
GAAAGAAAGAAAGAAAGAAAGAAAGAAAGAAAGAAACAGAAAGAAAGGAAAGAGAGAGAGAAAGAAAAAAAAGGAAAGAGAGAGAGAGAGAGAGAGAGAGAGAGAGAGAGAGAGAAGCAGAAAGGTAGAAAGAGCTTTTCCTATCCCCAAATTTTGGAAAGATTAGTTAAGATGTACATAAATTTCTTTGTAAACCGTGAACCTGAATCATATAAAGACAAGTTGTTATCATTAGTGATACTGCACATCTTCTCTATAATGGGAAGAACCTTGTCTTGGATGTCATGTGTTCAACCAAACATATAAAAGCACAACTCACTGGCAGAAGAATATGAAATATTGAATAACAAGATCTGAGTCAGATTGTATGTCTCTTTTTTCTTAGTCACAAGCAGCATTTTATAATATTAAATGACATGCGATAGTGTGTGTTGTGTATAATGGAACAAAACATTGATTTTCCTTCTTTTAGAGGTGATATAGAAGTCAAGACACATTTAATGCAGTTTTCCCTTACTTGCTGATGAAATCTTTCCATCCACTGGCATCATTTGAATTCACCCTTACTTCATACTTATCAGAACTGGACTTGGGCAGCACTTTCTGAGTTCTACTTCATCAGCTTATGCAGATCCAGGGCTAAGACCCCTCCTCCTTTCCCTCTAGTTTGTGTCTGTCCTTCCCTCACCTGAGAAACTAATCCAGAAAATTTAGTGCTTCAGCCCTGTGGTCAGAAAGATCTTCCAACTCTAGTCGATGCCATAGAGCATCACAGTAAAATGGCAGGCTGAAGAATGATGCTTATCCCAGGCTAAGCACAGTTTCCTCTTTTCACTGGAACTGGTTTCATATTTTTGGCTTTTTCTGTGTCCTTCCTTTCCCCATCCCTTCACATACCCCACCCTCATCCCCAGAATAAACTCCCTCTTCATCTCCACCTCTAAAAATCTTTTAATTCTTTCAAAGTCTGCCCAGGTGCTGTCTCCTATGTGACTTCCTTCTTGACATCCCTAGTTCTAGAGCACTTAACCTTTTTTGTGTGGCATGAATCTCTGGCTATCTAGCGAAGTCTTTGAACCCCCTTCACAGGATAACATTTTTAAATCCATCAACAAAATGTTTTCATAGAATTACAAAGGGAACCAATTATCCCAAAGTATAATTATCAAAATATTTTTTAGAAACAAGTTCTGGATCCCCAGGCTGACCCTTCTCTCCTCTAGTTGTCTATACTTTCTCTCTCCTCAAACTATCATGTTCTCATTGAATCTGTTTACTTATTTCTTTTATCCCCACTCTTTACCCTAATAGAAAGTAAGCTCTTTGAGGGCATGTAATGCTTAATTTTTATCTTTTTAACCCTATTAAGTTGTGTGTGACCATCTAGAGCTAAAAAAAAGACTAACAGAAAGGAATAAGGAACAGCCTCCATGGAGAAAGGACACTGTGCCTTCCATTCTACTTTATTACTGTAGAAACAACAACAAAAAATGGAACTCACCGACTCTTCCTTGGGGGCTGGCACTCAGTTTGTTTCTAGCATTAAGCTCATGGTGGTGTAGCCTTTGTATCTCAGTGGATGTGGTCTTATGGCTTCTGAAGAGATTGTTTTTATGTCAGAAGCCTTGGGGTTGGCCATTGGGAAGGAACTCTCCCCTCCCACTTGTTCTGGGTATTGATTGGTACATCCACAAGCTCTCTGGGTCCAGGTAAAGCAGAGTTAGCACACACTGAGCCCGTGGCTTTCTGCTCAAGGCAGTTAACCCTTTTTGAACTTCAGTTTCCTCAGTTGGATATGCTGGGGGAGAGGAGGAGGTTGACTCCCAGACCTCAGTGACCAGAAAGAAGGGAGAGATGAAGACTGAGGCAGTGGGAAGGGTTCTAGATTTGAACTGAGGAGACCCGGTTCAAATCCCAGCTTTGCCCCTTATTATTGCTCTATGCCTTTGGACAAGTCATTTAACACTTCTTAGCCACCATTTGTTCTAAAAGGGGAGCTGGACCTTTGCAGCCTTGAGTCTGTAAGATGATAGTGGTTTCAAGGGAAGAAGATACTGAGTTCTGATTTGGGCATATTGAATCAGAGGGGTCCAGCAGGTGGTGGTGTGGGATTGATGCTTAGGGTAGACTTAGACAAGTCAGCCTTTCTGGGCTGATGTCTGTCCATCTATAAAGTGCAGGGGTGGACGAGGTGACCTTTTAGCTCCAAATCTTGTACCTTCTGGAATCGTCTCAGTAATCTCCAAGGGGAGTAAAAACCAATTGCTGCATTTTTTTTTAAAAACCCTCAAACCTTCTGTCTTAGTGTCAATATAAGCTGGAAGAGCAGTAAGGGCTAGGCAATGGGGGATAAGTAACTTAGCCAAGGTCACTCAGCTAGGAAGTGTCTGAGACCACATTTGAACCCAGGACCTCCTGTCTCTAAGCCTGGTGCTCTATCCACTGTTTCTTATAGGTAACTTTACCATGGTAACACAGGTAACAAGGAGCAGAACCTGGATTTGCAGCAGTGATTCCAGTGGCATATTTTTTGAATGCCTGTCTTTTTTCATGGATGATTAGGTTCAAGTTTGCAGGGTATGGCATTTGGGGCTGTATCTTAAGCTTCTTCTAAGAATATAATATTTCTTTTCCATCTATGGTTTCTAGTGGGTGCAGAATAGTCTTGTGTCATCATAATCCTTTCCTTTATATTTGAAGGTCTTTCTCCTGGTTTCTTGCAAACATTTTAAAGAAGGATCAAATTAAACAGTGTCTGTTGGAATTTGAAGCCTATTTGTGTTCTATAGGTGGCTTGTGCATGGCGGTTTGCCTTCTGTATTCAAAAAGGGTTTCTTGCCCTATGGTGGTCAGGTTTTTTTACTTGTCATGTTCTGATGGGAGGCCCATGATTGTAGAGCCTTAAGTTGTCTCTGTGCACCATATTTGAAAAGGTCAGCATGCTTTGTTTGCATCGAGGTCACACGATCTTTTCTTGTGGGTGCTTTTTGCTTTTGTCCTTCCAGATTGTCCTTTACTTCAGAACATTTGTATTCCCAATCTGTTTTCTCTTTTGCTTCTTTGGAGAGACTTACCCCTATGGATTCAAGTTTTCTCATCTACTGATTATTTCTACTGTGTAAGTCACAAATTCTTCCTTTTGTTCTCATCTAACTTCTCTCAAAATTCTGATTTCTCCCCTTGAACCATTCTGGAATATCCAGCTGTAGTTTCCATATTCTTTTGGGAATCTATAGGGTTCTGAGTCTTATCAGTGTTTTCTCATTTTATTATCTCCCTTATGGATTTATTTGCTTATCTTACAGATTTTTAACTGAATTTTCTTCCTAAAAGATTTGGTAGTTTTCCATTTATTTCCCTGTCACTAACTTCACTACCCTCCCCCATCCCCAACCAGGGATTTTCTTCAGAACCATCTGAGTCTCCTCATGTTGAGGAGTTTATTTTTCACCAGCCTCAGTCCTTCTGCAAAGTAACTTCTGGGAAGTCAGGATTGACCCCTGCTGGAGGCTGCTCATTTTTTCTTCAGACCCAGGGTAACACCATAGTCTGGTTCCCTGCTCCAGTGCTCCCTATTCTTTAGTTCTTTTAGCAGACCAAGTCCAAATATGGCCCTTTTCTGAGGTTTAAAAGAGAGAGGAATGGATGTTCAGGGCAGAGTTTCAGCCACCTTCAGGTACTCCAACCTAGGAGCTTGCCCAGGCAAAGTGTACGTTCTCTTTCCCCATGCCTGGGAAGGGTTGGGGCCCTCTGGCTGCTGCCACGGGACAATGGGGAGAATAGGGTCAGTATGTTGCAGAGGAGATTTCATTAGGAGAATCCCTGAATGCTTTGTATACTCTGCTAGAGCGAGGAGGCTGTTGGGGTGCAGGTGGGGGTAAACAGGTGCCAAGTGAGCACTAATGATGAACACTCACTACTAAGGCCATCACCATACTAAGCTTCTTGCTTTCTCCTCCTGGGAGAATAGTTGGGCATGTAATTCCTCTTTGGGGGGCCTTTTTAAGTCAGCAGAGCCTGAGACATTGCTTAGTCCTCTACCTGACTGGTTCTGTTGGGAAGCTTAGAATGGAATTCCAGAGCCAGCCCACTGTCCACCACCCCTTGAGGAATGGTAGCTGTTGGGTCCTTTCCCCCATCCCTGCTCTCTGTGGGATATGGATCCATTCATGGTGCTGCTGGCTCAAAGGGCATGCCTGGTTTTACGACTCTTTGGGCTAGATTCCAAGTTACTCTCTGGAAGATCCACTTTTTTTTTTTTTTAAGTCCTTAGATGATGCCCAGAATGCTCGTTTCATGGGTCAGGAAAAGGCAGTGGGGAGGTCGACAGGCTCATGTGGCAACATAGTGCTACAAATAATCGTTCTGAAAAGACTCTCCTGAGGAAGCCACTTCCTTAGAAAATCAGGCGAGCAGGTCCTTTCACAGGCGCACTCCCCATTCTCCATCAGGATGCGCCGGTCCCCCAAAGCCTCAAACCCCTGCTGATTGGCACCTTCTTGGGCCCCTCAGTCGCCTCTCCCTTTGATTGGGGGCAGTAGGGGGAGCACTGCACCCCTCCCCAAGCCTTCCTTGATCACAGGCTCTGAACTTCACAGCCCCCTCTCCATCTTCCAATAGCAACTCTGCCCCTTTCCACGGCTGGTGGCCCCCAAGCCTCACTCTTCCTTTGGGGTGCAAAGCAGGGACTGTGACTTCCCCAGTGCCTAGCACTGTGCCCAGAACATCATAGGCCCATAATAAATGTTTACTGAATTGAAATGAAATGGGTCGAAGATGATGCATCGGGCCAAGGGAGAGATCCAGGAGATGAGCCCCCCTTTTAGAGGACACAGACGAGAGAGTTGCCCAGATGAGAAAGTGAAGAGATTGTGATCTGCACCCCATTGATAAGGCCACAAACCAACCAAATATTGAGCACTGGGCCTGGAGCCAGGAAGACCTGAGTGCAGTTCTAGCTTCAGACGTTCAACTAGCTATGTGACCCTGGGCGAGTCATTTACCCTCTCTTTGGTTTCCTCATCTGTAAAATGGACATCTCGCCAGCAGCTACACTCCAAGGGGTTTGTGAGGTCCAAATGGATAAAGTAGGTAAAGCGTTTTGCAAACTTTAAAGCGCCTATACACCCAATAGCCATTACTTGCCAAAACAGGAACATTATCTGGGCTTTCAGAACCACCCAAAAGCAGCTTGTCCACAGCAAGACTTAAAACAAACAAAAAATGCTTTGGTCAGCCAGAAAAT
Organism: Gracilinanus agilis; assembly: GCF_016433145.1. Taxonomy (NCBI): domain Eukaryota; kingdom Metazoa; phylum Chordata; class Mammalia; order Didelphimorphia; family Didelphidae; genus Gracilinanus; species Gracilinanus agilis. The sequence continues at coordinate 43,385,008 of NC_058134.1, forward strand.
ATAAATGAGCAAAACTCCCCAGCATTCCAATGAATGGAAGTTTTCATGAAATTAGAAAGAGGCTAAATCATGGACTCAGGAGGGGTGAGAGTTGGGGGGTCGAGTCATAGCTGCATCTCACTGGGGTCCCCTCCCCTGCCCCGTGCCCTTCTCTCCAGGCCTTGCATGCCAACTGCTCCTTATTTAATCTCACAATAATCAGTCCTTGATTATTACTTTACTATAGAACTAGGGAGGAGGAGGGGGGAAAAAAACCTTATTCCATGCCAGATAATGAAGGGCTGCCTTGCTGGTGGGTCTGGCCATCTGGTGTGTCACTCCTGAGATAACAGGAAAAAATTTGGGCCTGGGTCTGCCCAGGTGCCATGGAGGACAGAATAAATATTCTTTATTAATAATAAATTTTCTTGGGCTCTTGAGAGGGAAGTGAAACAAAATATCCCCAGTGATAGGGCGACACCTAGTGTTCCAACATTTTATAGGTAACATCAGTGGTTTATCCATGTTGTTACATCTGTCCAACATGGTGAGGGCCTTCCTTTGATCCAGCACTTTCCATATTTTCCAGATATAAGGCTCTTTATTTTTTACATCCAGCCATTTCACGGATCTTCCTCCCACGTGATAGTAATTGTGCCATTAGTTCCTCCAGCCTTTCAGAACCCAGAGTCATCCCAGGGTAGGATGAAAATGAAAACTACACCTATAATCATAGGAGCCTACATTATCAAGGCACTTGGAGCTTTACATGTATTTTATATCATTTGTGTCTCTCAGTAGCCCTATGAAGTAGGCAACACAAGTATTATTCCCACTTTATTGATTAGGGTCAGGGTGACTTAAGTGACTCAGTTTAGTTACAGAACTAATCAGTGTTAGAATTAGGACTCAGACTTCTGACTCCACCCACAGGGCTTTTTTAAAAGATATTTTATTACCAATTACATCTAAGAACAATTTTCTACATGAGTTTTCTGAAGTTGTAAGATCCAAATCGTCTCTCTCCTTCCCTTCCCTCCCACTTCCCAGGAATGATAAACAATTTGATCTGGGTTATATGTGTATTTTCATGCAAAATATTTCCATATTAGTTATCATTGTAAGAGAATACTCACATAAAACCAAAACCCCCAAATAAAAACATAAATAAACTAATGTAAAAGATAGTATATTTTTGATCTGCATTCTTACTCCCACAATTCTTTCTCTGGAAATAGATAGCATTCTTTGACATAATCCTTCAGAACTCTTCCAGATCATCGTATTGCTGAAAGTAGCTAAATCTTTCACAGTTGATTGTTCCACAGTATTGCTGTTACTGTGTACAATGTTCTCCTGGTTCTGCTTATTTCACTCTGTATCAGTTCATGGAGGTCTTTCCAGCTCTTTCTGATCTCATCCATTTCTTATAAAGCACAATAATGTTCCATCACCATCATATACTACAGTTTGTTCAGTCATTCCCCAATGGATGGACATCCCCTCCATTTTCAATTTTCTGCTGTCACAAAATGAGTTGCTATAAATATTTTTGTACAAATAGGTCCTCCTCCCCCCCCCTTTTTTTTTTTATCACTTTTGGATACAGACCTAGTAGTCCTGGATCAGAGGGTATATATTGTTTTATAGTCCTTTGAGCATAGTTCCAAATTGCCCTCTAGAATGTTTAGTTTCATAGCTCCACCAGTTTTGCCACATCCCCTTCAACATTTATCATTTTCCTCTGTTGTCATATTGGACAATCTGATAGGAGTGAGGTGGTACCTCAGAGTTATTTTATTTGCATTTCTCCACTCAAGGGATTTCGAGAATTTTTTCAAAAAGTTATTGATAGCTTTATTTCTTCATCTGAAAACTGCTTGTCCATATCCTTTGACCTGTTGGGAACAGCTTGTCTTCTTAAAAATTTGGCTTTGTTCTCTTTGTATTTAAGAAATGAGACCTTTATCAGAGAAATTTGTTATAAAATTTTTTCACAGCTTGTTGTTTCCTTTCTAATCATGGTTACATTGGTTTTGTTTGTTCAAACCTTTTTTAATTCAACATAAACAAATTTATTCATTTTATAGCTGGCAATGTTCTCTGTCTCTTGTTTGCTCTAAAATCTTCCCTTCTTCATAGATCTGACAGGTAATATTCTGTGTTCCCCTAATTTACTTATGGTATCACCCTTTATACCTAAGTCATATGCCCATTTTGACCTGATGTTGGTATAGGGTGTGAGATATTGGTCTATACCTGATTTTTGCCATATTGTCTCCAGTTTTCCCAGCAGTCTTTGTCAAGTAGTGAGTCCTAATCCCCAAAGCTGGGATCTTTGGCTTTATCAAACACTAGATTACTGAGGTCATTTACTCTTCCTCTATTCCATTGATCCACCTTTCTGTTCCTTAGCCAGTACCAGATTGTTTTGATACTTGCTGCTTTGTAGCACATTGAGATCTGGTACTGCTGGGGCCATTTTTTTCATTGATTGCCATGACACACTCTGTGCTTTTCATTTGTACATACGTGCACACACAAACACACACACACACACACACACACACACACACACAACTCCCATACCTGGTTTTGTACATCCTTAAGTCTTTATCGTATGGCATATTTCACTACTTTAATAAGTTCATGATGTCATCATTGAGGATCTCCTCTCCAGTGGTGCTGATTGAATTCCATTTTCTTCAGTTCTTGTCTGTGCCCTCCCATGGGGTCTAGGTACCAGGGCAGCATTCACACTCACTGCCTCTCTCTCATTCCTCACTATTGCTACTTGATTAGCCCTCCTTGCTCTCCAACCATACCACTCTTGAATAGTATCTTTTATGTTGATTTTTATACTCAGTGTTCCATCAATTGCTATATGCTAGTCTGGTTTTAGGAGACAGAAATTGAGGTAAATAAGATTTGGAAAAAATGGAGTATCCTAGAATACGACATGGGCATCTAGGTAGCTCCATCAATAGAATGCCAGGCCTGAACTCAGGGAGACTCATTTTTGTGAGTTCAAAATTGGCCTCAGATATTTACTGTTTGTGACCCTGGACAAGTCACTTAACCCTGTTTGACTCAGTTTCCTTACCTGTAAAATGATCTGGAGGGGAAGGAAATGACAAACAATTCTAGCATCTTTGTCAAGAAAACCCTAAAAAGGGGTCATAAAGAATCAGATACAACTGAAAATAACTTAACAACAACAACAACAATACTCATGCTGATAGAATGGAGAGGAGGTATGACTATTATATAACAAGCATTTGATTTTGGAATGTTGTCTGAAATGAAATCCCCCTTTCAGATTTTACCCTTATCACCTCTACCCTTCTTTTCTCACTTTGGTCCTATAATGGCCTTTTATAGAGAAAGAGCTAATTGGGAAAAACTCTGGGCCAACCCAGTTGTGTGTTTTATGTATTATCTGAATACAAATAACCAGCTGTAACAGAGGTTGCAAGAAAAAGGGAATGGGGTGGAAGGAGAACAGAAAATGGAAAAATTGGGATTTTCATTCTTTCACAATCCCTAACATAATGTAGCTCCTTTTTCTTTTCTTTTCTTTTCTTTTCTTTTCTTTTCTTTTCTTTTCTTTTTTTTTCTTTTCTTTTCTTTTCTCTTTTCTTTTCTTTTCTTTTTTCTTTTCTTTTTTTATTATTACCTTACCTTGTATTGGTTCCAAGGCAAAAGAGCAGTAAGGAGAGAGAGGCAGGAAGGAAACAAAAGGCATGAGAAGCCAAACAGAAGTCTACTTAATCATGGAGGCACCAGAGATCCACTAGGGTTTATCAAGGATGATAAGATCAGACCTTTGTTTTAGGAGAATCAGTTTGACAGCGATGTGTGAGGTGCCTTGGACGGGGGAGAGACTCCAGGTAGGCAACTGAACCAAGAAGCTATGGCAGAAGTCACAGTGGGAGCTGGTGAGAGCTCATGCTGGGGCAATAGCACAGGAGAAGAAGGCTATAGAGGGGAAATGTTAAACAGAAAGGATAGAAAGCTGCCCAGCAGCCTCCTAAGAGTCGTTGCTGCCTAAAAGTCCTCTAAATTCCTTTGGAAACACTGCTGCAGTATCTCCAGCACATCACAACCCTCCCTCTGGGTGGAGTCATGACCCTCTGCCCTGTGATCATTAAAGCTAATGTGCCAAAGAGAGGCTTGAGTTTATGAAGACTGGTCATCTACGTACGCTGTGAAGAGCAACCTTCAGCTTTAAATGGACTATATAAAAGTGATGGGATAGAATGAATTTCTCATTATTTAGGCAGTTTTATGATGATTTTCCAAAGGAATGTTTTCTGAATCAAAACCATAAAAATGAATCTACCAAAACCTCTAAAATATTGGCCAATATTGTAATCAAGTGAAACAAAAGACAGTAAAGAATTAGGGAATATTGACTAGACACATCTGTGCACTGCCCTAAGAATAAAGTTTAGTAGTCTGTGGGATTGCTAGGGAAGGGGATGTGATGAAAGACACAACTGGTTGGGGACCACATCATCACATCCAACATGGAACTAAGGTCCTCCTGACTGCAGGTTTGGCTTTCAATCCACTGAGCCTCCCAGCTGTCCCTTGTGGCACTGATTCTACTTTATTTTTTTATAAAAATTGTTTTTCAATTACACGTAGAAATAATTTTTGACAATTGTTTTCTGACATTTTGCCATTCAGATTCTCTCTCTCCCTCCTCTTCTCCTCCTTGAGGCAGTAAATAGTCGGATATAGGTTATAACAATGCTTTCATGTTTTGCTGATAATAGTTTAGTCCTTCATAGTTGATGTTGTACAGTATTTCTCTTACTGTATACATTGTTTTTCTGGTTCTGCTCACTTCACTTTGTATCATTTCATATAAGTCTTTCCATCTGAACTCATCCTTTTCCTTATGGCTCAGTAGTCTTCAAATACAACCATATACCATTGTTCAGCCATTCCTCAAATGATGGACACCTCCTCCGTTTCCAGTTCTTCATCACTAAAAAAAGAGCTGCTAATAATATTTTTGTACCAGTAGGTCCTTTTCCCCCTCTCTGTCACCAGTGTTAAAACAGAATACCATACTTATGTGTTGTCTACAAAATTGACCAGTAATCTGTGTACCTTCCATCCTTCAAACTTTGACACCAAGCTCACCTCCTTTAGCAAGCTTTCCATGATTGATCTTACTAACTGAGCATTCCTTTATTCTTCATCGTCTCTGCATTTTTTAACTCAACTGGTGCCGCCATCTCACTGCCTCCCACTGGCTTCTTTCCCTTGAGGTGAAGAGAAAGTGAACTCAGCTGAACTGGTAGTAGACTGGAAAACAGCTTCATTGCCATCTAACTCCTCTATCGCCAGTGGACACTCTCTGAGGGTGCTGAAGCACAGCACCCCAGAAATACCCACACTTGCCACAGGAAAGGCACCAAGGAATGAAGTCCAGGTGCCCCAACACTGTGGGCATAACCTCCCCTCTGGCCTGAAGCTACCCTTGACCTCTCTGCCCTCTGATCCCTCACCCTCTGCCAACCACCATGGGCAACCTTGGCCAGTATGATCAATGATACACTAGCTCCACACTCTCTCTGCACCTTGAATGTACCTACCCAACAGCAGTGCTGGTAGAAGTGTCTGTGCAGTTCGCCCCCAGGACAGCCTGTTTCCAGATGCCCCAGTTTACTGGTGCTTCTGGGGGTCCTCCATTTTATCTGAGCACTGTTATCATCTCTCTTCTCTTTTTCATATTAGTCCTGCTACGTTGGTCTCTCATAGTTTGCACTCTGGCTTTCTCTTATTCATCCATACCCACAGACTTATGTGTGCACACATACATGCATCTTTAAATACACACCTATTTACACACATGTGTTTGTACAGGCATGTGTTCTCATTTGGTTTTTTTTTAGTCTTTTTTTATACTTTGTTATGTTGTGTGCCCCCTCCTGTGTTGTCAGATCCCAATAGGAGGCCTCCATGTTTTATCTTTCTTTTACATCCCTTAGTGCAGTGCTGTGTGTGGTCAATGCCTAACAGAGTCTATGGATTCTACCATTCACATCAATAGTGTTTCATCATGTATTTCAGAATCTTCTGTAGCAATCAATTAATATGGTTAACCATATGATTATGGATGAACCTTGGGGCACACTTCTCTTTCTTTATCTATGTCCATGTATTCCCATTGGGCCCAAATGGATGTGCTTCCCTCCCTGATAGACTTGGGGTCTGCTCTCACAAGCACAGAGGAGTCAGGAGATCTGAATGTTCCTCCTGCTTTAGTGGCTGGTCTTCTGAGTGATTCTGCTTTCTGATGTTATAAACGCTTCTGATTCCCACCTTCCGCTGATACCCAGCCCCAGCGATGATGTGCTCATTACACTCACTCTCAGGCAAAGCTGGGCCAAGCTACAAGCATCTCTTCTTAGGAGGATGGGCAGGACGTTGTGTCTGTTGGGCATTCTGTCTTTTTATCTCTACAGGATATTTCTGCGTATCTGCAGCTGTATTTCACAGTTTAAATAGAATATTCTCAGATCTTGACACTGTTCCTTTCACAGTGTGGCTTCTTGGGAAATATCTCACTTTTAATTCTCCAAAAAAGTAGTGGTTACTAGAAGAGAGTAATTTAGAATCTGTCAGATAGAAAATGGAAGGTAGTATATGAAATGGAACTGTTTGATTTCAGCTTGCTTAGATCAGAAAATAGGGCAGCGAGTGTCTCAGAGCCCTGAGCCTGAAGGTGGGGGTGCCTGAGTTCAAATGTAGCCTCAAACACCGCGTGACTCTGGACAAGTCCCTTAACCCTGTTTAACTCAGTTCCTCGTCTATAAAATGGTGGTAGTTTTGCCTACCTCCCAGGATTGTTGCCAAAATCACACGGGATCACACTTACAGGTATTTTACAAACCTGAAAAATGCTACATAAAGGTGAGCCACCATCATGATTATTATTTATTAAAGGGCTTTGTAAATCTTAAAGTGCTATATAAAGCTAGCTGTCGTCATCTTTATTATTGTTGTTTTGATGTTTCAGACACATCCAGCTTTTCTTGACCCCAATTGGTATTTTGTTGGCAGAGATACTGAAGTAGTTTGCCATTTGCTTCTCTGGCTCATTTTTTCAAATGAGGAAACTTGTGTCTAAGGTCACATTTGAACTCAAATCTTCCTGACTCCAGGCCCAGCATTTTATCTGCTGTAGCACCCAGCTGCCCTAACCTCCTCATTATTATTACTCAGTAAACCTTAAAGTGCTGAATCATCACTTGGCTTAGGTGCCACCTCCTTCAGGAAGCCTTCCCTGAGGCCTCCAGTCATCACTGTTCACCCTGTATATTTGTATATTTGTATAAACCTTGGACTCCCTCTAGTAGAATGTAATCTCTTTGAAAGCAGGGATTTTTTTTTGTTCTGTCTTTGTATTCCTAGAGATTAACACAATTAACACAATTCTTTGAACATGGTAAGCATTGAATAAATGCTTCTTGAATGGAATTAAATTGACCTTCCTGAACCTTCTGGCACCTTCAGATGGACTCCATGCCTGAGCTCAGAACTAAGTGGCCTTAATTGGTACTGTAAAGTTTAAATTCTTTTGAGAATAATTTCAGGATAAGGATCTTGCCGTCTCCCCAGAATCCAGACGACGAACCTGTTTGGTGAAGACACCATGAAGATGTCTGAAAAGCCTTCACTGTACCATGAAGACCAAATTTTGAACTTTGGGGTGCAGTTGATTGAAAACTATGGGGAGTTGAAATTGAATTGTATATATTATTTTAATTGTACACTGTTATACCAATAGGGGACTGCCCCCAAATTGGTTTTTGTCAATGCGGCTAATTTTAACCATTTGTTCATCTATTTCTTTTATCCCCAATTCCTGAAAATTTTAGAAGTTGTCTATTTTTACAGGTCCAGCGAAGAAAAAGGACTAACCTTTTTTTGCTGGACCTCACGGGGAATTGTAAAAGTGAAATTTGGGAGATGTCATCTAAAAGTATATATATTTTCTATGGACATGTGGAAATTGTCAAACTACATTTCCCGTGGTCCAACGGGTTTCCGTTTCCGGTTCTTTGGGCGTGGGGACGCCTACGTCTCCACGCAGAGAAGAGTTTAAATCTCCTGGGTTAGGGGGGAGTGGCTCTTGAACAGCAGACTCGGGACGAGACAGGAGACAGTAATGGCGAGGGCGGCGGTTTTGAATTCTTACAAGCGCGTGGTCTAATAACTTTATCTATCAGCATGGCTTTAATTAAAATACTAATATATATTTATACCAGCCTTTATTATTTTTAATATTTATAATTTTGGCAACCACGAAGGGATTCGAACCCTCAATCTTCTGATTAGCCTAAGAGGAAGCCATGTTGGCCAGGAGACTGAGGAGGAGGTAATAATGACGAGGGCGGCGGTTTTGAATTCTTACAAGCACGTGGTCTAATAACTTTATCTATCAGCATGGCTTTAATTAAAATACTAATGTATATATTTATACCAGCCTTTATTATTTTTAATATTTATAATTATGGCAACCACACGGGAGTAATTCGAACTTTCAATTTTCTAGATAGCCTAAGAGGAAGCCATGTGGCTCTGGGACCCAGAGTCTCAGAAGCGATTTTTTTCCTCGCCCAGTCCTCTCCCGATTTTCCCCAGCCTAGAGGCTATTTCACGGGGAAGAGAGACAATGGCTTTAATGGCTGGAGGGCTGCGAATTATTTTGCTCAATGCCCCGGGCCTGGTGACCCTTGCGGATGCTAAAACGCCAGAGAGCCTTTATTATTTTTTATCGTAACAGTACTCTGGGTTATTTGCATGTAGTTCAGTAGGTATCTATCAGTCCGTGTCTCCTTAAGATCCAGCAGAGCCATTCTGGGTGTCCCTCCTCAAAGATGCCCAAAGCATTATGATTGTGGCTGGGTTGGGGGAAGCTCTTTATTTCTTTGAATGCAACGTTAGACATGGTGGTCAATGCGCCTTCCCGGGACAGAAGAATTTCATTCTCTTGTGTTTGCTTATGTCCAACTGGAGACCATCTTGGTGTTTTTGGCCTCGCAGGGATAGCACATCCAACTCTTTAACACCTGACGACCCTGAGGACATGCCAGTGGGTCAGGATGCTGAAATCTGCTTGCTGAAGTCCGGAGAGCTGATGTGAGTACCAGTACCAGCAGCACAGTGTGCCATTGCTGAGTTGGGGTGTACTGAGGTGGTGTAAGAGGGAGATTTTAGGTATTTTATAGGTATATATTTAAAGTGTGGCCGCCAGGAATCAACAATTCAGATTGATTCCATAATTAAAATAGACTCAAGTCAGGATCGGGTTTAAGGTAGTTTATTTACAATTAAGAAGGTAAAAGGTAGGGAAATAGAGAGAGGGAGAGGCTAGTCCAGGCCTGCAGAGGCCTGGGTGGAGAGAGAAGGTTAAAAGGCTAATCAAACTAAATTATACGCCACAAGACCTTAGCAATCAGAGAGGTAAAAGCCTATTTAAGCTAGAGTTTGGAAAACGCCAAGGTAGGCCAAGGAAGTCAGCCTAACTTACCCACGTGACCATTCAGAGTAGAAGCAGTCTGAGGTCTCAGCCGAGAACCTTCAGCACCAAGTTCAAAGCGGGAACTGCCCCAACAGGAAGTAACCAACATACTTGAAGAAATAGTATCTCTCGTCACTTCCTGTGGGTCCACCTCTCATTCAAGTGGACAAATGGCAGCCTCTACATTGATTTGGACTGACCAAAGGGCAGTCCCTTGCTCTTGATTTGTTACTTATTGTCACATGTGGGTAACTCATCTCCCCTCCCCACTAAGGGAGGTGGGGATGACAGCATCTCGGGTAAATAGAGTTTTGACTACGAATGGGCTAGAGCTAATTCCATTTACACAGTGGGGAGAGGAAGGGACCCCAATTCCTTAGAGGTCAAAGTTTACTAGCAGGTCCACCAATTTTGGCAACCTTAGGCAGTCCTTTGGTTCTTATGAACCTTGCCACAGTTGACACCCTCATGGAAATGCTGCCATCTTCCTGCCTTCTTGTTCCTTCTTGGTCGTACTTTCTTCCTTGCCATTGCCTAGCTACATGAACTAGGCTGAGAAGAACATCATAGGAGAATTACCTTATTTGCCCTACTTGGGACCTCCAAAAGAGCCCTGTCCATAGATAAATGCCACTTTTTATCATGAGGGAATGAACCTCAGCTCATTGCTTTAGGCCTCAAGCCTTTGTTCTTCTTCAATCCCTTTTAGAAATATGAACAAAGACATCCCTAAACTCTTTTATTTTCCTACATCTTTCTGTGCCATTGGAGAAACCAAATCCACTGTACATGGAAATGGATCTTCTTGCCTCTAAGACTGCCTGTCCACCCCTCTACATGCCCTTTCACCTCCCATTAAATATTATTGCTATCTTTATTCCCATTTTTCAGATTAGAAAGTTGAGTCACAGAGAGTGACTTGCCTATGATCATAGAGTGTCAGAGGCATAAGTTGAAACCAGGTTCTCCAGTCCTTTATCCACTAGAATCTATGGCATTGTGACTGGGGGAGCTCCTTCCCTGCTCACAATTTCTGTTCATTGAGTGCTCTGTCAGCATAGAATACTTATTTCAGCTAAAGCCTCTATTCTACAGGAGATACACACTTGTCATACCCCAGTAATACAGCATAACATCTTCAGGGTTGGCATCTTTTTTCCCTTTTTTATATAACTTTTATTGTCCTTTTTTTCAAATCGCAAATCAGGGAGTTCATTTCCCATCTTCCTTTTTGCCTGCAAAGATAAGTGCAGAAAGCAGGAGTCAGTAGAGGAGATAACTGACTCCCTTCTTCCCCACCCTCCATCACTGGCTGCCTCTTTTTTGCCCATTAGAGTAAAAGTTAACTTCTTTGAGTGTTGTGGACTCCTTGGGCAGTCTGGCAGAGCCTATAGACTCCTTCTCATGATAATGTTTTTCAGCAAATAAAATAAAATCCACAGGATTGCAAAAGGAACCAATAACATTGAAATCATACCAAAATGTTTCATAGGCCCTAGTTTAAGAGCCTCTGCATTTGGACATAAATTGTAAAAAAAAAAAAGAGAGATTGTTTCATTCTTTGTACTTGTTTCCCCAGCACCTGGCACGGTTCCAGGCCAGAGTAATAATAAGAAATGCTCATTGTTATTGGTTGATTGATTAATCTAGTCCCAATTGCCACCCAAATAATTCTCATTTTACAGGAGCTAGAAGTTTTTCAGGACCCAAAGGGTAAGCACTTTCCTTCTTGAATCTTCTTGGTGAGAAGAGAAGGGCCCAAGATTTCTGCTTATCCTCCTCCTGCGAGAGGACAGGAGAGAGATTGCTGCTAGTCATAGCTGTACATTGCTCATCCAGCTGACCCCATTCTCTGCATCTTTCCTACAGGATAAAATTACCCCTCACAGTGGATGAGATCTTACATTTTGGAGAAGGCAACAGAGAGCTGTTCATTAAATCCAGCACCTACAGCATCATCCCCATCACTGTGACAGAGACTGGCCTCACCATCAGCTGGGTCTTCTCTTCAGATCCCAAAAGCATCTCGTTCAGTGTGGTCTTCCAGGAGTCTGAGGATGCCGCCCTGGACCAGTGCAAGGTCAGGCCCTTTCTGGTGGGCTGCCCCATAAAGCCTCCAGATCTTTCAGGTCTCCAGGCTGGCAGAGCCACTTTTCCAAAAAACAACTTTCTGCCAGGTGGGAGCCGATAAATATTTAACAACAGGCTCCCTGGGGAAAATATGTTCTCACAACACACTTTTGAGTTTAATCTACCTTATTCCCATTTTCTCCAACTATTTCTCAAGTCTAGACAATCAACAAAGCAATATCATTGGCAAGCCCCGATGGGTGGTGTTTGCGGATTGCTGAGATGGAAGGGTTCATACTGAAAATTTAACCATAGGCTCAGCTGGCCCCAGCCCTCTCCAAGATCCTGCCAGTCTGCTCCCACTGCTGCTAGGGCCATGGCTGCTTCTATGGCTCTATTTCCAAGTGAACCAGCAGGGGGCAAAAGGAAGCCACCCATCGGGTCCTGAGCTGCTTTCTGGAGGTACCCAGGTGGGCCTTTCATCTGAGCCTCTTACCCCACTGGGAGGAGGAGCCATTATTCTCCTTGAAATGTTGAAAAAGCATCAGGAAAAACAGTCTCAGAGCTCGTGGCCCAGCAGCCGGCCGCAGCTCTTCCTCGTAGATAGGCTTCGAGGTCACGGATGGCCTCTTCTCCCAGAGAGAGCTTGTGCCTGGCTCATTGGGAGTCCTGGATCTCCAGGCAGAGGGGCCCTCCGGGACCTCTAAATGCCCAGACCCTCAGAGGCTCGGGGAGGAAAAGGGTTCACAGGCTGTAGTCTTTGAACCCAGGTTCTCTGCATTTAGGAGGCACCTGCTGTGTGCCGGGCACTGTGCCAAGCGCTGGGGATACAAGGAGGGACAAAAAACAGCCCCTGGTCTAAAAGGAAAGACACCACTCAGAGCCGTGGAAGCAAGCTGGCAGGTGAATTGGGGGAGTCTCAGAGGGAAGACCCTGAGATTTAGGAGGATGAAGAAAGGCTTCTTTCTGTGGTTCAGATGGGGCTAAGACCAAGTCACAGAGCATTGTTCTGTGACATGTCCTCCCCTGTGTCCTCGGGGCCCAACAGGAGGCCAATGCCATGCTCTCACCTCCTCCCGTGTCCCCCGGAGCGCCTAGCACGGTGCCGTATGCAGCTGGTGCCCAGGACACAGTCTAGATGACGCCACTCGGATCCTCTGTGTCTCATCGGGCGTTTCTGAGACTGTCTCGGCCGTCTGTCCGTGCCCGTGAATTCTGCTTGGACTCAAGAGGTTCCCCCCAAGGAGAGCTCTCGTGGTCAGACTGGGGTCATGCCGGATGCCCTCAGCAGCCCCCTCTTGCGTGACCCTGAGCCGCTCGCAGGCTCTCGAACTCCACGTTCTTTACCCACGAGGATGAGATAAGAGCAGCTCCCGGAGCAGAGTCCCTCCGGAGGTCCTGAAAGTGGCCCGTGGTCACAGCAACATGAGGGGGGTCACTCAGACTTATGGGGCGCCTGCTGTGTGCCGGGCACCGTGCCGAGCTCGGGGAAGCCAAGAGGCAAAGGACGGGCTGGATCCATGCTCGTGTTACTGCTCTCCCTCCCAGAGCCGAGGTGCCCTTCCAGGTCGGCATCCCGGTGATAGTGTCTGACTTAGTGGGGGCAGAGGAGGCATCCATCCCCCACAGTCTGCACTGGGCCCTGGACCCCCAAAGCCAGCCATGGAGGCCCCAGGGTGGCCCCAGCTCGGAGCTCTCGCCCGAAGCTTCCTCCCCAGCAGCAGATGTATAGGGGGACGTGGGGGGCGTTCCTGTTCACTGGCAGATCCGTGAAGGATTGGAGTATCTCTTAGCATAAGACCTAACCAGAATATCCAAGGATTCTTGTTAAAATTAGAACCAGGGGAGCCTCAGATCTGTGGATTGAGAGCCAGGCCTAGAGATGGGAGGTCCTGGGTTTGAATTTGGCCCCAGCCACGTCCTAGTTGTAGGACCCTGGACAAGTCCCCTAACCCCCATGGCCTAGCCTTAGAACCAATATAGGGCACTCATTCTAAGACGGAAGGTTTAAGGAAAGAAGTTAGAATCCGATGTAGCAGCTCAGGGATTCTTAGCCTGGGGGAAGTGTCAGCAAGATCGTTTCCACTTGGCGTATCTGTTCTCGTGTACTTGGGAAGTATCCCAGGCGGATGCTGGGAGCAGTTCAGAGGAGAGTCGAGCTCTTCTCGCCGGCTCTCATTTCTCCTTTTCCAGGGAATAGGACTAAGCAGCGGCTGGGCCTCAGCATCTGTGTGGGCTCCTGTAGGTAAAGTGTTTTGGTTTGGAAAGATTTGATTCTACTGTCAAGTCTTTAATGGAAAGAATCACCTCCATTTCCGGGGCTCTGTGTCTTGCGCCTTTCTGGTCTTGTGGCCCGTCCCGAGTTTCCTGGCTTGTGGCAGTGACCATCTGAACAAGTTGTGACTAAAAAGAAAAGTTCACGCCCCGGTGCCTAGGACGAACCTCTCCAAGAGCCACAGCAGGCTGGCCCTTGTCAATCCGTCAGGCCTCCTCGTGCACCTCGCACCATGCTCCGTGCAGGGGAGACAGACGGACCTTCTCCTGCTAGGCCTGTTCCCAGCATGGTAGGGAGGTCCTGCCAGAAACTGGGTTTGATTCATGCAGCCTTCAACATCCAGGCACCCTTTTATGACTTGATGAAGCAGGATTTTATTGGGACTCCTTTATATTGGGATTTATTTATTTTATTTTGTCACCATTTTAGGGAACTTGGGGAGAAGACTTAACAGCAGCCATGAGCTGGGCCTCAGCTTTGGAGTAAACAAAGTGGGTGTCGTGGCTTCTTGCTCTCTCCCCGCCCCTTCCTTTTCTAGTTCTCCCCTGGCGGCTCCGCTGTCTTCTAGGAGGAGGGCGATTTCACCCTTCCATTGATTGTTGAAAGGGTTTGAAGCATGTGGAAAGCACCTTGGACTGGGGGTCAGGAGACTCCACTTCCTAGTCCAACCTGGGCTGCTTCGAGCCTTGAGCACTTCTCCCAACTCCAGTTTCCTCCTACCTAAATTGGGGGAGGTCAGGAGGTGAGGGTGGGCAAATGGTCTTTAAGGCAGCCCCCTGCCAGCTTTAAACCTTGTCATCTCTAAAATGAAGGTATTAGACTCTGTCATCTTCCCATTTGGAAACTGGCACATCATGTCTCCTCTGGCTTGATTTTCAGGTCCTCATTCCCATGACCCGTTGCAATTCCCACCGGGAAAATATCAAGGGTCAGCTGAAGGTCCGAAACCCTGGGATTTACATCCTGATATTCGACAACACCTTTTCTAGGTGAGTGAAGTTTATTGCTGGGAGAAGTCCTGAAGGCATTCTTACTTGAGTTGCCCTGCTAGTGGCCCCTGAGATGAATGCACCCCGAGGCTATACAGCCAAGTTCAAAATCACCTCTGCACACCCCAGACGTCCACATTCCCAAAGGGTCATGTTCTAGCACGAGTTAGGACGAGCATCTCTCCTGGCTGCTGCACTAGGTGGGGGTAGCAAATGCTGCTATAGGATTGGTTACGTTTCTGTGTCCTGACTCCAAAGACAAGGACTGCCAACGTCCCAAAGTGGTGTGCCAAGTGTGAGTTCTTTACTCCCACAGTGAGGAAAAGGATGGGGGACCTTGCCTAAGGAGCCTTGATTTCAGCCCTGACATCTTTGGGCATATCCAGCCCAAGGGGAGACAACCTCCAACCTTAGACTCCCAGGATTAGATGCTCCGGGGCTACAGGACTAACAGCCAGTATTGAGTAGACAGTATGTTGGCCAATTTTCCTCCCTCCTCTTCTCCCACATGGTCTTAGGCCTTCAAGAACCTCCCTACAAAATGCAAAAATGAGAATACCCCAAGGAAGGGCCACATCACAAGCCTCTTTGAACTAATACTCAGTTATCAATTAATCCCTTAGTAGGGTTTAATCGGGAATGGGAAACAGGATGGCCATAGAGGCTTCTTCAGATCTTCAGACCAGAAGCTCCTGGTCCCCATGTGTGGCCGGCAGAGGCTGTCAAACCTAAATCATCCCTTGTGTGTAACACGAGTTTCCAGCGCCCTGCCTAAAACTCTGTTTCCCTAGTTGGATGGAGAGATCCTCATGAAAGAACTGTGGGAAGGAGTATTTTAAATGCATTTCCTGATTCAGCACCCCCAGCTGATTTATATAAGGAGCTTTCAGTCTTTCCTTTATTGAGATTATTAAGCTCGTTTCTAATGGATGCTAAGAGCCAGGGGGATGAGTCCTGATAGGTACTGTATGGTCCTGGTGCTCCTAAAAGCTTGGGCCCAGCCGAATCCAGTGGAAATCAGGGTGTTCCACATTCCTCCAGGAGCATGTGGCTAACCCATATGAAGGTACAGGACCAGGTGAAGACAGCTGGGGTCATTTTTCTATTAATAACGAGCTAATGTAGCATTTGTGTCGTGCCTCCTTTGAGATACCATCAGAGTGGAACACCAACAGGGTTTTTTATTTGTTCTGGGAGTTAGAACCATTTCTTCCTGGAAAAAGTTGGCTTGTGGCCTCGTCGAGAGATCCTTGGCCTCCTGTCACTGAACCTAGTAAGGCTCATTGGCACAGCCGACAGTCACATCCGGGTTTTCTGGACCATCCCTAACAGGCCGCTTTTCTCTTTGTATCTTTGCAGGTTCATCTCCAAAAGAGTCTTTTATCATCTGACAGTTGACTGGCCCGTGATCTACGATGGAAGTGATTTTCCTTAAATTCAAACCCTTGCGATCTCCACCACATTACTTCATCCACAGGAAACACTACTCTTATTTATGTATCACTTAAACACTAAAGGAAAGAAACAAAGCCTGGCAGTCCCCAATTCCCCAGTTTTGAAAAGGTGGCGCGTCTCAAACAGGAACACTCTCAGCTCTGTACCATGTACAGCTTCCTAAAGCCCAGGGATCCCTTCTAATGTTTAAGGACCTCAGGCACAGCCTTTTGGGGGTTGAGATAAACAACCAATGAAAGTGAATTTTCCGGAGGGATTTACTTGAGTGCTTAGATACTTAGATGAGATGGGCTCTTCTCCGGGCAGCTGTTTTTTATACCTGCTATTTTGTGTACCCAAGAAACCAGGAGGGCTCCTGTTTTAAAAAGCCAGAGGTGGGTCTAGGGGGACGGGGTACATCATCCAATCTGCTGGAGTGGGGTGAAGAGAGAAGAACTACCCATGGCAGCAGTTAGCAGCAATTTGTAGCCATGCTCTTCTTCGGCAACAACTTATTCATCGACTATCTACTGTATGCACGATGCCAAAGGTTGCTCTTTCTTTTCTTGCTCTTTTTAAACACCAGCTAATAATACCTGAGGAAATTAATCATGTAAGGCAGTCATCGGAAGGACGGCTGCTTTAAGATAGGAAAACCAGTTGAATTCAGCCAGTACTTATTAAACACCAGCAATGGGCAAGGCTTATTGGGTGCTAAAGAGACAAGGATGAAAAAGAACCAGCCCCTGCCCTCAAAAAACTTCCCATCTGATGTTAACATGGCGACAGTGACTGGAGAGACTTGTGAGTGCTTAGTCTTCAGCCCAGTCGCCATCTCTTCTCTCCATTGGATTGAGAGCTCTTCAGAATCTCAGCTTAGCCTGGAGGGACCTGTAAGCCCCGCTGCCCTTCTTCCCAAGCTTCTCTCTGACTGCATCTGCATCTCCTCAGTTGACCAAACAATTGCTTGACCAGCCCTTATGTCTCAAACACACCGTTATCGGTGTGGTCACAGACATAAGTGTTGATTGTGAAGACAAGCAAGCGGTCAGACGGGCTGAGCCCTGGGCCCTCACTGAGCAGAAACCTGCTGATGGGGAAGAAAAAAAGAACAAAGTCTTGCATTTATTTGACATTGTGCCTCTTCCCTGAATGCTTTCGGAGGACCCAGGAAGATCTTTTGCCTCAAGTAGAGGTTTTATCACCGAAAAAAATTTAACTAAGATTGGTCCCTGATATTAAATGCAAACCCTTTTGTAGAAATCCAAGAACATTTTCATTTACTGATGACTATAACCAAAGGAGAGTTCTAGTTCCAAAAGCAATAGTTATTTATAAAGAATGTTTCTTTGAGAACAGAAGTGTAAGCCTCAATATAATCCATGAATTTATTGCATTCTTATTGCTTGATTTACACTTTAGCCCTAACACTTATATAGGACATATAATTTGCAACGTCACTTTTTTTTTTCTTTTTGTCCCATTTCATGACTTTGAAGAGCTCCTCTGCAGTCATCACATCAAACCCTGGGGCCCTTCTTTGCTTATGTCCTTTTCTACCTGTACTTCCTAAACTGTCTTTTCTATGGTCAGTTGAGATCCCTCAGATCTCAGGTGCTTCCTCAGGTTAACAGTACTCATGAAGAAGAGCATGCTTTAATCCTAAGGAAGAAAGATAGTGTATTGGCAAGACAGATGGATTGGGGTCTCGGGGGCCCCAGGTTCTGGTTCCGGCTCAGCTACTTGCTAGCTCTGTTACCTTAAGCAAGTCGCTCCATTCCCATCTCATCTGTAAAATGTAAATGAGGATTTGGGACTAGAACTCAGAATTTTTAAAGCCAAAAATAAAATACATAGGATTACAAAAGAAATCAGTTATATTGAAAAAATTATCAACATATTTATTAAGTCCGTGGATCCCTGGTTAAGAAGCCTTGTGCTAAATGATCTTTGCAGTCTCTGTGATTCTAAAGGGTGGCAAAGACGAGTGTCACAAAGGCACTGTAATACCAGCAACGAGAAACCTTGTTTGGGACAAGGAGAGGAAGTAAAATATATGTTAAGAGGAAGAGTCTTGTGTATAAAAAGACGCTGCTCATTTAAAGCAGAAAAGCCAGTTATTTTTAGTCAGGGAAGGAAGCCATCAAGGATCTTGAATGGTGCCCATCTGCTATTTAGAAGGTTTATCCCAAGCCACCTGTTTTCAGTTCTCATCTGGAAGGTTGCAATAGTGCCCATCTTTCCAGGGAGGGAAGAAGGATGGGCACCTGCAAGAAGAGAGAAATGGGAATGACACTTGGGAAATTGTTGGCATAGTGAGGCCCAGCCTCATCTGTTTTCAATGAATATTCAGCTCAAAAGTCTTAACAGGAAGAGATTATTTAGGACTGGTGGCATCTTCCAGTTACCTCTTCTGGAGACATTTCATTATTGTCCACCTTCTGTCAGAGGGAAACTGCATAGAGCCTCAAATCAACCACTTTTCTAGGGTCCTCAGAGAAGATATATGAAACTGTTAACCACCATGGTGATTTGGATTATCCTTCCATGCCTTCCTCTTTGATTGCCATGAAGAATCAAGAGTTGGCTGCATCACTGAGAGAAGTTAAAAGTCAAAGGAAACCTTCAGATATCTGGAATTTTCCTGTTGGGGTGACCAAGTTTTATCTTGGATGCCAGGGACATTTCAGGGGTCTCAGCTAGAAGGCCGAACACCCTAGCTGACGACATTGTTTTGCTCACCAGCTAATATTTCTAGACTTCTACTACCCCCAAGGCATTGGGTTCGGTATTGGAATATGTCTTTGGAATAACAGATCCATTGTGTTTTGCAATTATAGACGGTAGCAGGAGAACCTGTTAAAGACTTTAAAAAAGGGGCAATGTATTGCTTCTTAGGAAGCCAGTCAGAAATAAGGAAATAGCTTACTTAGGATGTGTAGAATTTTGAATATTCCCATGGATGGGCAATCAGATTGAAAATGAATGGCACTTTATTGTATCCAGAGGGCTGCCCAAATCATGCCATGGTCGCTTCTTCAGCTCCAAGCTTAGCAGCATATTTATTTTTCTGTACAGGAAGAGGAGACTATTCAGAGATTAGCTTTGTAATGGATTCCCAAGAGTGGAAACACTCTGTACTATGCAAAAAAAAAGGTCTTACATGGAGGTGTGGCTCGAAGCTGTGTTAACCCTTTAATTTACAGTTAGATTGCCAATTTCGCTAGGTGCTATGGGTTTTGGTTTTGTTGTATAACTGAGAGAATTTGATTCTTTTAGTCCAGCTCTGCCCCACTGACTAAAAACAAACAGGCAGCATCCTTGGAATTTCAGAGGACAATTTTAAAAGAAGAACAGCATCTGATTGCAAAACATCCCTGGGAGGAAGATAGCTAATTTTTGTAAACCCCAAGTCACTTAGCTGTCCACTGCATTGAAGCCATTAAAGTCCCCAACTCCAAGAACCAGTCATGTTCTGGGATAAACCAGTTAGCATTTTTCATTGCTGAACAAATTGTCTCTATCCAAGTACATGCTGAAGAAAGCACTTTATGATTTTAGCATTGGGGATTCAGAAAGATTAGATCAAGCCATACATTTCCCTGCCTTTATTTATTCTGATCCAGAAACCTGAGAACTAATCGATCCATTGGGCTTTAAAAATGGAAAAGGAAAGTAATGTGTGAATAAAAAAGAGCAAGATGGATCTTTCCATCTCACTTGGGGTCAGTAGTGCTGTTACTCTGTAGTATTCCTAGACTGGGTCATACTCAAGTGCTGGTGATGACTAAAGAGCAAGGGGTGCAGACAGTGTCAAAAGGCCCATTCATGAGGAAGTGAAGCCACTGTTATTTAATTGAGAAGTCGTGCTTTAAGACATTTTCCTTGTTACAGCCCTAAGTGGTCTCATATAGAAATTTCTGTATGGCCTCTAGGCTAAGAATCTAAGCTTTAGTGACCATAGACCAGGGCAGCTAGGTGGCTCAGGGGATTAAGAGCCAGGACTAGAGACAGGAGGTCCTGGGCTAAAATCTGGCCTCAGACACAAGCTGTATGACCCTGGGCAAGTCACTTAACCTCAATTGCCTAACCCTTACCACTTTTTTTTTTAAACCCTTGTACTTCGGTGTATTGTCTCATAGGTGGAAGATTGGTAAGGGTGGGCAATGGGGGTCAAGTGACTTGCCCAGGGTCACACAGCTGGGAAGTGGCTGAGGCCGGGTTTGAACCTAGGACCTCCTGTCTCTAGGCCTGACTCTCACTCCACTGAGCTACCCAGCTGCCCCCCAACCCTTACCACTTTTGACTTGGAACCAATACACAGTATTGATTCCGAGATGGAAGGTAAGGGTTTAAATTTAAAAAAATAATACACCCTATTTTCTGTCTTAGTATCAATTCTAAGAACAGCAAGGGCTAGGCAGTTGAGGTTAAGTGACTTGCCCAGCTAGGAAGTATCTGAGGTCAGATTTGAACCCAGGCCCTCTAGCTACTATACTACCTAGCTGTATCTCCTCCCGCCCTCCCCGCCACCCAGTAGATCCTTAATTCCCTTCATCTGTCCAAGGCATCATGCTAGGTGCTGGAGGTACAAAGGCAAAAATGAATCACCCTCAAGAAGTTGATGTTGAATTCATTGATAATGTCTGTCCCAGAGGGAGCATTAGCAACATGTCTTTCCAAGGTTTGTTTTATCTGGGGGTCAGTTGGGGGGGGGGTAGCAAAAAAGAAGCTTCACTGCCCAGCTGACTCCTGATCTGAGTCTCAAAGCCAAGTAGGGTGCTTAGAGATCAGATGAGATTGGGTCACGGGTGAATTGAAATCCAGGTGTCAAAAAGACGGCTTTTTCTTGGCGAAGCCTTCAGTGGGCTTTCTCTGTTTGCGGCAGGGTTCTTCCAAAAGGCAGGAGGAACTATGCTCACTGCATGTTCTTTGGTCTCTTAATAATCCTTTTAAAAACCACCAAGGGAGCAGAGGGTGCCACAGGGGAAAGGCTAACCAGGGCAAGGCCCCTTCCACACTAGTCACACATTATTCCAAGGGGAGGGGAGGGGAGGGTCGTCAGCATCACTGCACAGCTGGCACCCACATCTTGGAATTTGTGGCTTGGAAGCTGGAATTCTGCTTGAGTGAGACTAACCTTCACGAAATCCAGCCTTATCCCGACGGCATCTTCTTTGGGCTCCTGGTTCAGATGCACCAGCCAAGGCGTTGCCTAAGAAAAGCAGTACCAAACATGGACGCCACCCCAAGCCATGGCGGTGGGGTGAGAGATTTTTGTCACTGGAGCATATTCATTTATAAGCAATATATACACTGCACCGTGTGGGGTGCTTCATGCTTTTTGGCTTTTTGGCTTTTATCTCAGGAATCTAAATTAAAAGGAGAAAATGCTCTTTAGAGTGGTGTCTCTTATTGTCACTTACACCAAAAGGGGATGGTGGGGGGAGAAAAAGTATAGTAACTTACAGGCAGGATGGGAGGACCCCAGAAGACAGTAACCCTTGGCTCCTCTGTCCCCCCCCGCCTTTGAGGGCCACTAATTTATGTAGGACAGGCCTAACAGGGGCCTCTACCCCAGAAAGCTCTGTGTGCTGGCCCCCTGGGCATCTCCTAGCTTGGTTTATGGAAGTCATTTGATCCTATTTGAAATGGCAATCATTCACATTTATGGCTTCTCCAAGGCCATTGGACGTGTGGAAATGGAGTTCGGGGATGTTGGTCCTTTAGTTACTATTCACCTCTCTTCATCCCCATGAATTGAAAAATAATTCCTTTCTGGGGTCATTTTCAGAGAAACCTGGGAAGACTTGTAAGAACTGATACAGATTTAAGCAGATCCAGGAGGGAAAAAATAACATTATAAAGGAAAAACCATTTTGAAAGATTCTAGAAACTCGGACTGATGATGAATCATGCTGTTCAGCTCCTGACAAAGAGGTGGTGGAATCGGGGTGCAGATTGAAATGTACACTTTTTTTTAACGTGGCCAGTGAGGAATATGTTCTGTTTTACTATGCATGTTTGTTGCAAAGGCATTGTTTCCATTTTTCTAATGGGAGATAAAAGGGAAGAAAAAATATTTTTATTTGAAAAAAAAATTGTAATTTAAAAAATAATCCTTTTTCTGATCCTGCCCAATAAGCAGATTGAACTGTAGTGTAGAGAGTGTGATTTAGACACTCTCAAAACCGTCAGCTTCCTTTCCTAGGAAAAGGTACAAAGTCTACTGCTTGAAGCCCTGGCCCACAGACCTTTTGATGCAGTGCTGGCAATAGGAAGCCCATCTTGTCCTGTCATCCTGTTGGGTATCCAGGTATGACTGGATCCAGCCTCTGCACCCCTTCCCTGTCCCCTGTGCTTCTCCAAGATGAGACAAACGATGACAGACGGGGTTTCTGCAGAAGCTTTAAGATGCAGAAAAGCCACCTCACGTGGGTCTGCCTTTTCCACTGAGCTCTCAGAGCAAGGTGATGAGGAGGCTGGTGAGATTTCTGTAGATGACTCAGAGGAGAACTTCCCTTACTGGAGAGGTCATCACCTCTCACTATGAAGATTCGTGGGAAGATTCAGGCTACTCAAAGTGTTACAACAGAAGCATCTGGGGGGTGGGGAAAGGGGTGCTCAATACTCAAAAAATATATATGCAAAGAAGAACAAACCAGCCTTTTTCGTTTTGGAAGTGAAAGCTGAAAAAAGCAATAATGAAAGCTATTCAGAGCTTCGTGGGGTTGTGGGGAAGGGCAACCTTTTACTTTTCTCACACTTACTACCTTCTAAAGAAGGTCGTTGAAGACATAGCAGGGCGTGCCTACTAGATGTCTTGTGTCTGCTTGTCTACTAGCCCTTCTTCATGTTTTTTTGTCTCTACCTTTGTCTCTACTCTCTTGTCTCCTCACTCCCCTCCATTTGTCACTATCTCTCCCTCCCTTCCCCTCTTCCTTTTCCTCTCTGTCTTCTCTCCCTCTTCTTCCCTCCTTCCTCCCCCTCTTCTCTCTCTTTCCACCTGTCTCTCTCACACTTCTCTCCTCTCTCTCCCCACTGTTTCTGTCTCCCTTTCCTTTCTCTTCTTCCTCCTCTCTCTACTTTGTTCCCCTCTCCTCCCTCTTCTTCTCTCTCCTCTGCTCTCCCCTCCTCTCTCTCTACTTTGTCTCCCTGCCCACCATCCCTGTCTCTGTATCTGATCTCTGTGTCTCACCTTCGAAGTAACAGATGTCTGTGTGGTTTTCCTGAACATTTTTCTGCACATATAGGCTTAAGAAAGGTTTCTCACAACCACTTCCCCATCTGGACCCTAAATTGAATTTCATTCTAATGGCCAGGATAGCTATAGTAGTGAGTGTCCTTATCACAGAATAGGAAGGAAGCCTGACGCTGGTCTAGACCTGGGCTTTGAGCCTGACAGCCAATGGGGTGAGCAAGGAGAAGTCTCCTCTAGAGGTCCACCAGGCCAGATACTTGTCAACCCACAGGCCCACAGAGGGATGGAATAGGGGGCGAAGTTTGTCCTAAAGAAACCTTGCTCCAGATGAGTGCTATCTGCTCACTGGCATGGGAAATATACGATCTGGGTAGAAGGAGGGTAGGTGTGGACAAAAAGGGATAAGATGCATTCCCTTTAGGCTCATAGAATTCGCCTTAGATGGAACCTTGAAGACCATTTGCTCCAATTCCCTCATTTTAGAGATGAGGAAACTAGTCAAGAGGAGTGAGATGACTGTCCCAAGGTTACATGACTAGTGAGCGTCAGAGAATTTTAAGACACTGACTCATCAGAGAAACAAGGACAAGCTGCCATGGCAGCTCTCCAGAGGGCTGCTACTATGGATCCCATGCACCTGACCGGAAAGAGCTTCGGAGAAGGAGAACAAGTAATAATGCTCCATCCTTCTGGCCACAGCTGATCATTCGGGCTTTGCTGAAGGCTATCAGCCAGCTGAAGACATCAACGGAACACAGGCAAGCCTCAGAAAATATGTCTAGTTTGTAGCACAGGCTGAGGGTGTGGGGAGATGAAGGGTTGAATTCAAGTGACAATTCCCAGACCACTTAGCCCTATAAGAATGGCTGGTGTGGCTCGTTATGGAGTCAGAGATGGTGGTGGCCAGCAAAAGGGTGTTGCTTTGCTTCAGTGTCAACCCCTCCAAGGATGTTGCTGGCATCCACTGTGGGGAACTGCCA
Source organism: Gracilinanus agilis (assembly GCF_016433145.1). Lineage (NCBI taxonomy): Eukaryota > Metazoa > Chordata > Mammalia > Didelphimorphia > Didelphidae > Gracilinanus > Gracilinanus agilis. The sequence continues at coordinate 43,409,480 of NC_058134.1, forward strand.
AGCAACTGTCATCATCTGGAAACAAACTCATTCTCCAGGAAGGTCTGATCACCCTGTAAAGTTACTCATGATTATTATTAGAAGGGATGAACATTCCTAAATACAGAAAAGTAGAATATGAGTTGTGATAGTATGGGTAAAAGGTGGCAGAGTAAGGTAGCCAGACCACTGGACCTGACTTTAAAGTCTGGATTTAAATTCTGCTCAAGAGGCTTACTGGGTGACCCTAGGCAAGTCAATCTCCTTAGCCTCAGTTTCCTTCTCTGAAAGACAGGAATAATGATAACTCCTATCTCAGAGTGTTATTATACTGATCAAGGGAGATAAAGTGCTTTGCAAACCTTAAACTAACTCTATAAATGTGAGTATGGTGGCCAGGTGGATAAGAGGTATTCCGAGAATTCTTGTTGAATTGAACGGAAGAAGAGATTGGCCCTCTGTGTTCAACAGACTCAGAGAGAGTCTGAAATATCTGTTATTCCATTGTTCCCATTGTTATCCCATGTTATTCCATGACCCAAGAAAAAGCTCAGAGCCGATCCTTCACCATTGTCTGACATGCCCTCCTTCCCCAGAGACCCCTTTTCCGTATCTTGTATTTTAAGTCATTGAAGGAAATGCTCATTTTCAATGGGAACTTACTGAAATCATAATACAAATGTGGTTTTTCCCCATCCAAGTTCACAGACCCCCTAAAACCAGCAACTTCCCTTCCCTTGGTAGAACCAACAAACAAGCTCTCCAACTCCAGAACATAGGAGATGATTACCGCAAAAGAAGTCAGTCAAGTAAGAAGGATTTATGAAGTGCCCACTATGTGCCAGGCACTGAGGATACAAAAATATAAATGAAGTAAATCATGCCCTCAAGGAGCTCACATTTGGTCAGGGGAAAACAACATGGATGGGTGTTGATGTAGCTATGCACATATATATGTACACACATATATAGAGACACCTCTGAAGATATGTGTGCGTGTGCATATAGATGCACAAGAACATATGTATACATGCACACATGCAAATTTGTGCATATATGTTCCTCATACAGAGCATTATAACTCTTATCTTTGCATTATTCTCCTGTTCCTGGAATGCACTGCTATCTCAGCCCCTTAGAATCCTTTGTTTCCTTCAAAACTTGGTGTATAAATATTTGATATTTAGTCATTTTTCAGTCATGTCCAGATATTTGTGAACCATTTGGGGTTTTCTTGGCAGAGTTATTGGAATGGCTTGCCATTTCCTTCTCTAGCCCATTTTGCAGATGAGGAAACTGAGGTAAACAGAGTGAAGTGACTGGCCCAGGGTCACACAAGTAGTAAATGTCTGAGGCTGGATTTGAACTCATCAAGATGAGTCTTCTTATATGTGTGTGTTTGTGTGTGTGTGTAAACATGTATCTATGCAAATGTAGGTATAGGTGTGTATATATATATATATATTTGTAAACACATTTCTGCACATACGTATATCATATGTGTAGGGATGTGTATGCATTTGGGTATTTATATATACTTGTGATTGTATTTGTGCACACACTCAATAAATAAATGGTCTATTTGGGTTGGTAGAGGAGGGTCCCTGTAGTAGAAATCAGAGAAGGCTTCTTGTAGAAAGTGACTCTTGAGCCAAGTTTGGAAGGAAATGAAAGATTCTAAGAGGCTGAGATAGCAGCGTATTCCTGGCACGGAAAAACCATGCCAAGATGAGAATTGTAATGCTGTGTATAAGGTACAGCAAGAAGATGAGTTCAACTAGATTGGAGAGTGCAAGAAGGAAACTGGAGTTATAAGTTGGGACTAGGCTGAAAAGGATTTTAAAAGCTGATTTCAAAATGAATATTTGAAAATCATTGATTTTATTGAAGATCCACTTTTTTTCTTGTAGAATGATACTCATTTTGCTGGGTTAATTTTTCTTTATCATAATCCTTTGTGTCTTTTGCCTTTTGGAATATGCTATTCTGTCTTTTCTGCTCCTTTAAAGTGATAGCTGGTAAATCATGTGTAACTCTCATTGTGGTTCCTTGATATTTTAATTCTGTCTTTCTGGCTGCTGGTGGTATCATTTTTTTCATTTTGACTGGAAATTCTGGATTTTTTCAATGACATTTCTGGGTATTTTCACTTTGGAATTGCTTTTAGGAGGTGATTTGTAGATTTTTTTTTGCTGTTTTCAATTTCCCCTTTTATTCTATCTGAAAAAAAAAAAAAAGATTTCTTGAGATATATCCAAGGGGCAGCTAGGTGGATCAGTGTATAGAGAGCCAGGACTAGAGAAGGAAGGTTCTGGGTTCAAATTTGACCTAAGACATTTCCTAGTTATGTGACCATGAGCAAAGACTCCTAAACCCCAAATGCCTGTCCCTTACTACTTAGTATTGATTCTAATGTATGGGTTTAGGGGAGAAAAAAGAAATATCCTGGTTATGGGAGGAGGGGCGAAATGCCATGAATTTCACATAATCCTATGCTTAATTTATCTCCCTCTGATCTGTTCTCTAGGTCAGTTGTTTTTCATTTGATATCTTACATTTTCCTCCATTTTTTCTTTTTTTTAATTTAATTTCAAGAATTATTTGCTCCTGAATCACTAATTTCTAATTAGTCCATTCTGATTTTTAGGGTGTTTTTGCTAGGTTAAGGTTTTGAGCTTCTTTTGTTAAACTGCTGATCCTTTCCCCAGGTTTCTTCTCCATACCTCTTATTTATTTCCTTTATAAAATATTTTTAAATGTTTACATCATTTCTTTGTGTTTTTTTTATGTTATATACTTAATACCATCACCACCAAACATTTAAATATATAAATGCATTAAGAAATTGTGGTAAACCAAAAATTCCACATTGTTTACAATTTGTCTTAAAATATGTAAATTATATGTGCGTGTGTGTGTGTGTTTTAATATAAACATCCTCTTCTTTTGAGCTCTCTTTAGATTTATTTTACTTTGATACTTTTTTCTCTTGGTTTTGTGGTTATTTTTAAAATGTAATCATAGTAATGTATTATTCTTATTCTCTTTTCATCTCTTCATATATTTCCCTTATTTTCTTTCTATTTCTAATATTCCCCATTTCTAATAACAATATAATCTATCACATTCAAATATTATAATCTATTCAGGCATTTCTCCCAATAATTGCATTTGTGTTATTTCCAGATTTTTATCATTACAAACAAAGCTATTATGAATATTTTCCTGCACACACGGCTTTGTGTGTTGAGGACAATAATGCCCTCAGGACCTAACCCTAGTAATAGAATCCTTAGGTCACTGAGCATGAGCAGCTTAACAGCTCTTAATGCAAATTTCCATCTTGTTTTCTAATAGAAAAAAAATTACAGTGGCTTTATCAATGTAATATAACACCTGTTTCTCCATGTTCCTATCAGCTTTTAATTTGATCAACTTAACCTGTCTGGTTTTCAGTTAATATGCATTACCAGGACTATATTTAGCTAGATTGTCACTTAGGCAGCAGACACAATATATTGCCAGGACCATATTTTTTCCCAAAATCCAGTCTTTTTATCTTAGTCATACCCAGTGGAGCTTTTGTTCTAGTACCATGACCTCTCAAGAATGCAGGACTACCTCCATAGTATGATGAATTTTAAAGTAAGACTTTTGCAGAATATTTATGCTCTCCAAACCATTGTCATCTCACCAGAAATCATGTTTAGGTTATGTGTGTGCTTAGGCTTAGATCCACTGCTAACCTCATGCAGATGTGTGAGGGTCATATTTAACTTATCTAAGGTTATATTTATCTCTAACTTCTTTCTCATTTATTTTTTTGTTAGATTCATCTAGTTCTGAAAGGGGGAAAATTAAAATCTCTTGCTATTATTATTTTGTTATCTATTTCCATCTGCATCTCATTTAGATTTTTCCTTTAAAAATCTAGATGCTATAACACTTGCTACATATAGGTCTAATTCCTATAATACTTAATTATCCATAGTACCCCTTTCCCCTGTAAAAGTGAAAATTAATGGTTGGATAATAATTTTATGAAATTATGTGGTTGCCAATATTTATTATATCTCGAGTCAGAAATTTATTTGCAAAATATAGGGGAAACATTAAAGCAGAGAAATGTGAAAGAGGTTAGAGAAAATACCTATACTAGTCCTCAGCCAGGGGGGCTGATGGTAAGTAACCACTGTGGCCTCCTCCAAGATGGAAACTAGTCTCTCCAGAAACTAGGAAAGGAGTCAGCCCTTTTCACTCACCCAACAAAATAGTCCAAGAGTTAGTCTAAGTTGAAGTCGAGCTCCAAGCCTGCGATCCAAGCCACAGTCTCTAGCAAAGCTCCTTCAAAGACTGTCTCCAGAAGACACCCTCTTCAGACACCTATCTTCTCAAAGACAATCTCCTCTGAGGGAGTTTGAGGCTTACTTTTACTATGACTTCTTGTCTCCTCCCCTCTTCGGAAGGGGTCAATCACAGTTTCCAAACTGTCTAGCACTGCCCAGGGGTAGTGTCTGTGAGATTGACTTCTTGCCTTCTGAAGGTCAATTTCTCATCAAAAAGGTTCACAGTTTCCTGGTTGAACAGTTTCTGAGGGTATGAACTCTTGTGTGAATTCTTAAAAGAATTCACAAGTTTCTGACTGATTGCCTTAAAAAATGGGTGGAGCTCTCCAAGTATCTTGCTAGCTTCTCACCTAGCACTAAGTAGGGTGTTCAATCTTTTGTTGATTCAATTTAAAAGGTAGATAAAAGAGAGTTAATCCCATCTTCATTCTGAGGTAACTCAGGATAGACAATAGAGTAAAGAATTATCTTTCACACCCCCAACTTAATATAGTTACCCTATTCATCCTTTCCAATTGTATCCATTTTAGTCCCAACTCTGTTAAGGATCTGTCCTGGGTCATGACTTCAACCCCTTATTTCTCTGGATCAGCTGGGGCATAGTATATTTTGCTCTAGGCCCTCACCTTCACTCTATGTGTCTCTCTCATTTTTTATTGTATTTCTTATAAATCACACATTGTCAGGTTTGGGTTTTTTTTTCATCTTTTCTCTTATCCATTTTCTTCCCATGGGTGAATTCATCCCATTTACACTCAATGTCATAGTTATTAGCTGTGCATTTCCATCTACTCTGTTCCTTCAAATTGTTTGTCCTGCTCTTCCTTTCTTTCTACTGTATCCTCCTCAGATTTGAAATTTTCTTTAACCAATACCTCTCCAATTCAAACCCCTTCCCAAAAAATGTCCCTTATTCTTTTCCCTTGGCCTCTTGGTTCCAAATTGGGCCACCTTTCCAAAGGTCACTTCCTTATCCCTTACCCCTTACTTTTATTCTGTCTGCTTTTCCATATTTCCTTCCTTATCCCCTTATCCCCTCACTTTACCCCCTACCTCTTGATGTACCCTCTAGGTATCCCTACTTTCCCACCCTTTTCTTATCCTGTTGTTCTCCTTTGTCTTAATTCACCACACACACACACACCGGGTCCCTCCCTTATCACATTCCCCTTCCCTCCTGTTTCTCTGTCCATTAAGATAAAATTTACCTCTCTGATTGTGTATGTGGTCTCTCTTTATTCAGGGTCTAAGGAGAATAGGCTTGTAGTACTACCAGACATTCACTCTCTCCTCTACTTCTCTGTGGCAGTTCCTCTACTCATTCCTTCTCCATATGAATTAACCCATTCCACCTCATCTCCTCTTGGTCTATTACATTACCATTTCAGTTCATTCCATTCAATTCACCTCAACCTTGAATCTTCTCTCCATACATGCCCCTTCAAAATACGCAGACAAAGATTCCATTCCCAGGGGCCATAGATGACATTTTTCCATACAGGAATGAACAATTTGACTTTTTTGGGTTGCTTATGATTAGTTTTTGATTACCTTTGTATGTTTTTTAAAAACAAAATTTTCTACTGAGTTCCGGGTTTCCCCCCAAGAATAGGCGAAACTCATTTAGTTTGTTAGATGTCAACTTTTTACCTTTTATAATTATGCTCATCTTTGCTAGATATGTGATTTTTGGTTGTAAGCCCAGTTCTTTCGCTCTATGAAATGCTCTTTCCCATGTCCTTCATTCTTTTAATGTTTTGATGGCTAAGTCTTATATTATTCTAACTGTAGCTCCACAGAATTTACATTTTTTCTTGTTGCTTGTAATATTTTCCCCTTAACCTGTGTAAGTGGGGGAGTTGCCAAAATGTAAGGAGGGAAAGGGTTTTTTCATCAAATATATTAAAAGGTGGTCGCCAGAGGATTGAACAATTATCAATCCTCAATTAAGAATAATATCAAGTCAAAATTGACTTTATGGAAGTTTATTTACAATTGAGAAGAGAAAGGAAATAAGGAAATAAGAATCTAACACAGTAGGTAAATTACTACCATCCTCTAATTAGTCCAGGTAGATCTAATTAACCCTCAGCCGAGAGTCAGAGGGCCAAAGGCCCGGAGGTGAATGAAGCAAAGCTTCATTCATAGAGTCTCTATTAATGGGAAGTTCCTTAAGAGAAGTTCAGGAAGGTTCAATCTTTAAACTCACCACGTGGAATTCCAAAAAGATATTGAGAACAGTTTCACCAAGGTCTCAGCATTCCAGCCAACACTCCTCCATGAACCAGGAAAGCTAGAAGACTCAGTCCAGCTGACTGAGGTCTCATTTTAAAGGGGTAACTTATGCATCACTTCCTGTGCCTCCCTCCTAGTTTGCATGTCCAATCACAACAGACACTTCTCTTAGGACTGCCTAGGGGGTAGTCAGTTGATTATTTGTCACCCACTCTAGCACACGTGGGTTATGGACCTCCCAAAATTGGAGGTGTTCTCACCTTTGGTAATTAAATCTAAAGATGGGCAGTGTAGACTTAATCAAATTGTCACAATTGGGAGCTACAGAATTTAGCAATGATGTTCCTGTTTATTTTCATTTTCTGGCCTCTTTGAGATAGTGGTCAGTACATTCTTTCAATTTCTATTATACACTCTATGATTCTGGAATTTTAAGGTAGTATTCTTCGATGGTTTCTTGAAGTGTGGTGTCTACTTTTTTTTATTCTAATTTTCTGAGAGTCTAGCTATTCTTTCTCCTTGATCTATTTTTCAGGTCCAGTGTTTTTGTGATAAGATGTTTCATACTCTCTTCTATTATTTACTTCTTTTGATTTTCCTTTGTTATTTCTTGTTGTCTTAGGAAATCTTTAGTTTCTCTTTCTCCAATTCTAGTTCTTCATAGATATTTTCTTCTGTGAGTTTCTGGATCTCTTTTTCCATTTGGGTGATCATTCTTTTATAGTTTTCTTGATTTTCTTGAATGGTTCTTATTTTTTTCTAGTTTTCTCTCAACTTCTCTCATTTGGTTTTTGAGGCCTTTTTAAAAGCTCTTCTAAAAGCTCTTTTTGTGCTTATGCTCATTTATTGTGTTTCTTTGCTGTTTTTGAAGTAGATGTTTTTTCTTCACTGTCCTCTAAGTTTGAGCCATGATCTAGATCCTACACTGTCCCCATAATAACTATCAATTGTTAGGTTATTTCTCCTTTGCTTGTTCAACACTTATTTATTTAGTTATTTATTTTGAATGTTAACAGCCAGGTCAATGGTTTTCATTATTGGCTCTTTGCTGGATTCTCAGAGTTCCTATTGTGCTGGAGTATGTTACCGCACAGGTTTCAGGATTTTGTTTGTTCATTTTTACCTGGGTCCTATTTAGTTTTTCCAGTTTTTATAGTCCAGGGTCTGATGCGTCACTCAGCTCAAACCCCAGCCTGGTGTTCTCACTAGATCCAGTGGGAAGTTCTGCCATTGCTACTGCAAGCCACCAGTCTGCCTTTCCCTGTGGCAACAACCAGGGATTCAACTCTCCTGGGAATGGAACCCTCTCCTGGGCCCCAGTCCCTTAGTAACCACACTTACCCATGTTCTCTCTTTCCTCACTTCTCCTTTCTTACTATCACAGCTTAGGACAGAGCAGGTGTCCAGGCCACATTCCTTGGGCCTCCAAAGGTCCTCAGTTGCTAGCAATGAGGCCTGAACTCCTGTCCTGGCTTGGCACCCACAGAGTCAATGGTGTCCACTCTTTAAATCCTCAGCTATAGACCAGTGGGAGTCTCCTGAACAGAGGCTGCAGCAGACACAGCTGCTGCCAGGACCCTCTGCTTGAGGATTTCAGTGATATCCTTCAGAAAACAGGCAAAGTGAGTGAGATTGCCAATCTTGCACCCAGTGGTTACCTTGTTGATTCCATTGTGTTTACTCTGGTCCTGCCCCAGGGCCTACAATGGAAGGATGGAGGCCAGGGAAATCAGAAACTTTCCTCCCTAGTTTTTCCAGGCTGTTCAGCTTTACTCTTGACTTCTATCTATTTTTGCTATGTTTAGCTTTGATTCTGAAGAGTTATTTTTGGTTGTTTGTGGGGTTATTAGGAGGATGAGAAAGCTTCTTGCCCTACTCCACCATCTTCTCACAATGCTACATCATTTCTTTGAAGAATTCTAATTGTTATCAATTGAGTAATTATAAGTTTTTGAGTTATGCCCCCTTTCTAGATTTATGCTTTGGTCACGTTTGGTGTTATAAAACTGTTTTCACTTTTTGTTTCTGAATTTTTGTTGCTGAAGCCTCAGGAGTCAAGTTCTATGTCTCTTCTGCTTTAGAGAATCAATTCAAGTTAAGGGGGTTTTCCTTTATCCAGGTGGTTTTTCTTTAGGCCTTTCTCTTTACAACAAACACCAAAGCTTTCTTTTCCAATGATCAGTCTTAACTGAAACTCTTTCCTTTGGATGAGGAGGGAGAGGAAAGACTCTTTAATCTTTAATTAAATTTGAAGATGCCCTCCTTTCACATAAGAGAACTAGCTGAGGACTTTCTCCTAGCACCCGAAATTATCAGTTTGACTTTGGTCCTTCGGGGGATTTCTTTCTACTAAGACAGTTAAATAAATTTTTTTAAAAAAATCAACTGTCTATTGGCACCATTTCTAATTTTAATTTATTTTAATCTAACTATAAATGTTGACTATAACAATATTTTTAAAAAGTAACTGAAGAAATAAGCATAGGAAATGAAGAAACAAAATGATCACTTTATGTAGATGACATGATAGTATACTCGAAATCCTCTAAAGAGGTGCTAAAAAATAAAAAAATGATAACTTAAGCAAACTTTCAAGTTATAAAATAAATTGACACAAAACAGCAGCATTTTTATATAATACCAATGGAATCCAGCAAGAACAGATAGAAAGAGAAATTCCATTTAAAGTTATTACAGAAAGTAAAAAAAAATATTTGGGAATCTACCTTCCAGGATATACCAGAGAACTAAGGAACTACAACTACAAAAGACTGTTTTACAGAAATAAATAAATAAGTAAATACAGAAAAATAAATACAGAAATAGACAAGTTCAGAAATAAATCCATAAATAAAATATAGATAGACCTAAATAATTGGAAAAATATTCATTGTCCATAGGGTAGGATGAGCCAATATTATACCTAAATTAGTTTACTTATTGTGTCACACCAATCAAACTGCCAAAGGATTACTTTATAGAACTAAAAAAAATAATAGCAAAATTGATATGGAAGGGGGAAAAGTCAAGAATCTTAAGAGATATAATTAAAAGAAATAGGAAAGAAGGAGGTCTAATAGTAGCAATCTCAAACTATAATGCCAAATAGTGATTGTCAATACAGTTTGGTCCTAGTTCTAAAGAGATCTATCAGTGGAACAGATTAAACATCTGACATACAAAAGCAAATATTTTCAATATTTGACAAAGACACATACCCCAGCCTCTGTGATAAGGACTTAGCAAAAACTCTGTAAAATTAGATAGTTGTACGGAAGAAATTAGATTTCAACCAACACCTCACATCTTATACAAAGATAAGCTCAAATAGAAACATGACCTGGATAGTAAAGGTTAAATCATAAACAAATTAAAGAAATATGGAGGCAAACTACCTATCATATTTTTAGAGAGGAGAAAAGTTCATGGCCAAACTAAAAATAGAGGGGATCATAATAGACAAAATGAATAATTTTCATTACATAAAATTGAAAAGTTTTTGTACAAAGCTAATGAAACTGAAAATAATAGGGAAACAATTAATTGGGGGGGAAAGTTTCTCTGATAAAGGCCTCACTTCCAAGATGTATAAGGAAGTAGTTCAGTTTTATTAGAAGAGTCATTCTCCATTTGATGAATGATTTAAAGATATGTACAGATAGTTCTCAAGAGAAGAAACTATTGCCATATTTTTAAAAAATGTTCCCACTACAAATCAGAGAAGTGAAAAATTTAAAATGCAATTCTGATATTCTATTTCATACCCATCAGAGCTTCACAGCTGACAAAAAATGGGAAGTAATAAATACTGGAGGGATTGTGGGAAAATAGGTAAACCAAGGCACTATTGGTGAGTCTCTGACTAAAATAAATTTGGAATTATACACAAAAAGTTGCTCAACAATGTGTGGCCTTTGACCCAGTTTTAACTCCACCAGACTTATACCCCAAACAGATCAAAGAAATAGGAAAAGGTCCTTTATGTACAAAAATATTTATAACAGTTCTTTTTGTGATAGCAAAACCTGGAAATTAAGAGACCATTTTTTGCTTCTTTTTGTATTCCCAGGACTTAGTGTGGTGTTTGGTAGATTTTTGTTGCTGTTTAGTCATTTCAGTCATGTCTGATTCTTCATGACTCCATTTGGGGTTTTCTTAACAAAATGCTTTGGGGGGGGGTTGTCATTTCCTTTTCCAGCTCATTTTACAAATGAGGAAACTGAGGCAAATGGGGTTAAGTGACTTGCCCAAGGTCACACAGCTAGTGTTTAGTTAGTAATGACTGTCTATTAAGTTCCAAGAACAGATTTGAACCTCGGTCTTCCTGACCCCAGTTTTGGCACTCTACCTACTGTACCACTAGCTGCCTTGGTTCATAGTAGTCATTTAATAAATATTTATTAGTTTTATTGATTTTATTGAAGGTGTCTAATAATTTTGGAGTGATTGAATAAGTTATGATATGTGACTATGATGGAGTATCATTGTGCTATGAGAAATCAGGAAATAGATGATTTCAAAAAGATATGGAGGAGTCCAGCTAGGTGGCTCAGTGGATAGAAATCCAGCTTGAAGACAAGAGGTCCTGAGTTCAAATCTTGCTTCAGATGCCTCCTAGCTGTGTGACCCTGAGCAAATCACTTAATTCCAACTGCCTAGCTCTTACTGCTCTTCTGCCTTGGAACCAATACTTAGTATTGTTTCTAAGACAGAAGATAAGGGTTAAAAAAACAAACATTTAAAGAGGCAACTAGGAACCATAATGGATAAATCACCAGGCCTGGAGTCCAGAGGACCTGGGTTCAAATGTGACCTCATATGGTTTCTAACTATGTGACCCTGGGCAAAGTCATTTAACCCCAAATGCCTAGCCCTTACCGCTGTTCTGCTTTGGAACAAATACTTAGTATAGATTCTAAGACAGAACATAAGGGTTAAAAAAAAAGATTTGGAAAAAATTATATGAATTGATATGCAGAAAAGAGCAGAACCAGTAGAATAATTTTTACCATGACATCAATATTAAATAAATAAACAGAATTGGAGGTTTCTTAAAATAAATTCAATTAGCAGAATAAGGAGAACATTTTCTATGACAACACCACGAAAGCAAACAATTTTGAAAGCTGAAAGAGACATGATCAATCCAATGACCGAAGGGCTGACAATGAGACGTGCCATCCAGGACAGAGAGATGATGGATATGAGATGAGACATGGGAATTTCTGGATTCGGCCGCTGGATTTGTTTTGCTTGACTATGTATATTTCTTACAAGAAATTCACTTCTTTTCTTCTTTGAATGGATTGGGAGGGGGGGAGAGAAAACATTATTTTTGTTCCTTTTTGAAAATAGAGCGTAGGGTTCCTACAGATGTGTTGCATGTTGCATGCCCTTTCGCGTGAGGTCGCTATATTATTAGTTTGGGTTACCTGCTTTATTTTATTATGAGACTACTCAAGAAATAATAAAATGAAAAATAACATAGTATGATAATATTAGATATTTTATATATCATATCATGATATAAATAAAACATAAAAAAACAAAATCAATAAAACCGAAAGTGTAAAAATGGAAACGGCAAAAAGCTAGAGTGAGGCCCTCATATTTAATCCTAGAAGCAATAGGGAGGGAGTCAATGGACTTCACTGAGTGTGTGTGTGTGGGGGTGCCACAGACAATCCTATGCTTTAGGAAAATCACTTTGGGAAAAACTTATTTTTCCTAATTTATTTCTGTGTTTGATATATGGTAGGGGCCAAAGGTAAAAAGCCTTCGATCTGGTAAATGCTCGTCATAGAAAGATTCTTAGAAAATAATAACATAATTCACTTAGTAAAACTTTTCCCCCTCGCTGTGACATGGACTTTTGATTTCATCCACTGGGGAACTCCCTGTGTGGAAATCCCTGCCATTGAGGCAGATCAGCAAATCATGTATAACTTGGGCTTTATTAAAAATAGAAGTGACAAATGTCACCATAAATGACTTGAAAATAACTAAGTTATAGCACCTCTGATGAGAACAATTCCAAGAACACACTCCATGAGAAGTCTATGGCCTGGACCAAAAGTCCAATGAAGGATCATTCTATTTTCTATTTTAAGCCCTTGCCACCTCTGTCTCTGAGATCCCCGTGCCCTGGACTTTTTCTTCTTCTTTTTTTTCTTTATAAACGCTTACCTTCTATCTTAGAATCAATACTAAGTATTAGTTCTAAGTCAAAGGAGTGGTAAGGTCTGGGAGACTGGAGTTAAGTGACTTGCCCAGGGACACACTGCTAGGAAGTATCTAAGACCAGATTTGAACCCAGGACCTCCTGTCTCTATGACTGGCTTTCTATCCACTGAGCTGCCTAGCTACCCCTCCCTTGACTTCTTCAGTCCATGGACCCCAATGCCCTGGCAAAGTAAGGGCATCGTCTTTGTTGGTGAGAAAGATATTCTCAAATTTTCCTAAGCAAATTTCTTGGCACTGAGTTGTTCTAACCAAGTCTTCGAGACTTCCAAATCATTTACTGTAATTGAATTTAGCATCATAATCCTTAGAACTGGACAGGGCCCCCTGAATCCAGTCCTGCCATTTTCCAGATGAGGAAACATCCTCAGACAGATGGAGTGAATTGTCTGAGGTCATAGAGCTACTAAATGGCAGGTTTGAATTTGAATTCACAGCCTCTGCTCTCTTATCCAGTTCTCTTTCTACTGCTTTAGTAGAGAAAGTGAAATTCCAGCCAATTCCTGCTTTCTCGGCAACTGGAGGCATTCCTGTGCTAAGCACGACGTCCAATATACAGACTTGTAGATTGGTGTGGAGGGTGTATGTTGGCGGGGAAGGTGGTAGGGCGGTAGGCGGTGGGCGTAAACACATGAGAGAATTTCCTTTGGGAGTTGAAGTCCCAAAGTGCAAGTGTTTATGGTACGAGGAAGGTGAATATGCAAATAGGAGTGAGAGCCCATTAAGAGCACAAGCTTGGGTTTTTTGGGTGGCTTAGCTCTAGCCCAGGTCAATGAGCCTTTCCATGGAAGGATGCTGCTCTTGAATCTGCCTTGAAGGCGTCTCCACCTTTCCTGTGTCACCTAAACTCAAGGAGATTCTCTGATGAGGAAAACAAACCAACTTCCAAGCCATTCTTGAACTGAGTTTGTAACTATCCCAGAGCTGCCACGTAGGGGAAAGAACATTGGTTTTAGAATCAGAGGCCCTCGGCTTCAGCTCCAGCTTGGATACTCATTACTGAGTGACTTTGGGCCATTCCACTAAACTTCCTAGATTAGATCATTAGTATCAAACTCAAATAGAAACCAGAGCCACTCAGTCTTACATAAGGATCCTTGTAGGTTGTATATCGACTTTAAAAACCACCTAGTAACATTATCTGTGTTCTATTTTATTTTAATTTATTTTGTAAATATTTCCCAATTACATTAAAAAAAAAAACAACTCTTACCTTCCATCTTAGAATCAGTACTTACATCGGTTCCAAGGTAGAATAGTGGTAAGGGCTAAGCAATTGTGATTAAGTGACTTGCCCAGGGTCACACAGCAAGGAAGTGTCTGAGGGCAGATTTGAACCCAAGACCTTCCCCATCTCTAGGCCTGGCTCTCAATCCACTTAGCCACCTACCTGCCCCCTCCCAATTATATTTTAATCTGATTGGTCCACTGGCCTGGTACTGATATGCCTCTGAATTAGAAGACCTCTGAGGTATGTTCCAGCCCAAGAATTATAATCCAAGAGAGGTGGTCCCACCACACAACGGACATCTGATAATCGTGATGTGGAAGCAATTTTTTTCTGGATTTTTCTGCATTTGAATAATAGACTTTCACCTGTGTTGGGAGGAAGGAAGGAGATTGGTTGAGTTTCCCTAATGGGCACCATGCCTTCTCGTCTTGGACCTCTTTCCTCATCCCCACCTGCCACCACACTAGGGATTTATGAAAATTTGAAAAAAAAAAAAAAGGAAAAAGAAAAATCAGTTTGCTCAAGGAATTACTTCAACAAAGCATCCACTGTGCTGCTACCTCCAGCTTCTAAAAGAGACCAAATGGCAAACCTTTCAGATAATAGATACTATTAATGTGTTAAAATGTCTCACAATATTGCAAGAAGAGACCAATAATTAGTTTAGAAAAATGCAAACTTTTTAAAAAATCTTTTATTTTTTCATTGTTTAGTCATTTTCAATCATGTCCAACTCTTTGTGATCCCATTTAGAGTTTTCTTGCCATTTCCTTTTCTCCTGCTCATTTTACAGATAAGAAACTGAGGCAAACATGCTTCAGTGATTTACCTAGGGGTCACACAGCTAGTACGTGTCCAAGGTGGGATTTGAATACATAGAAGAGTTTTCCTAACTCTAGGAGGGCACTTATCACTGCTCTACCTACCTGCCTCCTTTTATTTTAACATAACCTCAATTTCCCCCTCTATCTCATCTCCTACGCACTCCCAAATTACCATCCTATAAAATAAAGAATTTTTTTTAAAAAAGAGGGGGAAAATCAGCAAAAGTGATCAACACATTAAAAAAAATCTGACAATAAATGCCAAGTTTCGTACTTGTAGATTCTCCTTTCCTAGCTCTGCAAAGGAGTAGAAAGAAGTATTTTCTCATATCTCTTGTTTTTTAGAATTTATAAATTGATCTCATATATCTAAAAACAAACTTGTTTTTTATAATTTTGCCACATTCCATTTTTTCTTTTTGGTGGTGGTTCAGCCCTTTACATTATTGTAGTCATTGTGTAAGTTGTTTGCTTGGATCTTCTTATGGCACAGCATAAATTCATCTAAATCTTTCCATGCTTCTTTGTTATTAATTTTGTTGTCCCTCAGTACAGTAATATTCTATTATGTCCATGTATCACAAATTTGTTTGACTCAATGGATTTCCTTTGTTTCTAGTTCTTTGCTATTACAAAAAGAAACGCTATAAATATTCGTGTGTGTATTGGACATTGGCAGGCTAGTAAATGCTTCACAACTGGCTGTCTGCCAATTTGTTACCTCGGGTTGTTTTCATTTCTCTTCTTGATGATCTGGAGCATTCTCTCATATTATTATTTTTTACTCTTACTTTTTGTCTTAGAATCAATACTAAATATTGGTTCCAAGACAGAAGAGTGATAAGGGCTGGGAAATTGAGATGAAATGACTTGCCCCAGGTGACACAGCTAAGGAAGATTCTGAGCTCATATTGGAACCCAGGACCTTCTGTCTCCAGGTCTGGCTCTCTATCCACTGAGCCACCTAGCCGCTCCCTCTCATATTCTTTCCTATGATTGTTAATAGTTTGCAATTCTTTTGTGAATTATTCCTATCCTTTGACCAAGTTTACTTAGCATCTGTGAGATTTTGACCTCAACGTTCTGTACCTGAGTTTATGCTGGAAAATGAGGCGGCCTGAATAGATTTCTAAGCTCTTTCCACCTAAAATTCTATGATACTAAATATTAAGTACCACGGAGGCAATTGATTATCAGTGTAAAACTTTAAAGAATTGTCTCCTCCTTCAACTCATGACTTACTGGCTGAATTTGCCATCATAAATGGTTTCTCTATTATTATTATTATTATTATTATTATTATTATTATTATTATTATTATCATAAATTATGCTCCTGTCAAGAATTTTTCTCCTAGAAGTTTTTATCATTGACAGATGGGGAACTTGAGGTCTAGAGAGACTTCAAGATTTAATGATAGTCCTAAACTGGGATCTCTTTTAAGTAGTAAATAGTCCTTCAGAATGATACTGTTAATGCTAGATTGTTGCTCCTCCAAGGGTTAGGTCCATGATTTAATTCTCTTTGTAACTCTTCCAGTACTTGGACCTATTGGGCTTTTATTAAATGATTGTGAATCATTTGGGGCTTGTCCCTCTTCAAGTCTAGGCTGGATGGCCATTTGCAATGTTGCTGTATAAGGATAATGTAAGCTAGAGAGACAAATTTACTCCCTTAGAGGAAGGACAGATAGAAACAACAAAATTGACCAGTGAGCCAATTCGTAGAACCCGACACTAAAGGAATTCTATTAACTCCCGTGTTTAGCTGTATCTGATTTATGAATAATTTGGTGCCTTCACAAGAGTCGGAGGTCCTCTCAATCTAGATTGCTACATTGGGAAAAAGGTTACAGTCTCTTGGGGGCTCCTTCAGTATAAAAAATGCTCCGATCCTACCCATGCCTTAGATCAGGGGTCGGCAACCTTTTTGGCCCTGAGAGCCATAAACGCCACATTTTTTAAAATGTAATTTCGTGAGAGCCATACAGTGCTCACAGTGCCGCTCCTGTAACAGTGCCTCAAAAAAAGTTGACTTTATAGCTCCTACAGAAAGAGCCACATCTGGCCCTCCAAAGAGCCAGATATGGCTCGAGAGCCATACGTTGCCGACCCCTGCCTTAGATCCTTCTGAATTGGGCTATGATTCTGGATAGTATTGGCATCCTAGGCTGAAGTTTGGTACCTCTTCATTTCCTGCCCCTCCCCAATAAGACAGGAACCTCAAGTGTAGTGATGAAGGAAAGGCAAGTGTGTCCTTATATCCTCTCTCTTTGAGTAAGTGTCCCACTGGGGTGGGGGAGGTTCCAATTCTCTTAATAAATCCTATAGTTAGTTTAGAGGTAACTGTATTTCTTTTCTTGGAGATCCCAAACCATCCTGAGATAAGAAAATTCTTTTTTAAAAAATAGCCTTTACCTTGTGTCTTAAAACCAACACGAAGTAGCAGTTCCAAGGCGGAAGAATGGTAAGGGCTGTAGAAAGGAAAGACAAAGAAATGGGTTGAAAATATAAGCAAGAGAAAAGGTTTTGCAGAAGTGAGTCTGGCCGCATGCCAGGAACCGAATGGCAGTGGGTTCTGGAACTCAGAGGGAGGATTTGAGGGGTCACCAACTGCTCCTGAGGGTTCTTGGCTTCCTGTCCCCGGAGCTGAAGAGGAAAAGATATCTGATCTCTGTTGTTCCTGCCTTGGTAAAAGCTACCGTGAAGTGTTCCTCCCTGTTGAGTACTTCTTTCCTTACTGAGAAGATTAACCTGAAGAGGATCTGTGTAACAGGGAGCCTGATGGAGAGACAGTGTTGGTCTAGAGGCTGGAGGCCAATGGGTCAGACTCAGTTATCAGGAGTTCAGTCCTTGGCTATTTACAGATTGTGTCATCTTCTAAACCAACTGGAGGATTAATTAGATTGAGGTGTAGAGAGTAAGGTTTGGGGAATCTCAGCTAGAGATAGGCCAGGTTTAGGAAGCATCAAGAAAACGAAGAATTTCCTGTGAGGGAGATAGAGAAGGGGGAGGCTAGTGAGAATTTCTTAGAGCAAGGGAACCCCTATTCCTAATCCTCCTTCCCTAATCTTTTGTTTATTATAAAATAAATGCCTGTTTCCTGTTCAACAACACTGTCTTGTAGGCTTTATAGCACGCTGGTTCCAGTAGTCCATCAGACTTACTTCACTGTCTCTGGATCAGGCTTTCATTTCAACATCTAAACGGGCTGCCTTACAACAAAATAACCAAACAACTGAATTAGTTACTTTAGAGAAGAAGCCATTCAATCATAGATCACACCTCAAAATGACTGCGGTGTCATTGGCTTCATCCAAAACCCTTTATTAAGAATATAAATCTTAATAAAATTTTAAAAAAAAGAATATAAATCTTATCCAATTAAGTTTCATATGTGGGGAATAAGTTCAATGCTCAAGGCTGATAGTTCTATAAAACTTTGAAAAAGTCAATACATTTCTCTAGTCTTTTATTTCTTTTTCTGTGAAATGAAGGGGGTTGGACTAAACAATTTCTAAGGTTCTTTCAGCTCTAAAATCTTATGTTTTTTTGTCTAAATTGCTGGATCCTGGTGAGAAATTCAAGTGTCTAGGGCCCCACTGTAATCAACAAATTCCCCAGAATACTGAAAGCTTTTGGTATTAGAGCAAGGATGCGTCTTGGTGGAGTGATGTGGGTATTGGACAGCTCTAATTAAGTACTGGACCAGAATGGGAATGTGGATGGACATAGGAGTGGGTTTAGGATGAAATGCATTCAAGATAGTTCCCATAATTCATCTCATTCCTTCAGGCATATTGAATGCTCTGTATTCTAAAAGAAACTGCTCTTGGGAAAATCTTTAGGATAAGAGGGTAGTGGGATCAGCTACCGTTCCAGTTACCCATAAGCAAATAGAAACATCCTAGTACCTTGGAGCGAAAAGTCCCCAGAGCACAACCTCTCTTCTACTTGTGCCTGTTGTCTGTGACACATATATATGTGACTGTGATAGTCATTATCACACACACACACACACACACACACACACACACACACATGCATATATCCCAAGAAATAAAATTAATAGGTAGTAACAGGTATTTGAAATTAAAAGGAGAATTTATTTTCCAATAAATTTTAATTGATATCTTTTGTTTTTTACTTCTTTTACATTTCCCATTATATCCCTACTCGAATCCCTATCAGAAATCCATCCTTCATAATAAAGAAGAAAAAAACAGGTAGAAATAATTCAACAAAACCAACCAACATATTAAAAATATCTGATATCATATGCAGTATTCCACACCTATGTTCCCCTACCTCTTTAAAGAAGCCGGGAAACATTTCAACATATTTGGGGGGTGGGTATTGTAGTTTCAGTTTTGACTATTTGGTTTGTTCTGGTTCTTGTTCTTTTCAGTTACATTGTTATAGTTGTGTGTATATTGTTTAACTGATCCTGCTTGTTTCACTTTGCTTCAGTTCAAATAGGTCTTCTCATGCTTCTCTGTATTATTTATATTCATTGTTTCTTGCAGCACAGTAACATTTTATTACATTCCTGTGGGAGGATTTACTTAGCCATTCCCTAATTAATGGACATCCACTTTGATTCTAGTTCTTTGCTACTAAAAAAGAAAGTATCATTATAAATGTTTTTATGTATGTAGGTCTTTCTCTTTGTCTTTTTATATACCTCAGAATATAGTTCTAGCAGTGGAGTCTCTGGTACATGATTTGGACATTTTAGACATTCTCTTAATATAGTTCCAAATTGTTTATCAAAATATTTGGTCTAATTCACAGGTATACTGACAATACACTTATACACCTTTCTTTCCACAACCCAACATTCATTCTCTCTCATACTTAGTCATCACGGGCAATTTTATGGGTGTGGAAAAAAAACTTCAGTCATTTTGATGTGCATTTCTCTTAGTGATTAGTGATTTAGAGCACTCTTTCATATGGATGAAATTTTTCTTAGGAGAACTATTTGTTCATATCTTTTAATCAATTTTCTATTGGAGAATGGGATTTGGTCCTATATACTGATGTTAGTTGTCTATAGATCTTGGATATCAAACTTTTATCATAGCTATTTCATACAGATATTTTTCCAGTTGAATGCTTTCCTTCTTGAATTAGTTACATTAATTATGTTTGTGCAAAAGATTTTCAATTTCATATCCTCAAAATTATTTATTTTATATTTTAGAATCACCTTCATCAACCTCATATTTAAGATGTACACATGGGCTATCTCTATGAAATATGCACTCATACATCAGGTTATATATCATTTAAAATGTATTATGGCATAAGATGTTGGTCTAAATCTAATTTCTGCCAGACTTCTTTCTGGTTTCCACAGAAATTCATATTGAATAGGAAGTTCTTTCCTAGGTAATTTAAGTTTGGGGGCTTCTTCTCTATTTTGATTTCATCCTGCTTATTTTTTATTTAGTTAATTTGATTTGTCTCTCACTTTAAGTTCAGATTGGCTCAAGTTTTATCATTTATACACATCTTTTCAAGAAGTGACTTCTGAGATTTGATATTTCTGCATTCCAAAAGTTTTAGTATGTTGTCTGGTCGTTAATGTCTTCACATAATTATTATCTGTTTCTATGATTTGTTCTTCGAGCCACTCACTATTTGGGATTTCATTCTTAAATATCCACTGTTTTTAAGGAATTATGGTTTACAAGGAGAGTGTTTTATATTTCTGGTTTTTTACATTTGTTTGCAATTTTCTATGTCCTAACATATGGCCTATTTCTATTAAAATGCCATGTGGTGCTGAGAAATACCTTCTGTCAATACAAAGAATCAGTTCTAAGAAGAGTGATAAGGGCTAGGTGATTAGGTTATGTGACTTGCTCAGGGTCACACAATTCAGAGATGTCTGAGGTCAAACTTGATCCACAGTCCTCCCAAAGGCAGACCTAGCACTCTATCTACTGTGCTATTTAAGTGCTCCTGCCATAAACCTTTTATCTCAACTTCATAATTTTAACATATTAAAATTTTTTATCTAGCAAATATCAATAAACATTAATCACATAAACAAATGTTCTCAGGGTATCTTCATTTTTAAGAGTGTAAAGAGAATCCTGGGGCCAAAAAGTTTGAGAACTTCTCTCCCAAAGAGAAAATGCAAATTGAAAAAGAAAAATTAACTTTTAGCATAACTGCCACAACTGTAAACTTGAATAAGATGCCAAACATTCAAAGAAAAGTTATAAAACAACAAAATAAAATACATTTTTAAAAAATCTTTACAAAAAATTCTATCACTAAACATTTCCTTCCTAATAACAAAGATCATAGATGTATCATTAAGAAGCATCTTAGAAATCCCACCAACCAACCCCTCAATTTTACAGAGGAAGAAGCTGATTCCCAGAAGTTATATCATTAGTAGATTACTCCCTAGTAGGTTACCACTAGGTACTCTGATTTTAGAACTAGTAGTCTTTCTAAATGTATAATGTGGAAACTACTTTAAAAATCTAAACATTTAAAGTAAAAGACACTATGAACTCCATTTTACAGGGAGGCAAACTGAGGAAAAGGCTAGAGTAGAACACCCATTACTCTTACATGATATATTGTAAATCAGAAAGGATACAGACCTAGGATTGATTTCTGGAGCTCCAAATGCCTTCCACTGATACCATCAGGCTCCCCCTAAGAAAGTTTCTTCTGGTAAAATCAAGCAAGTTATCAGATCGATCTAATAGAAAGTCATGAAGCTGGAAAAAGACATAGATCAAGAGCAAGATTTCAGGCCAGTCCAGTTAGACTGATGGTATTGACCTCTGAAAATCTCTAATTTTATTTTTACAGTTTGCAGCAACATAGGATTTGTACCTAGAACGTAGTCATCTAGTCCAACCCCCTAATTTTAGAGAGAAATATAGTTAGTCCCAAAGAGGTTCAATGGTTTGTAGAGTTGGGATCCAAGGCCAAAATTGCCACTTCCAAATTCAGTACTTGGATTCTTGCAGTCCGGTCATGAAATCTCATGAATGGGGTCAATACAGGATCATGGAATCATAGATTTAGTGCTTGAAAGGACTCTAACAGTCATCTAGACCCTCCCCCCTTGTTTTACAGAAAGTTTTTCTCCCCCCAACCCCTTATTTTACACTTGAGGAAACCATGGTTGGTCCAGAGAAGGGAAATTATTTACCCAAAGTCTCTTTACTCAAATTATCCAAATAATAATTGGAAAATGTCACAGAAGAAATATATCCTTGACTGGTCAAGGTCAGGATATGAAGACCAGAAAGGGACACAATACAAGGAAAGAACGTAGGTCAAGGAATAGGCAGATTTGTACTAATTCTAGACCAGAACAATTGGGGCTAAAGGGAATAGAGAATTACAAAGCAAATACATTGGTATTAAACCTTAGGTTCCCTTAAGCACATCATTCTGTGCTATGGTAGTGATCAGTGATCAAATGCTTTAATGCCTGAATTAATTTTATGGCCAGAGGTTGAGTGTGCCAAGTTTCAATTAAAAAAAAAAAAACAGTATGAATCCTTCATGGGAACTACAATGGTTGGCATCATGAATCAGCCAATCATCATTGTCCAGTACTCCCATTTCTCTTCTATAACCCCTGGGTCAAGGCATAGAGGGCCATGGAAGTCTTTTAGTTTCTTGTAGATGGATGCTTGTGTTTCTCCCCCTTCTTTTTTGTTCTTTTTCTTTTTCCACCCTTTTGTTGCCCCTTGGGCCAGTCAAGTGATCCAGGTAGGGCACGATGGGTTGGTTAGCTACCTCTGAGAGAAATGATCCCTTATAAAGAGAGGGCTCCAGATGTTGTCTCCAACATGGATGACAACTTTAGACTCCCTTCTCTCCTGGTGAAGGAGACCCATTGGGCTTGACTGATGCATCCCAGTTTCTTCAGGGTTTTTATAAGATCCCGGCGGAATCTCTCCCCCACAAAAACATAAAGAACTGGATTCAGGCAGCTGTGGAAGAATGCAATGGTCTGAGTAACCTGGAAACAGATGTCAATGCGAGTGGAAAGGTCACAGTCAGAAATGAATATTATGTAGGCATCAATGGCCTGCACCAATAGAATGATGTTGTAGGGAAACTGTGATAAGACAAAGACCGTGAGGACCGAGATGGTCACTTTTAAGGCTTTGTGTTTAGATGACTTCTTGGCCTGAAGCAGGGTGTAAATGATAATAGCATAACAGCAAGCCATGACAATGAGTGGGAGAAAGAAACCCAGAATAACCTTTAGCATCAAAACGGTGGACTTGAGCTTGGCGCTGTCATTGTAGACCATTGTGCAGATGGTGACTTCAGATTTTGTCACACTTTGGCTATACAGGATTTCTGGGATACACAGCATGATGGCCACCACCCAGATGGCAAGACACACCATTTTGCTATAAAAAAGCCTCTTCTGCCTCCAGTGATGGGCTTTCATGGCCTGGGCAATCACAATATACCTATCGATACTGATACACATGATGAGCAGCATGGAGCTGTAGAAGTTCATCTTGTATATGGCGTTGACCAACTTGCACATTACAGTCTCGAATTTCCACTGGTCAGAAGCCGCGATGGCCCAGAAGGGCAGGGTGAGGAGGAAGAGGAGGTCAGCAATCGCCAGGTTCAGCAGGAACATGTCCGTCATGGTCTTCACTCTGGTGCAGTACCAGTACACAGTGATGACAAGACTATTCCCTAGCGCGCCCACCACAAACACGAGCCAGTAAAAAGGTGGAAGGAAGTAGCTGGCGAACTCTCTGACGCTGGTCTTCACGCAGAAGGAGTCGCTCTCATTGTTGTAATAATACTCTGGAGTGGATTCATAGTTGCTTTCCTGAAAAGGCTCACCAGAGAGAATTAGAGAATAAGCATTTCAGCACTTACTTTGGGCCAGGCACTGGGCTAAGCACTTTACGATCATTCTCTCGTTCCATCCTCACAACTACCCTGGGAGGTACAGGCTTTTGTTTTACCAATGATGGACTGAAGTGACTTGCCCAGGGGCTCCTAGCTATGTATGTAAGTGTCTGAGACTGCACACACGCTCAGACCTGTCATTCCATCCATTTCACTACCTATTTCGATCAAGGAATTCACACCAAAGGCATAGTAATAAATAGATTAAGAAAGGACAAGCCAATCCATCCTAAAGCAAGAGAGTGGATGCGAGAACCAACCCTTCGGCATCCCTTCCCATGCCTGAAAGAGCTTTAAACAAAGTGTTTACTTCACACGAGGAATGTGAAAAACCAATTACTCTCTGTTTGATTTTTATCAATAGATTAGGCCAGAGGTTCGCAAACGTAGTAGTCGAGCATTTTATTCGCTACGTGTGTCCATGTTTAGCTTTGCCAAACAGAGCCATTACTAGGGTGGGGACGCTGGGAATTTGTCCTGATGTGTCCAATTTTGAGGGTATTTGAGGTCCTTCTGAAGTACAGAAATTGGAAAGCATAGCACCTAGTCAATAGGAAGAATTTGTTAAAGAAAACAAAAGCTATCAGGGCAGCTAGGTAGCACAGTGGATAGTGCCAGGCTACAGATGGGAGGACCTAGGTCCAATCTGGCCTCAGACACTTCCTAGCTGGGTGACCCTGGGCAAGTCACTTAACCCAAATTGCCTATTCCTCACCACTCTTCTGCCTTAGAACTGATCCATTCTAAGACAATCTGCCATCTGCAAATCCTGGATTCAAATTGGAACTCTGACACTCCCTTTGTGACTTTAGGCAGGCCATATAACATTCTTTGGTCTCAGTTTCCTCATCTGTACACTTAAGGGGTTGGACTACCTGGAAAATGAATTGTTTAAATCAGGATTCCCAAGCACTAGGGGTTCTGACCATTTGTTGGGGCATGGACCCCTATGGCAGAGTCTGATAAAGCAAGCACATGGACTCCTTTCTCAGAGTAAAGTTCTTAAATGTATAAAACAAAATCAGTCAATGATCAATCGATAAACAGTTGTTAAGCGCCTACCGTGTGCCAGGCACTGTGCTAAATAATAGTCTTTGCCTTTGAAGAGTTCACAATCAAATGAAGGAGAGAGTAAATTTGTACAAACAAGTCATAGACAGGATAAACAAGAAATAATTAATAGAGGGAAAGCACTAGAATTGAGTCGGGATGGGAAAAGCTTCCTGGAGAAGATGGGGTTTTAGTCAGGACTTAAAGGAAACCAGGGAAGCCAGTAGTAGGTGGAGCTGAGGAGGGAAAGTATTTCCAGACATGGAGGACAGGAAGAGAGAATGCCCGGAGCTTAGAGATGGAGTGTTTGGATTCCAGAACCAGTATCCTTGGATCAAAGGATATGATTCAGGGAGTAAGGCAGTAAGAAGCCTGGAGAGGTAGGAGGGAGCTAGGTAATGAAGGGCTTTGAATGTCAAACAGAGGATTTTTTTGTTTGATCCCAGAGTGATAGGGAGCCACAGGAGTTTATTGAGGTGACAGCATCTGACCTGCAGTTTAGGAAAATGACTTTGGTGGCTGAATGGAAGCTGTATTAGAGTGGACAGAGACTTGAGACAGGCAGAGCCAGGGGGTGACAGCATCAGAGGAGAGAAGGGGACATACTGAAGAGATGGTACAATGGTGAATCAACAGACTTCGGAAGCAGATTAGATGGGGAGGGGAGGGGAGAGAGAGTGATGAATCCAGGAAGACTTCTAGGTCTCAAGCCTGAGAGCCTGGGAAGACAGTGTTGCAAGAAGGATGGGGAGAACTTAGGAGGAAATCATAGAGTTTAAAAAATCAACAATTACTTTGAAATATAATTATCAAAACTTCTTTTTTAAAGTTCAAGGTCCCCCAATTAAGACCCCAATCTAGAGAGAGAATCTTGGATAACTGGCTCTATTGTCTCGCTTTCTGCCACTCTCTGTGTAATGACACACACTTTGGGCTTGATAGAAAGTCTCTTACAAGCCTTTAATTGTTAGTGAAAATATTTCCAGCTGTGTTTCTTTAGATCTAAGCCATGATTTCTTTTATTACATGTTCGCATCAGCTGGGTTTCCTTGTTATTCTTGCTAGGTTCTGCTGCTTTGAGGAGGTGCCTAATCTTTGACTTATCTACTAACAAAACACACTTAAATAACAGAACCAGGAGATTGTTGGACTCCGTAACAGCAATATTGTATGATGCTCACCTGAGAATGACTTGGTTATTCTCAGCCATACGGGGATCCAGGACAAACCCAAAGGACTCACGATGAAAAATGCCATCTTCCCCCCTCCGCCCCCCCAGAGAAAGAACCATGGGAGTCTGAATGCAGATCTAAGCATTCTCTTTTTTATTTCATTTTCTTTGTGGGTTTTTTTCTTTATAATGTGTCTTCTTACACAACATGACTAATATGGAAATGTGTTTTGCATGATTGTACATGTATAACCTAGATTAAATTGTTTACTGTCTCGGGGAGTGGGTCTGGGAGGAAGAGGAGAGACTTAGGAACCCAAGATTTTAGGAAAGGAATGTGAAAATAGTTTTTACATATAATTGGGATAAAATAAAATATTAATGGGAAAAAAAGAAAATGGAACCACAGGAACATCCTTGCCAGGAAAAAAAAAGATGTTCAAATTAGGAGATGTATGAAATTTAAGCTTTTTATCTCTTACTCATAGGCAATAATGACTCATTTTTAAGGAGAGAACCATTCAAACAAAGAAATTATTTCTGATCATAAAGACCATAAGTAATAGGATCTAGGGACAACTAAGTGGTACAGTGGACCAGGCCTGGAGGCAAGAAGATCTGGGTTCAAATCCTGCCTCAGATACTAGCTATGTCACTTAATCCTATTTGCCTCTGTTTCCTCATCTATAAAATGAGATAGAGAAAGAAATGGTGGACCACTCCAGTATCTTTGCCAAGAAAACCCCAAATGGGGTCATAAAGAGAAAGACATGACTGAACAACAACAATAGGATCACAGATTTAGACCCAGAAGGAATCTTTAAAGTCATCCTATCCAGCTGAGATGCAGAGGGGTCAATAACAAAAATTGGCTTTTATGTGAGCATTAATACTTGCAAAGTGCTTGATATAATACATGATCTCATTTGGTCCTTACAACAATCCAGAGAGAACCCAAGCTCTCCAGGTACCAGGTCCTGATGATTCCATGGTCAATCCACTAAGTGTAGCATCCTCCACATTGATGCCCCTTGTTTCTGCTCTGCTCTAGGATCCCTGTCCAAGTAATTCAGTATTCATGGGCCTTTGGCTCTTGGCACATTCCACAATTAGTATGAGATGGAATCTGTTAACTGCCATCTCTTGGGTTCATTTGATGGCTCCATAATCTCTCCAGGGTGGATATTGCACCTGGGCACTGCTGGCAACTGATCCCACCACACCATCTCAACCAAGACAGTTCTTGTCTGTCTCCCATGCCAAGCATAATCTACCATAGCTATCTAGTATCTCACCTTAGAAGACTTGTTACTGAGTTCACTTCTCAAAGCCAGCTCAGAATCCAAAGACCAGAGTCAGATAGAGATCTGCCCCTCCTCATCCATTCTACAATGCTCACCCCCCGACCCCAACCCCTGCCAGAGCTTGAAAGAGTGAGAAACTTGGCTTGGATTCCAGGGCCCAGAAGTGGTTTTGCAACTCCCCACTCACAGGCAGGATGACTGTTTACCATCAAAGGAGACCCTGCCTGCCTCCCCCGGCAGTGTGCCTGCTGTCGGCCCTCTCTAGACTGTGTGGCTGTCATGACACATAAAGAGAGAACTCAAGATATAAGCCCAGGTAATCTCCCAAACCTCTGGAAACCACAGGGCAACCAACAGACATTTAAAATTTAAAGAGAACCTCAAGCGAGGGCAGGATGTTGGTCTCTCCCGCGTCATTTCAAGCCCCTGTGTTTGCCTTGCTTTCTGTCTCCAGCTCCTACTTGGGACAATCCCTGGAAGATGGTGAGCGAGTGCTTAAGAAAGGCTTGTTCACTGACTAGATCCTTGGGAGAGTAGAAATTACAAGAAGGAGCATCAATGAAAGTGCATTGGAAAGTATAGAACCTACAAAGAATAGATTGTTGCTATTGTTATTATATTTAAAAATCTAAAACTATATTAATGATGTTTGAAGGTTTCAATTATAATGAATCACGAATATATTAAAGATGTATTCAAAAACTGACTCAAATGAGCAAAGGGTTCATGGACTAGACTTGTGGTAATATTTCTTTTTTTTATTTGAAATTTTTTATTTAATTAATTGAATATTTAGATTATATTAGAATAATCCCATGGTTACATAATTCATGTTCTTTCCCTTCCCTCTTTCCTCCCCCCTCCCATAGCCAATGAGCAATTCCACTGAGTTTTACATGTGTCATTGATCAAGACCTGTTTCTATATCATTAATATTTTTGCATTAGGGTGATTGTTTAGAGTCTACATCCCCAATCATATCCCATCGAACCATGTGATCAAGCAGTTGTTTTTCTTCTGTGTTTCTACTCCCACAGTTCTTTCTCTGGATGTGGATAGCATCTTTCTCATAAATCCCTCAGAATTGTCCTATATTATTGCATTGCTGCTAGTAGAGAAGTCCATTGCATTCGATTGTGCTACAGTGCTATGGATATATTTCTAGTATTTCACATGATTGATTTCTGAATCCTTAAATTGTATGAGACTTAAATTTTGTTGAACTTAAAAATTAAGCCTCTACTATTATTATCATCTGCTGTCTGGAAGGCTAACAAGCAATTCGTAAAATTCCTTTGTAATGTCCAAGACCTTCGCTTAGCATCTAAAGAAGCTTGGTGCCAGCGGTCTGGGAAGAGGAAGGTTTGATCAAAGTTGGAAAGGACTTTGAAGTGAGCTTTCCTGGGCACCCTGCTGTACAATTGTGTTGCTATCCATGCCTTTATATTGTAATTGGTTGTCAATATTATGGTAATACTTTTGTTTTACTTGTTTGATTGGCATCCTCAAAACCCCCTATGCTAGGATCCTAAATAAAATCAGTTCAGTTCATTCAATCTCTCTCTCTGACTTTTGGAGGAAGAGCTGAGACTGACATGATGCTGATGACTTCTGTGTATCTTGTTTTTTTCTATCTATGTCATTCCTCCCTCAATCTTTAAGCCTTACACCCATATACTTCCAGCTCTTGGTTTCCCTTCTAGGTAATTAGATCCATGCAAGAGTTTCGTGAAGAAGCTGTATCTCTTCAGTGTTCATAACCTTGCATTTGTACAGTGCTTTAAAGTTTGCATAGCATTTTATGCCTAGCATCTCGTTCGATCCTCACAGCAATCCTGGGAGATGGGTCCTCCTGTTATCCCCATTATACAGTCGAAGGAACCAAGACAGTTGCCCTGGGTCATGGCTAGTAAGTATCTGGGGTTGGATCTGAACTTAAGACCCAGGACTCTACCCACTCACGACCTAGTTGCCTCTATGAATAGTAATGATATAAATATTGATATAATGTATGACAAAATGATAACTTTATATTGCAGTTTATTATATAGTATGGTATATATTATTTAATATATAGTATATACTAAGTAGTATATAGTATATTATAATATTATACTCTAAGGCCA
The DNA here is from genome assembly GCF_016433145.1 of Gracilinanus agilis. Lineage (NCBI taxonomy): Eukaryota > Metazoa > Chordata > Mammalia > Didelphimorphia > Didelphidae > Gracilinanus > Gracilinanus agilis. The sequence continues at coordinate 43,438,916 of NC_058134.1, forward strand.
AGTGCTCTATCAACTGAAACATCTAAGTATTGCAATGAATAGTAATGATATAAATATATTTTATAATATGATATAACATAACTTATATGATATGCTACTATAGTATAGGATGCTATAGTATAATAGTATACTATATGTTATGTAGTATATTATAATATAGTACTTATGTATACAGTATGACACTGTATGTACAATAATATAATATATCTGACAATACATTATATTTGAATATTATATATGATAATATACTATAATATAATAAATATACTTCAGCATATTATATGAAATATAATGTAATAATACAGTATATTATAATTAGTATACATTTATAATATATTACAATCTGATTTATTAGACACTAACAATATAATATGTGACATCTATTACCTGCTAATAACATGAGAAGGTTCCTATTCTTAGAGAGGAAACCTGGCAGAAGTCCAGGAACAGAAGCAGAAGGACCTGCACTTTCTGGGCTCTTCCTTTAATTTCTCTGAATCTCGTGTTACTGATCTGTAAAATGGGGATGATAATCCTTATAGCCACCTCACAGGGTCATGGTGAGATGCCAGTGAGATGATGGATGTAAAGCACAATGTAAACTTTAAAACATTACATAAAACATCATTGGAATTACTGTTATTATTTACATTATTTAATGAGTACTAGTTTTGTGACTATGGGCATGATATCATAACCTCTTGGTTAGAAGGGGCCAATTGCTAAACCTCTGTGGGTAGGTCTTCTCTTGCCAAGGCCAACTCCTTTGATCCCATCCCCAAAAGAGGCATAGTGGGTTGAAGTCTTGGCCAGGAGTTGGGAAGACCTAAATTCAAATCCAGCCTCAGATTCTTGCTATTATATCACTTGGACAAGTCACTTAACCTGTTTGCCTCAGTTTACTCAACTGTAAAATGGGGATAATAATATCATCCACCTCCCAGGGTTGTTGTGTGGATTAAATAAGACACCTGTAAAGTGCTTAGCACCATGCCTGACACATAGTAATGTAGGAATATAGTTAGGGATAGTCTGATTTCTAGGGTTAGTTAAAAGAAGGGGATTTTGAGAGAAGCCCTGGGAAAGGATTCTGGGTAGAAAGGAATTGTGGGTCTACATCTGGAAATAACTAACTCCACCCAACTTTATAAATCTCCTTGGAAAGGAGAGCCTTCATTTTCTTCTATAGGCCCTGCCTAATCCTCCGTATGCTATCTAAGACAACCCCGAATGCCCTCTGACTTAATCTAACTTACTACCAATAATTAATAGGAAAGAAAGGGAAAAGACCTCTGGGTTTGGCTGCTGTACTAAGTAACTCAAAGTTGTAGGTGGAAAGCTTTGAATTACCTTAGCCCGGTGATGGGCAAACTTTTTAAAGAGGGGCCAAAGGAAAGGAAATGCTCATCTGTCCATCTGTTTCTAAGGCAACTCTTTTGAAGTTTCATTGTATTGTATCCTACTCATTGTATTGGTCAGATTAGGAATAATGTTGAGATTGGATAGAGCATCTCTATTTGCCCATCACTGCCTTAGCCAATAGGAATTCTGGTAGATGGATCACTGACAGATAAAGACTGGTCTCAGGGAAATTAATTTCTTTCAAGCAAACCCTCTACCTGGATGTCACAGATTTTCTCCATGAAAATCCTGACTTGCCAGGGAGAATCTCTTAGAACAAAACTCCTCCTTCAACTTGATGGGAATTGTAGGCAGAGACAAATCCTCCGTCCAGCTTGGTCAAAATCCAAGAAGGAAATGAAGTTCAGTTATTTCCAGTTGTAGACCCACAATTCCTTTCTACTATATTCCTACAGTAGGGACTCTTAAAAATGTTTGTCCCCTTTTTTGCCTTCTCTTTTGCTCTACTATCATTCCATTTTCCCTTTAACCTTCAGTCTTTCCCATCCCAGTAGCTCTTTTCCTATATATATCACCCTCATTTTAAAAAAAATCCTCATTTGATTCCACCATCTCTACTAGATGTTGTTCTATATTTCTCCCCTCTTTCCCTGCTAAATTCTTTAGGGAACAATCTATAAAAGGCACCTCTACTTCCCATAATTTCTTCACTCTCCTCTAAAATATGGCTGTGAACCCTTTTGTCATTCAGATGAAATTGCCCTCTCCAAAGTGAACAATGATCTCTTAATGGCCAAATCTAACAGCTTCCTCTCAGTCCTCATCCTTCCCAATCTCTCTGCAGCCTTTGGCACTGCTGATCACCTTCTCTTCCTGGATACTCTTTCTTCTCAAGGTTTTGTGTGACATTGCTCTCCCCTGGCTCCCCTTCCACCTCTCCAACCACTCCTCAGGCTCCTTTGCTGGGTCATCATACAAATCAAACCCATTAACCATGCATGTCCTGAAAGTTCTGTCTTGGGCTTTCTTCTCACTTGGTGAGCATTCCCTGAATTCTTGATGTCTCAACTAAAATCCCATCTTCTCTAGGAAGGCTTTCCCAAACTTTCTTAATTCTAGTGCCTGCCCTTTATTTTCTATTTGTCCAGCATAGAGCTTATTGGCAACTATTTGTTTACTTGTGGTCCCCCTCACTGGATTGTGAGCTCCTTATGGGCAGAGATCATCTTTATGCCTCTTTTTCTATCCCCAGGATACTTAGCAGAGAACCTGGCACATAGCAGGCACTTATTAAATGTTTATTCTCTTCATTCCCTTCCTTTTTTAGACATTCTAACTACCAGGAGGTAGCAACAAGTAGCCACAATAAAGAAGTCTTCAGAAAACTAAGAAAGATTACGTACTTTTTTTCAAATTTCTGTTAACTTAAAAGGAAATAAATTATAAGAATAATACACGGAGGATGTTTTTATTCTCCTTTTCATTTGTGACTTTCCTAGGAAATAGGTTTTTATACATATACATATTTTATACACATACATAAAATACACATAAGACACAATATGACCCAACACAAAAATTCACATGGGTATGTCATACTACAGGGTTAAAGAAAAAGTAAGAAATTCTGAAATTATCCTTCTATTTATGGTCCTATTGTGAGGTTTAGTGATTTGTTAGTTTCCCTAAATACCCTGAATTCTAGAATCAAACTCAGCTTTGGCAATGTCTTCCTCTCATCTGAGGAGGTTGGGAGTGCAGAATTTATAGACATGACATTACATTCCCTGGCAAGAAAGAGATGCTTTGATGGAGGCAAAGATTTTAATTCCAAGAAGTATGTGATTAGAAGGAGAAATAGAACCCTAATGGATGAATCTGCTGTTAGGGCACTAACTAGTTAACTAGCTAAGGTACTAACTAGTTAACTAACTAGTGTCCAACTTTGTTTGGATACTAATTCTTTCACATTTCTTATGAAATACCTCTTCTAACATTAACTAGAAGACAAATGATTGTTAGGTGAAGAATATGCTATCTGTGAGTATTTTGGATCTATGAGATGCAAGTGAAGTGGATTTTCTTCAGGTTTTCCACTATATCAAGGAAAGGTGGGAGAGGAACAGAAAAAGAGACTTTTTCATAGCTCCTCAGCTAGGAGGGAAATCAAAGAGTATCATGTCCAATTCTTCCTAGTAGAGATTTAATTTCTTTAAGTCAGCTTAAATCAATCTTGTGTTGCCTTTCTTTCTTTATAAGGATAACAACATTTTTATAGTGCTTTTAGATTTGTGAAAATTTTTAAATACGCTAACTCATTTGTTCCTCACAACCAACCACCCCAAGAAGTAGGTGTTACCATTTCCATTTTACAGATGAGAAAACTGAAGAAGAGCACAGAGAGTGTCTGACATCACATTTGAACTCAGATCTGTGTTTCCTCATTTACTTCGTGAGCACTGTGGGTTACTATTTATCTAGAGGGGATATGGGTGGGTATGATTGAGAGAGGCTGAAGAGTCAAGGATGAGTCCAAAGTCATGACTGAAAAGATAGTGGTATCCTTGACGGAAATAACAAAGTTACAGATGAATTTGGGGAGGAAGCTTGTGAGTTCTGCATTGGACATGTTGAGTTTGAAATGATGAGACTGGAAGCGTTTGGTAATATGGGGACCAGAGGTCAGGGGAAGGGTGAGGACTGAATATGTAGATTTGAGAGTCATCTGCATGGGGATAATTATAGAAGTAGGGTCCATTTGGAGACAAAAGCCTGGCTTCAAATTCTAGGCATCCTTTCTTAGTGACTCAGTGAAGTCATATTGCTTTTATTTGACTCAGTTTCCTTATCTGTAAAATGAAAAGTTTGGATAAGAAGACCTCTAAGTTCCCTTTCAGCTTTAAATCCATGAGCATATCAGCTTTTTGCAATAACCTGATCTAATTAGAAATTGTATTTATTGATTTTATCTTTTTGTGGGAATATTTTCCTAGAATGTTTCCAAAAGTAGGAGCTCTTAAACACTGAAAAAAATATTTTAAATCCTCTATTTGCTTAAGAAAGCCGAGGTCCCTCCTCTCTTCAAAGAGTTTGCAAATACGTGTATCTCTCTAGAGGTAACTTTGAGAGGGAGAGTCAGAGGGAGACAGTCAGTGACACAACAAGAGCCCGGAGGTCCAGTTCCTGCATGTTTGAATTTAACAAGGACAGTCCCAGGCTCTGGTCATGAATGGCAGACCTCCTTCTGTATGCTATCTCTAAACAATCTAGTTGTATGAGTTATGGTTTGGTCTATAAGCTATTGTGCAATGATTTATGAGAAAGGATGGACATGCTTTAAAAACAAACAAGGCAAGAGGCTGCCACTGAGAAGGAACTGGAGAAGGGAACCAGACCGATAGGAAGTAAAGATGGAAATAAGCATTTATCCAATGCCTACTGTATGCTAAGTACTGTATGCTAAGAGCTTTCCAAATATCTCATTTGATCCTTACAACAATCCTGTGGAGTATATATTATTTTGATCCCCTTTATATAGTTGAGGAAGCTTAGATAAATTGAGGTTAAGTGACTTGCCCAGGGTCAAACAGCTAGGAAGTGTCTGAGGTTAGATCTGAACTCATAAAGATGAATCTTCCTGATTCTAAATCCAGTGCTCTGTCGACTGCACCACCTAGCTGCCCCAACAACAACAACACGTAGTATGGGGAACAGTCTATAATTGGGTCTGTGATAAATGCAAATAATAAATCCCCTGAAATGGATCATATGCATATGAATTCAAGCTATAATATGAAATAAAATAATTGGTTCCAGTCCAATGGAAACATGCAGTATGAATTCAAATAATGTGACCAATTGGGGGAATCAATTACTTACTCTAATTGGGGTCTAGCTATATATAGAAAGCTGGCTCAGAAGCCAGGATGTCCTGGATTCAAATTCCGACCTCCCTCAATATTGGTTTATTATCCTTGGCAAGCCACTTGCCTTCTTATTCTTTAAGATTAAATAGCACATGGGGCAGCTAGGTGTCTCAGTGCATTGAGAACCAGGCCTGGAGGTGGAGGTCCTGGGTTCAAATTTGGATTCAGATACTTCCTAACTGTGTGACCCTGATCAAGTCACTCAACCCTCATTGTCTAGTCTTTACCACTCTTCTGCCTTGGAACCAATCCAATAGTATTGATTCTAAGATGGAAGGTGAGGGTTTAAAAAAGTGGTTGACAAGTTGCCATTCTGAAATGGAAGAGAGTTTCCTCACCTGCGAAGTCCTTATACCCATGAAATCACTAGTTCGGTCCCAATCCCAATTCTACTAAGCAAGTCCTTTTCGGGCCGTGGAGATCAAAAGATAATAGAAAAAAGAATCCGTGCCTTTGGGGAGCAGATGTTTTGGGGGAGATGGGGCATGTACACAGACAAGCATAATGCACAGTGGAGTGTGATGGTAACTAAAGGAATTTCCAGACAAAGTACAAGACAAGAAAGAAGCCTTTCACCCTACAGGGATGCAGGAGGACTTCTGGGAGGAGCTGCTTCATGTGTCAAACAATACATGGTCACAATGGGTTTCCAAAGGGGGGAAAAGGGTTTCAGAAAGACAAGATACTGTTAGTTTGAGATAAGAAATCCCCTAATGAATGGCTATCCCCAAACATTACCACCAAATGGTTACGAGGAATTGGGGAATTAGGTTAAGAGTACTCACCATGAAATCAGTGGGCGTCATGTTGGCTCGGGAAGAGATTTGACTTCAGAAGAAAAGCACCAAAAGAAAAAGGGGAAAAAAAACAACCAACAATGAGAGAACTTGCAAAAGATTAAGACAAACTCTACACCAACCAATGGAGGTCAGATTTTGAAAACTGGACGCTGTCCAGTCTCCTAGACGGTTCAGGATGGGAGTTGGATGGAGCCAATCCTGAAGTTCCTTCAAGTCCCAAAAGCAAAGTGGAATTGAGAAGCGAGAGGGACGACTGCTTCTATTGTGGATTAACTCAGTTTATGAGACATATAGTCGACGATGAAACAAACAGCTGTACCAGGTGACCTATAAGAAAAGAGGAGCCACAGGGGAAGGGACCCTATGCTTTGGAGTTGCTGAGGTTTTTTGTGTGCTTAACTCCTTTGTCATTTACCTCATTCTAGCTTCCTGTTGCATTCAGTTTTGCTGAATGTCTTTTTACAATTTGTTTTTTTGTTTTGTTTTAAAAAAATATCTGAGGGACAGCAAGATGTCTCAGTGGATAGAGAGCCAGGTTTAGAGATGGGAGGTCTTGAGTTCAGATTTAGTCTCAGATGCTTTCTAGCTGTATCACCCTGGGTTGTCTAGACCTTACTGCTCTAGTACTGATCTCAAGACAGAAAATAAAAGATTTTTTTAAAGAAAAGAAAAAAAAGGAAGGATTTGCTAAGACCAAAACAAATGGTCCTCAAAAAACAGTGTTTTTCTTAAGGGAGAGTCTATAAGGTGATCATTCTATTATGAAACAATTAATAGAAAGACCTATGAAAGAGAATGCAACAGACTTAAACTTTAATTTTCAGTTACTAGGTGTCAGTAGCCCCCCTCAATTGCCTAACTTTTGTATTTATCTTTAATAAACCTAGAATAGAATTCCTCTAGTTTTCCTTCCTGCCCCTATCTGCACAGTAAAGGGAGATTTTTCTTCTCTCTGTATTTCTTCTCTTTATAGTCTTCATTCAGTCATTCATTTTTCTTTTTTTCTTTTCATTTTCCTTCTTTTCCTTTAAATTCTTCATTTTAATTTCAAAAACATTAATATTTTTGTTAATTGAAGTAACTGTTGTATACAGAAACATTTCTAGGTACTATGCAAGAGCTATGTTTACTGGATAAGAAATGAATAAATGAAGAGTGAAAGAGGGGGAAAAAGAAAGAAGAACAAGAAAGAAAATGAGGAACAAAAGAATGAAAGATTTTAAAAGGGCTTTGGGATGCAAAAGTAGTATTCCTACTTTAAAGCTGAAAAGTGTCCACTTTTCGTTTAGAAGGCTTTATATTGGCTGACTTGGATTTATATCATCTCTGTGAGGCAGGCAATGGATTTTTGAGGCACTAGAGAGAAAATGATGCATAGATCTGTGGTCTGTGGCAATAATGACTTCCCCTCTATTTTAGCTCACAGGGATGGGATGAGGATTAACCAGATAACATCTGAGAAAAGCTTAAATGGAGAAGAAACTCAGTATTAACAAGGAGGATACTGCTTTTTTAAGCATGAACTAGAACACACCTAGAAAACCAAGTTGCCATCATCCTTTTTGCAAAAACCACTGTAAAACCGTTTCTTCTCTAATGTTTAGGGAGTGGATCTGAGCAGTTTCCCCAAAATAATTATAAACTCTAAACAAGTTTATGAAAAATTCTTTCAAGTAGCTATAAGAAAATGCAAATTAAAACAACCAAGAGGTTTCACCTGAGACACAGTGAATTGAAAAGAAGACAAAAGCTAGAATTAGTCATTGGTGGTATGGCTGTGGGAAGAGAGACCCATTGCTGATGAAGTTGTGAATTAGTACAGCCTGTCTGGATGGCAATTTTGAATGTTACTTAAAACAGTTAGTTAGGAGAGGGAAAGTAAAATATCCATACTCTTTTACCAAAAAAATGCCACTGCTAGGAATATAATCCAAGAAGATCAAGAACAGAATTAGCTCCAAAATATATTCATATTCATAGAATAATCATAGCCACCTTTTTGTGGGCACGAAGAACTAGAAACCAAGTGGCTACCTCTTTTGGGGGGGAGGGAATGATACATTATGGTACATGGAAATAATGGATATTATTGGGTCATAAAAACTGATTAGTAAAAAGAATTCAGAGAAAAATGGAAAGATTTGCATGAACTGATTCAAAATGAAGTAAGCCAAACCAGGAAAGTAGCAATACAATAAACAGGGACAGCTAGGTGACTCATTGGATTGAGAGCCAGGCCCAGAGATGGGAGGTCCTGGGTTCAAATCTGGATTCAGCTACTTCCTAGCTCTGTGACCCTGGGCAAGTCACTTAACTCCCATTGCCCAGCCCTTACCATTCTTCTGCCTTGGAACCAATACATAGTTCTGGTTCTAAGATGGAAGGTAAGGTTTTTTTTTTAAAACCAATACAATAAACAATATATTACATACATGTAGTAAAGGAACAATAAGAAAATGCAATTATAATGGCTGAACTCCAGAGTGGAGATGAGAAAATGCACCTCTTTTGTTGGAGAGATGGGAGACAATAGATATAGAATGTTGCTTATGTTGTTGCACATAATTGACAGGTCCACTGGTTCTTCTGATCTTTTTAAAGTATCTTTATTGACAGAAAAGGCTCACTGGTGTGATATTGGTTAGAGAGGAGTAGTATATTCTAAACAAAAGATATAAGTAATATTAAACGACCTTTACCAAAGAACCATTATGGATAAAAGCTACTTCTGCCACGTCATGGCGAATCAAATATTACTGAAAGATCTAGACCAATTTTCATTTAGTACTGAAACACCAAGAGGCTAAGTTCTCGAATGTTTGAGTCTTCCAGTCCTCAAGTTTCAGAGATGTCTTTCAAATTTCTTTTCATTTTTCCTTTGAATTGTTAAACGGAGAGGAAAAACTTTCCACTGCAAATAGCAGTGGAAGAGTAAAGGAGTTCTGCTATTTGTACCTTAATGTTAACCAGCAATGACTTTTAGCTAAACCCATGTTCCTATTTGGTGACTTCTCCAATCTCTCCCTCCATCAGCAGAAAGAAATGGTGGGAGGGTTCATTGTGGTTGCCATGGCAATCCTAAATTGGAACCACATCATGTTGTTCTTGCTGTTGCACCTGGGCTGTGATGTTTGGCATCTCTGTTTACAAAGAATGTGCTAATTTTTTTGTTTGCTTGTTTCCCTCAGCTATGGAAGAAGATGTAACTAGAGGGGCCATGGAGACTTCTGATCTAGCCATAAATGGCAGCCCCTTCGTGTAATTTGTCATTGTCAAACCACTGGGAATTGTGTAGCTTCTTTCTGCCTTTGCTAACCCAGCCCAGGTGCTTGACATAGGATCATAGATGTGATGTTAGAAGGGGCCCCGGATGGGGCAGCAAAGTAGCACAGTAGATAGAGTGTCAGGCCTGGAGTTGAGAGGACCTGGGTTCAAACCTGACCTCAGACACTTCCTGGCTGTATGTCCCTGGGCAAGACACTTAACCCTGTTTCCTGACCTTTGCTACTCTTCTTAGAGTTATTTCTGAGACAGAAGGCAAGGGTTGAAAAAAAAGAAGCCCCAGAGTTCATCTAGTGTAGGCCCACTACCATATTTTACATATTAGGAAACTGATGCCTAGAGATATACTATAACTTAAAGTAACAAGGAATGGAACCAGGATTCGAACTTGGGTCTTTCAAGTCCAAAGTCAGTGATCCTTAGACTAGACTACATTGACTCTCAATTAAAGTCATTCAACCAATATTAATTGAGTGCAAGCATGCTAGATAAACCAGGCAGAGAGCAACCAACCCTGAGCAAAAACTGCCTCAGGTCCTGGGCAAGTCACAACTTTTTTTTTAACTCTCGCCTTCTGTCTTAGAAATTATACTAAGTATTGGTTCCAAGGCAGAAGAGCAGTAAGGGCTAGGCAATGGGGTTTAAGTGATTTGCCCAGGGTCACATAGCTAGGAAGTGTCTGAGGTCAGATTTGAACCCAGGACCTCCCATCTTCAGGCCACTTAGCTATTCCAATTCACTTAACTTTTAAAGTTAAAGCAGGATGCCAATCTGCATTGGTAGAGCAAACCCTTTTACTAGAAGTTCCCATCTATATGATGAAATCCCAAGTCTGGTCCAAACACTAACAGTTGCTTTGTTAAGGATTAGGAAGGGCTGTAAGACCCAGTCCTTGCTGTGAAAGAGCTTGTGATTCAACAGTGCAGTGAATAGAATATTAACTCAGGTTTTGTTAGGCTTCTCTCCTTGATTTCTTCAATAAGCCCTAACTAGAATCCAGGACCCAGGCTTAAACCTTGCCTCTGAGACTCAATCCTCTTGTGGCATCATTTTCTGCTACTCGTGTGATATTGGGCAAGTTAAGAAACTCCACTGGCCTTAGTTTCTCCACTTGCAAAATGAGGAGACTGGACTAGATGGCCCGTGACATCCCTTCTTGTTCTACATCTGTGTTTGTGCACAAGCTCTGTCATCAATTTCTTGCTTTCTGTGAGCCTCAGGTTTTCCTGTTTTGATGAGGGACATCTATTTGTTTGGGGCAGTTCTCAGAAATGGATGGGAGTTAGCCGGTAGTGATGGCCCCAAAAGTGGTTTGGGTTTTTGGCAAAGAAAATCTCAGGAGCGAAAATGAAGATACCCACACCTGAACTGTCCAAGGTCCGCTGGAGAGAATAACTCCTCTGCGTTCATTTAGCAGGGGAAGAGAAGAAATAATGGAAAGCAAACCCTTGTATTGTGTTCTCAGTTTCCCCAAGGTCAAGTACCCACACTGCTGTTCCTCCAGGAGCTTCCTGTTGAGTAAAGACTAGAATGATGAGCCAAGGAGTAGATACAGCCAGAAAGGGTCTGATCCAGCCTTTGCTGTTAATACCACTAGTGTACATGGGGCTTTTGAGTGGAGGCTCTTCTGGATGAAGGAGGAGTGCATTGGCAGTCTCCCATTTATTATAAGGGCTTTCTCAGCTCTGGATGTCAAAGTTATTTGCTATAGGATTGCCTGCTATAGAATGATCTGGAAATTGAGTTCTAATGCAGGATCAAAAGATTATGAGGGACCTTAGAGGCCATCTGCTTCAGCCTCTTACTTTTGCAGGGGTACAGAGTTGTTCAGTGATTTGCTTAAAGTCCCACAGCTAGAAAGTGTCACAACTAGGATTTAAACCTACATTCCAGTGTTCTGGGCATTGTATGATGTTGCCTTTCTTATCCTGGGATCTGTCCAGTTATTGTAGAGTGCATTATTGCTGGAGAAGCTTGCTAAATAGCAAATCTTTTTAAAAAATAAGATATTTTTAAAAGAAAAATCAGAGTAGTTGGGGGAGCTAGGTAGCACAGTAGATAGAACACCATGCCTAGAATTGGGAGACCTGGGTTCAAATCTAGATTCAGACACTTTCTAGCTCTATGACTGGGCAAATCACTTAACCCTGTTTGCCTCAGTATCCTCCTCTGTAAAATGAGCTGGAGAAGGAAATGGTAAACCACTGCAGTATATGACCTCAATTGCCTAGCCCTTGCTGCTCTTCTGATTAGAATTGATATTAAAGCAGAAGGTGAGAGTTAAAAAAAAGAAGAAGAAGAAAGGGCAGCTGGGTAGCTCAGTGGATTGAGAGTCAGGCCTAGAGACAGGAGGTCCTAGGTTCAACTCCAGCCTCAGACACTTCCCAGCTGTGTGACCCTGGGCCAGTCACTTGACCCCCATTGCCCACCCTTACCACTCTTCCACCTAGGAGCCAATACACAGAAGTTAAGGGTTTAAAAAAAAAGAGAAGAAAAGAAAGAAAAGAGGGGGCAGCTAGGTGGCTCACTGGAGAGCCAGACTTAGAGACAGTAGGTCCTGGGTTCAAATGTGGCCTCAAACATTTCCTAGCTGTGTAACCCTGAGAAAGTCACTTAACTCCAATTAACTAGCCCTTACTTCTGCCTTGGAATCAATACATAGATTGATGGAAGGTAAGGGTTTAAAAAGAAAAAAAGAAAATTAGGGCAGTTGAAGCAATGAATCTCTCTTCTTTGAACTACAAAGACTTACTTCCCTTATGGCATTTATCATATTATACCTTGTTCTGAAAGTTCTTTCTGTATATATCATGAACTTCCCATTATATGATATGCTCCCTGAGGGCAGGGGCTGTGTCTTAGCTCTCATGGTATCTGCCTCAGTGCCTTCTAGCCCAGTCCTTTGCACAGAATAGGCTTTGCTAAATGAATATTTAGTGGTTTTGGGGAAAATTCTAGAAGGTAGAAGAAATGAGATAAATGGAAGAGAAAGATACTTACTAGCCTCTTGATGAAGTTCTGGCTGAGACAGCCTGCCTGATGTAGGTAAGCAGGTGATGTGACGGAGCCCACCAGCTCTCTCCTCTGCCAACCTCCCTCTCCCCCTCAGCTCTTCTCCCTCTGCTGACCCACCTTTTCTGTGAGCTCTGGTGCAGCAGCTGGCTTCAAAAAAAATGAAAAGCAAAGCCACCTCCTTTCGCTTCCCTGTCACTAATGGGATGACCCAAGAGGGGTGGGGACCCAGCTGTTCTGCTGTAAAGTGATCAACCAGCAAAAATCATCTTTTTGTTGAGAGTGAAGATTTCAAGACCTTATCTATCATCAGAATCCAAATTCTTCATTTAACAGGTAGGGAAACTAAGGCCCTCGAGTCACACAACTAGTATGCAGCAAAAGTAGGATTTGAATCTAGGTCTTCTGACTTAAAATCTAGTATGTTTTCAAATATTTATACACACTCACAATTGTTGTGCTGACTTTGGTCAAAAAGGGATCTAGAGATTTCGTATCACCATAATCACTACATTGACTACAGAACACTTTTTTAAGGGCACCTGACTACCTCGAATCATGCAATTAATCCATAAGCATCCATTAAGTGCCTATTTTATATGCCAGGTCCTGGGGACTGATGTCATTCAGTCATTTCGTGCAATATACAAAGTATAATATTTCCAGCTTCCCCATCCCCACAGAGCTCACTTATGGTTCAGTTGTTTCAGTCATGTCCAACTCTCTGACCCCAGCTGGGGTTTTCCTGGCAAAGATACTGGAGTGGTTTGCCATTTCCTTCTCCAGCTCATTTACAGATGAGGAACCGAGGCAAACAGGGTTAAATGATGGATCCTGGGGATGCAAAGACAAAAATGAAACAATCTTTGGCCTTTAGAAGGCTACATTCCAGTATAGAGAACAGAAATACCTTAAAGTAAGGGCAAAGTATTTATAGGATAAATAGAGAGTAATTATGAAGGTCACTGATACCTGGGAGGATGTAGATTATGAAGGTATCCACCGCACTACCTAGCTTCCCTCAACAGACACTACTGCCTCCCAGCTACCTCTAGGACAAAACATAAACTCTCTTCTAATATTTAAACCTCCTCATAGATTAGGTAACATTTGAAAGGGTTTCTCGGGGAGCTATGAATTATAAAATGGGAGGGTAAGGAGTGAGTGAATTCCAGGTCTAGGGCCTGCCCATTCAAAGGACTGGAAAGGAGAGATGGAAAGGCAAGGGTGAGAAGCAGCCAGGAAATCAGATTGATTAGACTATTGGATATGAAAGGAAGTCTATAAATCTGGAAAAGTTAGAACAAAGCCAGATCCTGATGGGCTGTAAATACTAAAAGGGAGTTTGAATTTTGTTCTAGAGATAACTGGGAGGCACTAGTGTCTGTTGAGGACAGCAAAGTGGTGCAATGGATAGAGCTCTGGGCCTGGCATCAGGAAGACTCATCTTCCTAGGTTCAAATCTGACCGCAGACATTTACCAGCTATGTGACCCTGGGCAAGTCACTTAACCCTATCTACCTCAGTTTCCTCATCTGTAAAATGAGCTGGAGAAGGAAAGAATAAACCATTTCAGTATCTCTTCCAAGAAAGCCTTAAATGGGGTCACAAAGAGTCAAATACAAATGAAAGACTGAGCAATAAACAATAATGAGTTTCTTAAGCAGGGTAGTGATATGGTCGGATCTTTGCTTTAGTAATATCACTTGGGTGGCTATTTAAAGAACAGATTAAAGAGAGAAAAGACTAGAGACCCATAGATTGATTAAGAGCCTATTACAGGGACAGCTAGATGACTCAGTCAACAGAGAGCCAAACCTGAAGGCAGGAAGTCCTTGGTCTTGAACCTCCTGGCCTCCTATACTTCCTAGCTGTGTGACCCTGGGCAAGTCACTTAACCCTAATTGCCTAACCCTCAACAGTCTTCTGCCTTGGGACCCATACTTGGTATTGATTTTAAGATGGAAGGTAAGGGTTTGTTGTTGTTGTTGTTGTTTTTAAGAGCCTATTGCAATAGGCAATAAAGTCCTCAGTTACAGTGGTTGTCATATTGTGTGGACAAATGCTTAATACATCTCATATTATCTGGGTGACCTTGGGAAAGTCATTGAACTCATCTTTAAGATAAGGAGGTGGAGCTCAGTGCCATCTGATGTCACTCTCAATTCCACTGTGCTCTGATTTTAAGGTTTTTCTAAAATGCTATAAGAGAAAATACGGTAGACTTGCTCTATCCAGCTCCAAATTCTGCAATGCTTTGCATCTCTGGGTGATTTCTTTGCCTTCTTCTTGCTTCAGCTGGGTTTTTCCCTGGTGTCTAAGGTGCAACACGTCATGGTTCTCACCCACCGAAAAAGGACTTTGTCATTACAGCATGAGTTTGCTGGCAGCACATGCCTTTCTAACTAAAATAGTGCGGCTCATTTTCTCCTCTTCTTTTTGGTGCTTTTACTTTCTGGACTTAACAACAAACCTAAGACCAAAGGTCAGGGGCTAAGCAGTGGGAGTTAAGTGACTTGCTCAGGGTCACATAGCCAGGAAGTGTCTGAGGTCAGATTTGAACCCAGATCCTCCTGATTTCAGACCTAGTGCTCTATCCACTATGTGCCCTAGCAGCCCCCTGATATTTTTATTTGGCTAAGCCAGAAGCATGGAAGCAGAGCAGAGGTGAGCAAGGGGGATAGCTCAGTCCTTACATTTGAATTTTTTTTCAAAGCTATCCGGCATTCGTTTTTTTCTGTTTCTTACGCACAGAGGATGAGGAGAGGCAATAGCTGCAGCCCAGCACTTTCAAGTTTAGCCAAGCAGTCATGCACTAACCACTGTGGTGAAAAAAAGCGTATGTTGTTTCCCTCCCTAGGCCAAGTGAGCGAGCCAAGAATTCGGGGGAAGAACTAATGTCAGATCTTGTGTGCAGCCCCCTGGCTCCCGAGCTGTTGCCCAGACATGGTCACCGTAGAGACCCGAGAGCCTAGAAATGGCTGAAAAGGCTGTCCCAGGACTCAGCAGCTTGGGGATATTTCTGACTTAGGCATTGGGACCGAAAGAGTTCCAGACCTGGAGTCAGGAAAGCTCCTCTTCCCAAGTTCAAAGCCAGCCTCAGACACTTCCTAGCTATGTGTCCCTGGGCAAATCACAACCCTATTTGCCTCAGTTTCCTCATCTGTAAAATGAATGAGAAAGAAATGGCCAACCACTCCAGGATCTTTGCCCAGAAAACCCCAAATGGAGTGACGAAGAGTCCAACATGACTGAAAAATGACTGAACAACAATTGAGACCTGGAGGGAAGGGGAAGCTAGAAAAATCCTACTTTGTACATCACATGGAAGAGGGGAAGGTAGACAAAGGCAAGCAAGTGTGTCCTACTTCTGGGTACGGGTTCCCCGCCCCTCACCCCTTTCTCCAGGACACTGATGGGCTGGGGTTCCAGGATGCAGAACAGAGGTACCGGCCCCAGCCTGCTCCCTACTTGGTCAAGAGGAAAGTCAGAGGTGTGGGTTTACTTGTTTATCTCCTCTAAGGCCCCCTCCCACGTTATGATGTCTATACCCAGAGAGAGATTAAAGGACTTGCCAAAAAACACGCAGTCAATCAAACACTTACTATGGACCAGACACCCTCTGGAGGTTCAGTGGAGTTACAGAGGGAGACAAAGGATGCCATCTTGGAACTCAGTCTAATGGAGAGGGAACGACATGTAAACATCTGTTTGATGAGACCATCTTGCATGTGATGAGGAATGGAAACCTTGGCAGCCACCAGCAGCTGCGGTCGGTGCTACCCTGGGGGAAACTAGGTGGAGCAGGGGACAGAGTGTGGGACCCAGGGCCAGGAACACCCGAGTCCTGATCCAGCCTTAGACGCTTTCAAAAGGGCAGTTCGGAACATGCCATCTTCTCTAGCCAATAATCTCTTGTGGCTCCCTATTACCTCCAGGATCAAATCTAAAATCTTTTGGTTGACAAACTGGCCCTCTTCTACCTTTCCAGGCTTCTTCTACCTGCCTCACTCACAAGCTCTGCCATTCTGGCCTTCTCTGATAGCTCTTCTTCAACAAGACAGTTCTTTTAACATGAAACATGTAACTAAGGGAAAATATTCAAAATAAAAATCTAAAAATAAATAAACAAATGAACGAACGAACGAATGAATGAATAAGTGGCCGCATAAATAAATAAATAAACAAACAAACAAACAAATAAATAAATAAATGAATGAATGAATAAAGGGATGAAGGAATAAATGAATGAATGAATGAATGAATGAATGAATGAATGAATGAATGAATGAATGTAGGGGGAAAAAAGACAGTTCTTTTGACTGTGCATTTGACTGGCCATTCCCATGCCTGGAATTCTCTCCCTCCTCTCTGCTTCCTCACTCTTGGATTCCATCAAGTTCCAGCTAAAGTTTGACTTTCTACCAGCCTTTCCCAATCTCCCTTAAGTCTAGAGCCTTCCCTTTGCATTTATCCTGTATATATATTTAACCCTTACTTTCTGTTTTAGTAACAACTCTTAGAAGGGTAAGAGCTAGACAAGCAGGGTTAAGTGACTTGCCCAAGATCACACAGCTGAGGAGTGTCTGAGGCCAGATTTGAACCTAGGACCTTCCAACTCCAGGCCTGGTGCTCTATGCATTGAGCTACCCAACTGCCCCTGTCACTCACTCTGTTCTTTGTGAATAGTTGTAAACTGAATTTCACCAGGGCTTCTTTTGCCTTTCTTTGAATCTCCATCTCTTAGCCCAGTGCTTGGGAGGAAGAAGGTGCTTAATAAGTTCTTGTTAAGAGACTGCATGATTTTGGGCAAGTCCCTTAACTCTCTGCCTCTCATTTTCTCCATCTATAAAATGGGGATGATAGCACTTACCTCACAGTGTTGTGGTGAGGATTAAATGACTTGACATGCACACAAACACTCTGCCCAGCCCTTACTCTTCTTCTGCCTTGGAATCAATGCTTGGCATCGATTCTAAGACAGAAGATAAGGGTTTGTTTGAAAAAAGAAGAAGAAGAATCAAGGTAATTTGGGTAGGAAAGCCAGTGGTATTAGCTCCTGGGAGGTGAAGTTAGCATCAGAAAAGGGTTATAGTAAGTGATGCTTGAGCTGAGCTATGAAAGGCACTAGGAATTCTGAGAGGTGGAGACCTGGAGAGAGCACCTTCCAGAAATGGGGCCCCCAAATGGGAAATGGAGTGTTACACAGCAGGAATGGCAAGAAGGGAAATTGGGCTGGACCATACAGTGTAGAAAGGACAGTAATGTGTAAAGAGGGTCGAAATGTAGGTTGGTGCTTCTTTTTTTTAAACCCTTCTCTTCCGCCTTGGAGTCAGTACTGTGTCTTGGTTCAAAGGCAGAAGAGTGTTAAGGGTTAGGCAATGGGGGTTAAGTGACTTGCCCAGGGTCACATAACTAAGAAGTGTCTGAGGTCAAATTTGAACCCAGGACCTCCTATCTCTAGGTCTGGTTCTCAACCCACTGAGCCACCCAGCTTGCCCCCGAAAGTTTTCAAATGTAGAGGAATTGGTATTTGATCCCAGAGGTAGGGAGCTCCAGTTGAATAAGGACATGATGCAGTCAAACCTATGCTTTAAGAATATTAATTTGGGGGGCAGCTGGGTGGCTCAGTGGATTGAGAGCCAGGCCTAGAGACAGGAGATCCTGGGTTCAAATCTGGCCTCAGACACTTCCCAGCTGTGTGACCCTGGGCAAGTCACTTAACTCCCATTGCCTATCCTTTACCATTCTTCTGCCTTGGAGCCAATACATCATTAGCATTGATTCCAAGATGGAAGGGAAGGGTTTAAAACAAAAGAATATTAGTTTAGCAGCTGTATGGAGGGAGGATCCAGAAGGCAGAGCCACCAACTGCCAGGAAGTTAATATACTCGTTCTATAAAGAGATGATGAAGACCTGAACTACGGTGGCCTGAGTGGAGAGAAGAGGGTGCACACGGCAGTCTCATAGAGTTCAAAACCACAAAAGACTTGGTAACTGGTTGGATATATGCGGAAATAAATGACTAACCATAAATGATGGCTAGAGAGTTAAATCAAAGTAGAGGTAAATTCATTCTGAAAGAAGTCTTCCGTGGAAAGAAGAAGAATCTGGACAAAACATATGAAAAAGAGTAACCAGTGAAGAAAGGAAGAATTACAAATCTTTCACAAATGTCTTCGATGAGCCGTAACTCCAAAAGGCAAAAATGTTGGTGCCACACCAATTTCGTCAGCATCCACAAGCCTAGTTTATGTGAATGTCCTCCCGTGGGGCCAAACAGGGAATTGGACTAATTATAGCGGCTCTTAAAATAAGTCTGTGAGATATAAGAAAGTGTGGACTGTGGCCAACACGGGGAACTTTGCCATGGTTCACTCTCTATCACCAAGGTCAGTATTAAGCAGCCCAATCAGCCACAAGCAGGCTGTGTCAAGGATACTCCCAGGAACCCTTTCTGAGAAGGCACCGTCCGTGCCCCATTCAGTACTCACTGAATCACGCACAGCTCACGGAGTCTGATGCACCATGGCAGGGAGGAGGTTGTTGTGGTTGTTGTTATTGGTGGTTCATTAGGATTTCCTGCTGGTCAGTTCCTGATTGGGAAAGGCACAAGAACTCACCCTGAGTCCCGAAAGCACTGAGAGGGACTTGAAAATATCCATACATAGAGAACCTGCATGTCTGCTGTTGAATGGTGGTGATGAGGACTACAGGGATGGGTGGTGGGAACGCACCCAGCTCTCTGGCCCAGGGATTTAGAACAGCTATCGGGATGCTGAGGATATAAAGACAATGAGAGTGGGCAGCTGGGTAGCTCAGTGGATTGAGAGCCAGACCTAGACATGGGAGGTCCTGGGTTCAATCTGGCTTCAGACACATCCCAGCTGTGTGACCCTGGGCAAGTCACTTGACCCCCATTGCCTACCCTTACCACTCTTCTGCCTTGGAGCCAATACACAGTATTGACTCCCAAGATGGAAGATAAAGGTTTAAAAAATAAATAAAGACAATGGGATTTGGGGTTCGGCTCCAGCCTCTGTCACTGCGTTGGGAAAGCAACTGCACTTTGGGGGGCTTCAGTTCTCTCCTCTAGAATATGAGGGAGACAGACCAGCTGATTTCTAGGATCTAGTCCAATCTGTGCTCCTACAATCCCAAGGACATCACCCATGAAGTGTCGTGTGATATCCAGCCTTCTTACATATCGCCCCCTTCACACACTCTATGGTCCGACCAACCTAATCCCCCATTGCCTCTGCTCCATACCTCTCACTGGCTGCCCCCCAGTCCACACTCTCCTCCCCTCTGCCTCTTGGAAGCCCTGGTTTCCTTCCAGATGAAGCTTAAATGGCACCTTCTACATGAAACTTTCCTCCTGTCCCCAGAGAGTAGTGTCTTCCCTTCCAAATACCTTCTATTTATTTTATAGAGGGTGTCCCAAAAGTCTTGGTGAAGTTTTAAGTTTTAATAATGTATACGTGTAGGATTATATATGTAGACACATGATATACACATACATCCCTACATATATGTGTACATGTATATATCAAAATCCAGGGGTATAGATGTGTGTATCTATATATATGTAGGTGTGGGTATATATATACATATATATATATTTCTTAAATATATATATGTACATAAACTCCTTGAAGATGGAGACTTTCATGTTTGCACCCTCGATATTTACCATAGTGTCCGATACATAATTAGTTCATGGATTTTTTTTTTAAACCCTCACCTTCCGTCTTAGAGTCAATACTGTGTATTGGCTCCAAGGCAGAAGAGTGGTAAGGGTAGGCAATGGGGGTCAAGTGACTTGCCCAGGGTCACACAGCTGAGAAGTGGCTGAGCAGATTTTAGTTCATAGATTTTTTATTAATTTCTTGGTAAAATGTGAGATGGATGTTTTTTGTGTCTGTGCCTTTGTCTGTCTGTCTCTGTCTCTCTGTATGTCTCTCAGTCATTTTCTGTCCGTCTCTCACGAATGAGGCCCGGCTGTCCTGAACTGCAGTCTGCCTCCCTTGGAAGCCACGGTGAGTTTTGGCCCAGCTGGGAGTCCAACCCCCGTCTCACACAGGTCAGGGATTGATCGCTCCCTGAACGGTATTTTTAGAGCTCTCCTAAAAGCCAAGACAAAACCTCGATGGTCCTTTCAAGTTTGGGATCTGAGCCATTTGGACCAATGGCACGTTGCCGTGTTATAAGTGTGGTCGTAATGAGGTGTATGTGACAAATGTCTGACATATTGTGGACCCATCGGGGGGGTGGGGTTTGCCCAATATGCCCGAGGAGGCAAGTATTTGATGAATAAATAGGTGAGGGAAATATTTTTGGACTGACACTGTCGTTTTCTTGGTGTAGAGAACTCCCAGGAAGGAAACTCCCTCATCACTACACAAGAGCACCTGATTCCAGAGAGAGAAAGAAGACGGGAGCAGAGAGAGAGAAGAAAGACAGAATATAATCTTGCACATATAAATTATTAAAACTTAAATCGTGGGTGCTTAGTCCACCAAGACACCGTGTGCAGCCCAGAGGCACCCAGGCAATAGGCGTCACAGACAGGATTTGAACCCAGAATAAAACATTTTTAAACAAAGTTTCTGAATATAGATTTAAAGTGATTTTATCATACATATCAAATATCAAGGATCTGAAATCTTTCCTTTGGGTTTATACATCACTTACCAAAGAGTGATAGAGCATTAGACTGGGAGTCAGGAGACCTGGGGCTTTGGCTGAGTAATCTGGGATCACATTTCTATAGACTTCAGCTTTCCCATCTGAAAAAATGAGGTGGGACCAGATGGCTCCGAGAGAGAGAGAGAGAGAGAGAGAGAGAGAGAGAGAGAGAGAGAGAGAGAGAGAGAGAGAGAGAGAGACTCAAGAGAATTCAAACTGCTCCTGTTCAGTTGTTGTCTACCATTCACCCAACTCATACCCGTGGTTTGCAGAAGCTTGATTGATCATGGCCAAGGGCCCCAGCCAGTTTCCACCTTTGCATCAAGCAGACAGGCAGTTTGTCATAGTGAAGGCTGAGCCAAAGCTCGACTTGCCCCTGCCTAAATGGTAGATGGGAGCAGTTTCTTTCAAAGTGCCTGAAGGCAGCCCCCTTTGCATATCCTTTCACTGGGCAAATACCACTAGAGCAGGT
>NC_058134.1:43475151-43491588 GCF_016433145.1 Gracilinanus agilis
TCTCTCTCTCTCTCTTTCTGTCTCTCTCTCTCTTTCTGTCTCTCTCTCTCTCTTTCTGTCTCTCTCTCTCTCTCTTTCTTTCTGTCTCTCTCTCTCTTTCTGTCTGTCTGTCTGTGTCTCTCTCTCTCTCTGTCTCTCTCTCTATCCCTCTCTCGTTCCCCCTCCCTTTGAGGATTCTGCCTATGCCCAGGCAGAGTTCCTCCTTGGCATGACCCCTCACGCCTGTGAGGAAAGCCACATGAACTCTGCCAGCATCAAGTTTCCTTTCCAATCATTAGAGTGATTTATGGGGGGGAAGAGTTTTTAATATTTTTGTTATCTTAAGTAGCCCTTATTTTCATATTTTACCCCATCCTCATTTTTTAGGGAGGGTAGCTACAGAGTACAGTGTATAGAATGTCTAGGCCAGGAGTCAAGAAGATCTAAGTTCAAATATNCTTTGGGTTACCAAAAGCTAACTCAGTGTCCAATTTGTATAAAGTAGGCAATTAATAAATTCTTGTTGAATTGAATTGAGTTGAATCCTGAAACAGCTCAGACTAGGGTGAGTCTGGTTCCCATATCACTAATTCATTCATCTCCCCTTACTTTGATCTTCTTTCTGTCAATCAGTCAATATTAGTTAATTACTGACTGCACCAGGCACTGAGCTAAGCACTGAGGATCCCAAGAAAACAAAAGCCAGTCACTGCCTAGAAGAGCTCATAACCCTGAAACCAACTTTAAAATATTAATGTCTGCATGAACTCAGGATTCCATTTGAGAATTCCATTCCGTTAGACTCTCCCTCTATGTCTCTTCTTTCCTCCATATCTCTTTGACCAAAAGTAATGAAATTGGAATGATTCTTTATGGGGTTTTTTAAACCCTTACCTTCTGTCTTAGTAACAACTTAGTAAGGCAAGGGCTAGAAATTAGAACCATCCTTGAGGAATCTGGAGGAAGAAAGAGAATATTCATTTTAAGGATAGATCACAATCTCTGATCTGTCAAAAGTAGATACTTGACATCATTATGTAGAAAACAGGACTGTTGTATTGGTTTTGTTGTCCTGCCACTACTCCTGGTAGAACTTTGAGGAGAAGTCCCTTCTTTTTACCTCTTGAAAACTGGCCCATGTACCATATTTGATAGGGATAGAGACTAGACCTGTGGCTTTATTGGCATAAAGAACTTCCAGCTGAAGAAACTCTATTCATCAGAAGAAACTTCTCTCTTGCTTGTATTCCTCTTTTCCTTTGTGAGTTTTTAAAATTCAAAGATATTTTATTTTCCCAATTATATGTAATAATAATTTACAACATGTGTTTTCCAAAATGATAAGACCCAAACCATCTTCCTCCCTCTTTTTATCCCTCCCTCCCCCCAACTTGGAGATAGTAAGCAATTTGATCTGGCCCATACATGTATTATCATTATTGCTTATATTCTTAGAGTTGCCAGCTGCACTGCGAAGTTGGAGATACTTGCCTAGGGGGTCACACAGCTAGCATACACATGGCAGGACAAAGCAGAACTTGAACCCAGTCTCTGGGGTCTGTTGCTGCTCTCTCTCCCTCTCACCAAATAAGGCAGTACATAAATAATATTTACCCACTGTATGCCCAAAGGCTTATTTTATGCTTTTAGAAGTGGGTGTAGATCAGTCAGTATTTCCTTCCTGTGGTTTATAGATATCTATTATCCCTAGTGAGATTTTTGACCATGGCCCAAAAGCCTATCTCTTTGGTGACAGAAAAGGGGAAAAAAGCCAAAATAAACAGCTTTTAGCATCATTATTTCCTGTATGAAACGATCATGGATGGGTCATGAGTATGAAAGTCCTATGAATGTCTTTTTTTGTCACTAGGTATGAAAAATCTAAAAAAAAGTGGTTTTTAAAATTCATTGCTCTTGAACCCCTCTAGCAATTTGAAGGATTATTTAGAGACTTTGATATGTTTTGGATTATTAAGAAAACAACACTGCAAATGAAAAACTATTCAGAATTGTGTTTATTAAATGTTATCTGGAGTCATGAAGCTAGATATGATTTAAGCCTAATAAAGAATCACAGAATGTCAGAGAGACGACGTACATTCAATTCTCTCATTTTTACAAATGAGTAAACTGGTTCAGAAAGCTGAAGTAGCCTGGTCAAAGCCTTACCATTTTAAGAGGTTCCAGAGTTATATCCAGGTGTTTGGGCATGCGAGGGAGCATCATTTATTTGCACACTCAAAATCACTGGAAACCATGTAAATCTATGTAATCTTCGATGAGGAAAATGTATTGGAGAGAGAATCTTTGGCTGGAAAAGGGCAACAAAAAGAACTAATAAGAAGCTGACGCCCAATATAAGTAAGGAGATGTAAGAGAACATCCATCTGCCCTTGACACTTTCAAGTCTTAAGTCCATGATATATGGCATATGAGGAAACTGAAAGGATCTGTAAATGTGATTGCAAAGCATCCATCTGTGATCTGGGAAAGATCATGGAGAATAGGAAAATTGCCATAGGATAGGAGAAGGGCAAATGTGATCCTGGTTGTTTTTTTTTAAGCAGAAAGGAATGGAATCTGCAAGTAGTAGCCAAAGTAGGATCATAGAATCATGAATCTAAAATAACAAGGGACCTCAGAGACTGTGTATCTATGCAGGCTAGATGAGGAAACCGAGACCAAGGAAGATTAAGGAAGCTTGCCCAGGGTCACATACTTTAATAAGGGACAGAACTAGGATGGGATGGAATGGAATCAGTATGGTACAGTGGCAAGGGCACCAGCTTTAGAGCCAGGAACAATGGATTTAAATCCTGACTCTCTCTGCCACACTTTGACAAATCATTTAAGTTTCCTAGACCTCAGTTCTCTCATGTGTAAAATGAGGGGGTTGGGCTAAATAAACTCAAAGCTCTAAATCTATGTATCTCTGATTCTAAGCATGACTTCATGCTTAGATTTACATTTGAAAAAGTCTTTGAATCTGTTCTCATATACAAAATGGAGAAATGCTAGCTCCGCTATAGTACAAGTAGACAAAGCTGGAACCAGTTGAATGGATAGACCTAAAAAGTAATCATTAATTTATCATTAACGATCAGATGTCTACTTGGCTAAAAAATGGAGTTGCATAACCTGGAGAAGGCTTAAGGGAACATAATTTCCATTTCTCAGCATTTGAAGAGCTGTGACATGAGAAAAGGATTGGACTTTTTTGGTTTGATCTCAGAGAATAGAACTTGGAGCAAATGAAAAGACATTGCAGGAGCAAACAACCTTGATATGAGGGATAGGGAACTTCCTAACATTTGGAGCTGTCCAAAAATGCAACGAAGTATGGCAGGAAGGAATAAATTTCTTTTGTCTGGACAATCTCAGGCACAAGCTAGATGATGACTTATTGGTAATGCTGTAGAGGGAATTCTCTTTCATCTATGGGTTGGACTAGATGGCCTCTCAGATTTCTTCGAACTTTGAAGTCCTGTGGTTGTGTGATTCTTACTCAGTAAACATGACCTTCTTAGCATAATACCAGCCCAGCCCTTTCTAGTGGCAAACTTTAAGTTTTAATGTTATCCCATATGTGAAATGAAACAGGACTCTTTTCGTTCTATCTTAAGCAAGAATATGAAGATATTTAACAACTGACTGAAAAAAATTAAATATTTTAAGTTTAATCTGCATTATTAACATTTTCAACACTTTTGTAAGTGTAGACAATCAAAAAAACAATAAATCAAGACCTGATTTGTAGCATTTGCTGATTTCTAAAGTGTTTGTGCTCACACAGAAGATTTAACAGTAGACCCTCCAGAACCTGTTGGCTCTAGAACACCCCTGATTTTAAGCAGCCTCAATCAATCAGCAAGTATTGATTAGGTTGACATGTACCAAGAACTGCAGTAGATGTAGCTAATTCAAATTTTTAAATGACATGATCCCTGTTCATAAGGAGCTTAAAAATAATATTGTACATGTGAAATCCATAACACATTGCTTGCTGTCTCAGGGAGGGGAGAGGATGAGGAAGAAGACGGGAGGAGAGAAGAAGGGAGAGAATTTAGTTCAAATTTTTTAAAAATAACAATTAAAAATTGTTTTTACATGTCCCTGAGGAACAAAATAATTATTTAAAAGGGGAAAATAAAATGTTGTTTTTCCAGATTCATACTGTAAGTTTTATAAACGGGACATGGTCTTTGCTGGAATGTTAAGACTCTAGGCAAAGGCTGCCTGCTTTTGTCCCTCCCTATAGTGTTTTTAGTGCCTTGGGGGAATTTATTGAAGGATCTAAACAAATTGTAAAACAATTAAAACAATTTGGCCAGGTGCTACCTACTAGGAAACATGACAGGAATTGAAAAGGCACATAGAAAGGGGTGTGTGTGTTTATCCCTAACCTCAGAAAGACTCAGCTGGAGTTGTTGACCCATTGACTGTATCCAGATAAGGGGAAAAGGCTAAAGACATTTTACTTGTTAAAGTCATCTTAGAGGAAGGGCTGTTACTCTTTTGTTGAGAAGGACAAGGAACCTCTCACAACACCTATGGGTGCCTTTGCACATCAGATGAGCAGAGCCCTGAAGTAGATTAGATAAAGCTAAAATCTGATTGGCTCCAAGACATGCTGTCCAGGAGTATCCACTCTAAAGGAGGAAAGAGGCTTTCCCAAAGTAGTAGTGGTGGTCCAAGGGGTAACAGGGAAGATGAAGCCCCAGTGAATGGCAGCCTAGAAGCTGAAAAGTGGGAAGTCAATGGAAGACCTGTGAACTACAGCTTCAGATGGGGAAAATACCA
This sequence comes from Gracilinanus agilis, assembly GCF_016433145.1. Taxonomy (NCBI): domain Eukaryota; kingdom Metazoa; phylum Chordata; class Mammalia; order Didelphimorphia; family Didelphidae; genus Gracilinanus; species Gracilinanus agilis. Next base: position 43,479,931 of record NC_058134.1, read on the forward strand.
ACAGGGGGTAGGTTTTGCAAATGGCAGCCATAGAAGTAAGAAGGTTCAGCCCATTCCAAATACCGTGTGTCTCCACAGAGACAATGGTAGTATTAAACAGGTTTCTTTCCAATAGATAGAGCTGTGAAAACTCAGGCAAAAGAGTATTCTCCTTGCTTCAGGAAAGAAAAAAAAATGGTAGGCAATAGTGAAGTCAAAAGCCTGTCTCACCTTCAATTGACCAATCAGCAAGCACGTAAAAACTCACTATGCCCCAGTCACTGTGCGGATCACTAAGGATACAAGGATGTAAATGAAATAGTACTTGTCCCAGGGGAGCTCACATTCTAGAGGAGGAGGACATGTATATATATATATATACATAATATTATTTTATTACTTATTACTTACTCGATATTTATTACTCAATTATTGTGTAAATGCTAACATCCATTAATGAAGGCAATTAAATCACTTAGCTAGGTCTTCTGAAAAGAGTCTTATCCTCCCTCAATAGACTATAAAGTTGTGCCTATCGAAGCTTATTTAGTTAAATGCAAATATCAGAAACCTGTTTGGCTGGCAGATTTAGGCTCATTTTCAGGTTTTGATGGTTGGGTTACAGTTTTTAGTGAAACGAATCTATTATCTTGGCAAAATGAAGATGTCCTTCCACATGACTTTGAAGGTAATTCAAATGCTTTAGAGTGGTGATGGCAAACCTATGACACATGTGTCAGCACTGACATGCATAGCCATTTTCAGTGACACACGGCCTCACGTGGCCGCATACAGAGAAGTATTTTATGGGGCCCCATGCCAAGGATGAAACATTTTCTATAGTGTAGTGTAGACACTCTGTGCACTATAGATGACAATTCTACCTATATTAATTTACCTATTTTGGTTTATTAAATACGGCTATATATTACAATTATACATTTTTGTTATATAAACTATAAATATCATGAAATTATAGTTTTTTTTTTCTCAAAGTAACACACCACACAAGTTATGCTCGGTTTTTCGGTGAATTTTGACACACCAAGCTCAAAAGGTTGCCCATCACTACTTTAGAGTGTGCCATTTCCCTGCCTGACCACTTTTAGAAGAGCAATCACATCCCACTCTCCGACCCCTGCCCACAGACATCACTGTAAAACACTTTTCATAGGGGCATGCAGCAGCAGCAGAAGAAGAACTGAGAACAGTCTTCTATGAACAGGGGACCTGCCTGATTGCCACGCGATTGATGCCCCTGTGAAAGATTTAGTCCAGCAGCACTCTTACCGCTGTCCAGGGCTCTTCTCAGATCATTTTATTCTTTCTAACATGGAATTAATTGGGAAGGATTGGAGAACGGATGGGAAAGACACCTCACTTGCACATATGGAGAAAAATGGTCCAAGAAGAACTTGTGTGTGTGTGTGTACATTCTAAGACAGAAGTATAGGATTCTTTTTTTAATGTTCTACATACATTAACATGCTATACAATTCAACCGCTTTTAAGCATGTATTATGTTCCAGACACTGTGCTAAACTATTATTATTAAATGATAAGCAACAAAAATGAGGGGAAATGGTACAAATGGATTGACTCTAAAGAAGAATTGTCTTTAAAGGATCATTTTAGAGGATGGGTTTGGAAATAGGGGAGAATGGGAGGAGTGGCCTCCAGTGGAAGTGGTTAAAAGAAATGTCCTTGGGGTAAAACCAAGTGAGGAGACGGAAGGAATATATTGATTGAAAAATGTAGGGACTTCCCCAGTTGAAAGGATATGACTAGGCAGTTTTCAGAGGAAGAAATTCAGGCTACCAAAAGCCATAAAAAAAAAGTTCTAAGTCACCATAATGAGAGAAATGAGAATGAAAAGATCTCATACCCATCAAATTGGCAGAGTTGACCCCCCAAAAAAGTAAGAAAGAAAAGAAAAGAAAATGATAAATGTTGGAGAGGCTGTGGGGAAACTGGTACATTAATGCTTTGTTGGCAAGGCTATGATCTGTCCTAGCCACTCAGAAAAGCAATTTGTGCCAAACTATTCACCTCTGACTTAGTGATACCACGACTGGGTCTATACTCCAACACCATCAGAGAAAGAGGAAAAGGACTCCAAAGCACACAAATATGTATAGCAGCTGTCAACTTGAAATGTGGAAACCCCAATTCTGCCCCTGTTCCCTGAGAACTCACCCCAAGGGAAGTCTCAGACTTAGCCATTTCAGACTGAACAATAGACCTTTTAAAAGTGTTTGATAATCCCAGTTTGGGGGGGTGGGGCTAGCAGATCTCAGCAAATGTTAAGTTCCCTTTTAGTCTGAGAAGTTTCCTGTAGTATCAGATCCATTCCCAAGAAGACCAGCATCTGTGCAGGGACCATCCTTTTAGTATGCATTGTAAGTGGAACACTCCCAGATACCCCAGTCCTCTGGCTATGGTTTTCCCCAATTCTGTTGGCATCCTATCAGTATAAGCTGGACCTCTCATTTCCTTGTAGCCATAGTAATGTCACTCAATCGTAGTTTCCTGTCCCAAATGTTATATAAGTTCCCCAAATTCTATTGTTCTTCGAAGAATCATCTAGCACTGTGATCCTCTCAGAGATACTGTTCCCAGAGTCCCAGAGCCCTTGGCTTTGTGTGGTTTTTAGGCGTCTGACTCTGTGTGGCGGCCAAATATTGAACGCTGCCTCTTTCCTGATGAAAGTCTTGGTTTTTCCGACTACTTTCATAGTTCTGTGTTTTTCCCAGGTTAACACAGCTCTTCTTGTGGTGACATTTCATCATTTATATACATATACATCAGCATATAACATATTTATGATATTTACATTTTGACATATTTGTTGACAAAATATCTATACTTTGACATATATATTTTGCAAGATGAGTTTCTCATCTGTAAAATGAGCTGGAGAAGGAAATGGCAAACCACTCCAGTATCTTTGCCAAGGAAACCCCAAATGGGGTCACGAAAAGCTTTCAGACAAGACTGAACAACAAACGTATGCCAGAGAAGCAGCGAGATGGTAGAATAGAGAGTGTTCTGGGTCTAGAATCAGGAAGACTCCTCTTCCTGAGTTCAAATCTGGCCTCAGACACTTAGCAGCCGTGTGACCCTGAACAAGTCATTTAGCCCTGTCTGCCTCAGTTCCCTCATCTATAAAATTGGCTGGAGAAGGAAATGGCAAATCGCTCCAGTATCTTTGCCAAGAAAACTCAAATGGGGTCACAAAGAATCAAACATGACTAAAATGATTGAACAACATATGCGTATACAAATATACAATCGCATATGTGTATATTCACAATGGAATGCTATTGTGTATCTATGTATATGAACAGAGTCAGAAGAACAATTTCTACAATAACAATACTATAAAAGACAAACAACTCAGAAAGACTTAGTAACTCTGATCAATACAATGAAACCAGTCAGTCCCGGAGGACTCATGATGAAGCATGTTATCTACCTCCCAGGAGAGAAGGGATGCACTCAGAGAACAGTCTGAAATGAAGCTTTTTTTATTATTTTTTTATGTCACTAATGGAAAGATTCATTTTGCTTGAATATACACATCATAGTGGGTTTTGTTTTTCTGGCTTTTTTTTAACCCCTTACGTTCCATCTTAGAATCAATACTATGTATTGGTTCCAAGGCAGACAAAGTGGTAAGGGTTAGGCAATGGGGGTTAAGTGACTTGTCCAGGGTCACACAGCAAGGTGATATCTGAGTCTCAAAGGGTGGACAAGGTGGAGGTAGAAGGGAAAGAATTCAGAAGTGTAGATAAAAGAAATTTTTTTCTTTAAAAAGAAAAGTATGGGGATTTATCATGAGATTGTTAAGGCTATAATGGGATTTTTTGGAGGCACAGTAAAATGAGCTATCAGATATGTAAACAAGGTTGGAGAGGGCTTTGGTTCCCGTACCATCACCTCATGTCATAATAAATCCACATATAAGATGCTGATGTGTTTTGTTCTGTTTTTAAAGTGTTGCTCTCGGTCTCAATAAGGGTGAGCTGCCCTGAAAGGCACACAGCGACCTTGTTTGCCTTTCAAAATAAACACACATCCCCCAATGGAAAAAAAAAAAAGTCAACAAAGCAAAAAAAAAAAGGTCAGTGCTCTTGAGATGGTCCTACTTAAAGGAGGGTGTGGCCACCCTCCTAGAAACTCAGATATTCTACATTAGTGGCCACCCAAAGTTGGGTAAACAACTTACAACATAAATTTGACATTTTCATAAAACAGTTTCTGTGGGAATTAAAGACATGGAATGAATATATTCATTTGCAAGACCTTTTTAGGTGTATTATGTGATGGAAAAAATAATCTGCCTTCCAAGGAGGCTTGTCATGAGTAATTTGATATGAGAGATGACTCTTCTTTTCAGGCTTTAATTTTTAAATTTAAGCTTCAATTACCCTCTTGGGTCAGAGGAAAGGAATGCAACCCATTGTGGAGCCTCTATAGTCCCACTATGGTTCTGTCTATACCTTTTTTTATCACCTACTCTAAGAACAAAGTCTGATATTTCATAAAATACAATGCAAAAAGCAAAATAAACAGGGGCAGCTGGGTAGCTCAGTGGATTGAGAGCCAGGCCTAGAGACGGGAGGTCCTAGGTTCAAATCTGGCCTCAGACACTTCCCAGCTGCGTGACCCTGGGCAAGTCACTTGACCCCCATTGCCCACCCTTACCACTCTTCCACCAAGGAGCCAATACACAGAAGTTAAGGGTTTTTAAAAAGAGCAAAATAAACACAAACTGATTTAACTGCTCAGAACACTTTTTAGGAGCTTCAAACCACAAAATGTTCACCAATAAAATAATTATCTGTGTATTCACACCCAGCACCACCATATTGTCATGTTGAAAATGCATTAGAGTAATCCCAGAAATACAAACTTTCAACTAACCCAAAAAAAGAAACTTGGTTTTTTCATGGGTTTTAGATCAACTGCCTAATAGAACTTATTTCAATTGTTTTAGGTCAGACCTAAAACTGTCTAAATGAATAAAGAGGGAATGGATTTTCTATGATAGAGTCATACAATTTCAGAGAAAGATGAGGAGACTGAGGGCCAAAGAAGTGATGGGATTTGCCCAAGATCTCCAGGTTAATGGTAGATCTTTTCACTTTGAACACGGTGGGCTTTTGCCTCCCAGGGCTAACAATAATCTGAACTGACCTGTGAGAGGGGGTACAGTGTAGTCACGGCAAGGCTGACTTCGTGAATTTGGACAAGTTGTGTCCCCTCTCTGAGTCCTTCATTTTCTCCCTTATAATATAAAGGGCACTTACACAGATGATGAAAGTGGTTTTTAAAATCTATGAATTGAAAATATATTGCACTTTGTGGCTTTTTTCTAATACCGTATACATCTTCTAAGTTTTAAACATATCGCACTTATGGGGTAGCTAGGTGGTACAGTGGATAAGACACCCTGCCTGGTGTCAGAAAGATTCAATTTCATGAGTTCAAATCCAGCCTCAGGCACTTACTAGCTGTGGGACCCTGGTCAACTCACTTCACCCTGTTTGCCTCAGTTTCCTTATCAATAAAATGAGCTGGAGAAAGAAATGGCAATCACTTCAGTATCTTTGCCAAGAAAACCCCAAATGGAGTCACAAAGAGTTAGATGCAACTGAAATGATTGAATGACAATAGCAACTCTCCCCTCCACCATCTTGGTCTTTCAAGAAAGTAGGCTCAAACTTAAAGTGGTTGCTACCACATGTGATCCTGAACAAGTTCACTTCAAGACACAACCTAGCCAATGCACACCACAGGACACAAATTTCAGTTATTGGGTCATTCTACTGCCCAGCTGATCCCTATAGGTTTCTGCTCAAGGCAGAACTCCTCATTTTGGCCAACTCTAGAAGGGGAATCAGTTCCTAAACCTTTCAAGATTTTATGAAACAAGGCCAGCTTTGGGGTGGGTTGGGGGAGGAGTCAATAGATTGAGAGCCAGACCTGGAGATGGTAGGTCCTAGGTTCAAATTTGATCTTAGATACTTCCTATGTGTGACCCTGGGCAAGTCACTTAACACCAATTGCCTAACCTTTTACTACTCTTCTGCCTTGGAACCAATGCTTAGGATTGTTTTTAAGATGAAAGATATGGGTTAAAAATTACTTTTACAAAACCCAAAGGGAAGAAGACATGTACAAGAGGCGAAACTACCCCAGACACAGATTTTCCCAGGAAGCCATGCACTCACCAGACAGTCAGATGAGAAGAAGAATACACCTTTCCTCAGAGTTTATAGAGTCACCTCTTACCTCAGGATCAACAAGAAGGAAAGAATAGATTTCTCTGCTTGGAGTTGTTTGTATGTACCATTAGTTCTAGCTAAATAGCCAACCAAAAGACCCCTCGTCACCACACAGTAAGCAGATAGAAATTAGTCACAGAATAAATCCCCACCTGTGCATGTCCTGAAATGGAGAGCCAGGACCTTCCATTCTATATCACCCCTCACTTCCAGAAGCAGGTGGGTCCCTGGACTGGGCCCTCATTGGCCAATTCCCCTTCATAGACTGTTTTCTACTTTTTAGGTCACTTTTACTAGACCTATTGTTTTCTGAATGATACAGTCCCTTGGCAATCTAAGTCTATCAACAGGTCTTTATTAAATACTTACTACGTGCTAGACACTGTACAAGCAGGTATTATAAAGACAAAATCAGAAAGAATCTCTGACTTCAAGGAGCTTATATTCTTTGTGAAGGAAACACCTTGTATATGGATAAGCAAACCTGAAAGTATGGCCAAAGTAACTTCCACAGGAAGTACAAAGAAGAATATTGATCTTGCAAAGGAATTGGGCAAGGAGGTGGGAATGTCCTGAGTCTTAAAAAGAGCTAGGGATTCCAAGAGGGAGAGATGAGAAGGAAGAGTCTATTCAAAGGCTCACGTGACAAAAGATGGAATTTCTTTTATTTGATTTAATATTTTATTTTCCCAATTATATATAATAATCTTTTGCATTCATTCTCTGAAATTATAACATCCAAATTGCCTCCCCCACCCCAGGTGGTAAGCAATCTGGATTATATATGTATGATCTTGCAAAACATATTTCCATATTGGTCATGTTATGAAAGAATACTCATCTAAAACCAAAATCCCCACCCAAAAAAACAACACACCTAAATAAAATGAAAAAGAGATGGAATTTCTCAAAGAATATGTAGCCAGTTTGGCTGGAAACAGAGTCCTTCTGCTGTGAAACTTGTCCAGAAAAATAAATTGATTCTAAGGTTCAATGACAAATAGAAGAATTTGTATTCTTCCTCCACCCCCATGGAAATGGGGAGCCATTGAATCTTTGTGAATCCCTGCAATGGCATAGTCAAACTTGGCCTGAAGTAGTATGAATTTGGCAATCATGTGGAGGATGGATTAGAGTAGAGGGATACTGGGTGCAAGGAGACTATTTAGGAGTCCAGGAGAAAGACAATAAGAACCTGAACCTGGTTAGAGGTCATACATTGGGGTAGAGTTGTCAAAATCTAGCAAATAATTTGGGTATGTGAGGTATGGGAGAAGGTAAAGTTGAGGATGGCCCCAAAGTTGTATATCTTCATCAGTAAGAGGATGTTGGAGGCACTCAATAACAGAATCGGGAAAGAAGCTAATGAATTCCACTTTAGACATGCTGAGTTTGAGATCCCGCTGAGCTCTCCCTGTACCTATCCAGCAGGTAATTACAGGTAATGTCGTGACTGAAATACAGCCAAGAAATGAGCTCTAAATTTGGAGATTTGAGAGTCATTTGCATGGATGTAATAATGAAACTCAGGGGAGATATTGAGATCATGGAGAGAGCCAAGGCTCTTTATAAAAGATACCTGGGGCAGCCAGGTGGCTTAAAGAATAGAGAGCCAGGTGAGAAGATGAGAGGTCCTGGATTCAAATTTGATCCCAGGTACTTCCTAGCTGTGTGACCTTGAGCAAGTCACTTAACCCCAAAGGTCTAGTCCAATGATGGGCAAACTATGGCCCAAGGGCCAGATGTGGCCCCCTGAAATGTTCTATCTAGCCTGTGACATTATTCCTAATCTGACGAATACAATGAGTAGGATACAATACAATGAAACTTCCAGAGTTGCCTTAGAAACAGACTGACAGAGGAGCATTTCCTTTCCTTTGGCCTCCTCTGGTCTAGTCCTTACTTCTCTTCTACCTCGGAACCAATACTTAGTAATATTGATTCTAAGACAAAAGGCAAGGGTTTAAATGTTGTTATACTTATTCATTCCTTACATTCGAAAAAATGTATTTCATCCCACTCTTTCACTTTAAAACCAGTTTCAAGTTCACTTAAAAGGTTTTTGTAGGGAGTGTGAATCTTGGCACAATCACTTGTGAAATAAACACCTTGACACCTCACTAGAGATAAATCAAAGGAATGTGGAAATGAAGGGGGAAAAATGAGCCCCTTCTTGAGCCAGTCAATTTTGTAGTCACTAGACCGGAAGAGCTTAAACCTTTCCTTTTGGTTTTGTTCTGAAATATCCATGTGCATTTATTGCACCATAAAAACATTTTGAGAGGAATCTTTTCATCTTAATAATTTAGCATGACCACTGAAAAGCAGCATGAAACAGTATATAATGGGCCCGTCTTGGAGCCAGAAAAAACATTCAAGTCTTACCTTTGACACACTTTAGCTGTGACAAAAGGCAAATCACTTGATTTACTAGTCATCTCGGGAAACTCTAATATTATACTACAAACATGTTACTCTACATTGGTGGATGGAGTCTCCACACATCGACGTCCTTGGGCCAAAACTAATTCCATCTGTTTCTATCCACTTGCAACACGAAACAGGGAGACTTTAGTGTCTCAAATAAAATGATCATAAAGATCTCCAGACATGTAGGCAATTCTTCCTACCATATCTGCAAGGACAGCCCTTTGAAGATGCTTTGCATATGATTCATCAACCAAAATTTTGATTATATCAGTAGCTACAAATAACACCATTCTGTTACTAAATGAGGTTTTCTTCTTTACACTTAGCACTTCCATAAACAACCTTACATAGTGCAAAATGATTTGATGTCAGGATTGTATTTAACCCTTTAAAGCATTTGATTTTCTCAGGAAATGCTCTCTTGACTTGCCATTTCATATGTATATGTAATGAGCCACAAACTTAATTGGACCTGTCAAGCCAGAGATTCTTCCCCTAAAACGTTACTTACATACTATTAATTTTTTTTAAAAAACAGTGCAAAGGGGGCAGCTGGGTAGCTCAGTGGAGTGAGAGTCAGGCCTAGAGACAGGAGGTCCTAGGTTCAAACCCGGCCTCAGCCACTTCCCAGCTGTGTGACCCTGGGCAAGTCACTTGACCCCCATTGCCCACCCTTACCACTCTTCCACCTATGAGACAATACACCAAAAAGTTAAGGGTTTTAAAAAAATAAATAAATAATTAAAAAAAAAAACAGCGCAGAGACATGAGGTCCCTGTTTCAAAATCGAACTTTAGACACTCTCTAGTTGTGTGACCCTGGACAAGTCACTTAACCCCAATGCCTAGCCCTCTACCACTCTTCCCTCTTGGAACCAATACTTAGTATTGATTCTAAGACAGAAGATAAGGGTGGTTTTTCTTGTTGGTTTTTTTTTTAGCATCTGATTAAACCATCATTGTTTTATTGATTCTGATGATCACAAGTAAGGGTTGTTTTTTTTTAAGTCAATGCAAAATATTTAACGGTGTTCTATTATGATAGAAAAAAATTATGGTAGCTCTTTTTATAGTGGCAAAGAATTGGAAATTATGGATAGCCATCAATTGGGGAAAGGATGAACAACTTGTGGCATATGATTGCCATGAAATACTATTGTGCTATAAGAAATGATGAGAAGAAAGATTTCATAAAAACTTGGAAAGACCTACATGAACTGATGCAGTCAAGTGAGCAGAACCATGACAACACATGACAACATTGTACCCAGTAACAACGGTATTATATGGCTAACAATTGTGAAAGACTTACCTATTCTTAACAATACAGTGATCCAAGACAATCACTAAGTAAGTACTCATGATGAAAATTGCCATCCACCTCTGGAGAAAGAGTTGAAGGACTCTGAATGCAGACTGGAACATACTATATTTCACTTTCTTTTTTCTTCTTTTTTTGTTGTTGTTCAAATTCTCTCCCACAAAATGACTAATATGGAAAAATATTTAAAATATTGCACATGTGAAATCTACATCAAATTGCTTATTATCTCAGGGAGTAGGGGAAAAGGGAGAAAGAGAAATGGAGAGAATTTGGCTCAAAATTTTTTAAAGGTTAAAATATGTTTTTACATGTACTAGAGGGAAAAATAAAATGTTAATAAAAAGCCAATAAGTAAACAGGAAAAAAACTAGAGAATGGTGAATTAATTATTATATATTCATGTATTAGAATATGATGCTGCTATTAAAAAGATAAATATGAAAGATACAAGTACATGCAGAGTGAAATCATCAGTAACTATATACATTCTTGCCATGTCTCTATTAAAAATGGAAGAGAGAAGGAAGGGAGAAAAAAACAAGCAAAAAGTGGAAATTTGTGCAGGTCTACAAGGGAACAAAGAGAATGAAAGCATCTTCTTTGCTTGCTTGTATGTTAATTCATTTAGTTAATACTTGTTAAAGGCTAAGATTTTGGAGTGAAAGCTTGATTACTCTTATTCTGCATGTTTATTCAGTCATGTTGATGGGTGTTGCATTTGTCATTTTCTAGTTTTAAAAGAATTCATTATTAACTAGACTTAGGACAAATAAGATATCTTTCACTATTTGAGTGGAAAAGATGGACAGATGTAGACTAGACAATAATACTAATAGATTCAGAATTGCTGAATGGCCAGACTCGAAGAGTAAATATTAATGCCATGTCAATTTGGCAGGAGGTCTCCCTCCAGTAGCATACCCAAGGGAATTGGGTTCTATTTCACATTTTAATCAGTGATTTGGATTTACAGTATAGATGACATGCTCAACAGAGCTGAAGATGGCAGAAAGCTGAGAAGGATAGCTTACACATTAAAGAACAGAGTCAAGATCTGAAAAAATTGGGTTAAATCTAATCAGATGGAATTCAATAAGGATAAATGTGTCATCTTGTACTTGGGGAGAAAACATTAGCTTCACAAGTATAAAGTGAGGGAGATATGGATAGACTACAGTTTGTGTGAAACATATTGAGGGATTTAGTGACCTGCCAACTCATTGCAAGATAGCAGTGTGATCTGACTGACAAAAAATGAATGTAACTGGACTACATTAAGGAGCTTCCAAAAATAAGGAGTTCCCTACTCTGTCCTCCTCAGACCTCATCAGGAATGGTGAGTTCAGTTTTGGACACTCAGATTTTAGACAGACATTGATAATTGGAAAGTGTCCAGAAGAGGACACACAGGATGGGAAAAGGCCATAAGTCGATATGATGGTCACTTGAAGGAATTGGAGATGGTTAGTCTGGTGTTTAGCCAAGGACGCTTGGGAGAGAATATGATACCTAGTATTTGAAGGGCTGTCATGTGGAGAAGGGATTCAACTTTTATGTGTGTGTGTCCATATTCAGGTACATATATATATATATATATATATATATATATATATATATATATATATATATATGATCA
>NC_058134.1:43491929-43518874 GCF_016433145.1 Gracilinanus agilis
TATATATATATATATATATATATATATATATATATATATATATATATATGTATATATATGTATATATATATATATACACACACACATATATATATAAAGTTTCAGCTTAGTGGCCATTTAGATAACTTCACTATTTTCCATTGTAGATCGTTAAGTTATCAGTTCTTCTGATTCAGGAGCCAATTCAGTCACTCTTCTCATATTTTTTTTTCAATTCGTAAAAATTAAGTTCATTTGTTTGGTTATTGAATGGTGTCAGTATACATATTCTATAGATTCATGTTTTAAATGTATATCAGCATGGTTAATATTTGCTAGGTAAAATTTTAATCATGAAAAGAATGTGGAATGCTACACTTTTCCTTCTCTTTTTTATTATTTTTAATTACTTTATATTCATATATTCATATTTTATGTATTAATCATACTTTAAATTTATTTTTATAAATTCTTTATTTTTATTATTTTATTTATTACTATTATTTATTTTCATGCAAAACACTTCCATATTGGTCATTGATGTAAAAGCAAACTCATACATAACCAAAACTCACTCCTAAATAAAACCATAAATACACTGATGTGAAAGACAACTACAACAATTTTTCCTCTGAAGATGGATAGCATTACCATCATAAGTCCTTCAGGATTGTCCATATCATTGCATTGCTGAAAGCAGTCAAGTTTTCACAGATGATCATTGTACAATATTGCTGTTATCGAGTACAAAGTTCTCCCTGGCCTGCTTATTTCACTCTGCATTAGTTCCTGCAGATCCTTCTAGCTTTTTCTGAAATTATCTTGCTTATCATTTCTTATAGCACAACAGTATACCATCACCAACAAGTATACAATTTGTTCAGCCATTCCTCAATTGATAGACATCCCCTCAATTTCCAGTTCTTTAGCACTACAAAAAGAGCTGCTATAACTATTTTTGTACAAGTAAGTCCTTTGTTCTTTTTTTATTATCTCTTTGGATGAAGCCCCATTGGTGGTATTACCAGGTCAAAAGATATGCAGTTTTATAGTCCATTGGGCATAGTTCCAAATTGCTCTCTAGAATAGTTGGATCAATTCATAACTCCACCAACAATGCATTAGTGTCCCAATTTGCCACATCCCCTCCAACATTTACCGTTTTCCTTTACTGTCATATTGGCCAATCTGATAGGTTATGAGGTGGTACCTAAGCATTGTTTTAATTTGCATTTCTCTAATCAATTTTGATTGTTTTTAAAAGATATTTTATTTTATCAATTACATGTAATACCACTTTTCTACATAAGTTTTTGAAGTTATAAAATCCAAATTGTCTCCCTCTCTTCTCTCTGCCTTCCAGGAGTTGGTAAACAATTTGATCTGGGTTACATATGTATTATCATGCAAAACAAAATATATTTCCATGTTATTCATTGTTGAAAGAGAGTACCCAGATAAAACCAAAACCCCAAATAAACTAAAATAAGAAATAGTATGCTTTGATCAGCATTCTGTCTCTAAGAGTTCTTTCTCCAGAACTTGATAGCATTCTTTTTCATAAGAACTTCAGAACTGTCCTTGATTATTATATTACTGAGAGTTATGTCTTTCACAGTTGTTTATTCCACAATATTGCTGTTACTGTGTACAGTGTTCTCCTAGTTCTGCTTATTTCACTCTGCATCAGTTCATGTAGGCCTTTCTAGTTCTTTATGAAATCATCCTGTTTATCATTACTTATAGCACAAAAATATTCCATCACCATCATATACCATAAAAATATTTTTGTACAAGTAGGTCATTTCCCCTTTTTTAGAATCTCTTTGGGATACAAACATATTAGTGGTATTACTGGATCAAAGGGTACACACAGTTTTAAAGCCTTTTGGGCATAGTTCCAAATTGTCCTCAAGAATGGTGGGATCAGTTCATACTACCAACAGTAAGTTAGTGTCCTAAATTTGCCATATCCTCTCCAACATTTGTCACTTTACTGTCATATTGGCCAATGTAATAGATGTGAGGTAGTACCTTAGAATTATTTTAATTTTCATTTCTCTAATCAAGAGTGATTTGGAAGATTTTTATGGTTATTGATAGCTTTTATTTTTTTCATCTGAAAACTGCTTATTCATACTCTTTGACCATTTGTCAATTGGGTAATGGCTTATATTCTTATAAATTTGACTTAGTTCTCCATATCTTTGAGAAATAAGACTTTTATCAGAGAAATGTATTATAAACTTTTTTCAAAGTGCTTTTTTCCCTTTCTAATCTTGGTTACATTGGTTTTGTTTGTACAAAAGCTTCTTAATATAGTCAAAATTATTCATTTTATATCTTATAATGTTCTCTTTCTCTTGTTTGATCATAAATTCTTCCCTTCGCCATAGATCTGACAGGTAAACTATTCTAGATTTCCCTAACTTACTTATAGTATCACCTTTATGTCTAAATCATATGCCCATTTTGACCTTATCTTGGTATATATAGGAAGTGAGATATTGGTCTATATCTGACTTCTGCCATACTCCTTCCCAGTTTTCCCAGAAGTTTTGGTCAAATAGTGAGTCTTTATTCACAAGATTGCTAATGTCATTTGCCTCTAATCTATTCCATTGCTCCATCAATCTGTTTCTTAGCCAGTACCCTATTGTTTTGATGATACTGCCTTTATATAGTATAGTTTGAGATTTGGTACTTTTTATAGTACAGTTTGAGATTTGGTACTGCTAGGCCATTTTCCTTCACTTTTTTTTTCATTAGTTCCCTTGATATTCTTGATCTTTAGTTCTTCCAGATGAATTTTGTTATTATTTTTTCTAGTTCTATAAAATAATTTTTGGCAGTTTGATTGGCAACTGAATAAGTTAATTTGCATAGAATTTTCATTTTTATTATATTTGCTTGGCCTACCCATAAGAAATTAATGCTTTTCTAATTGTTTAGATCTGACTTTATTTGTGTGAAAAGTGTTTTTTAACTGTGTTTATATATTTCCTGTGTCTGTCTTGGCAAATAGATTCCCAAGTATTTTATACTGTCAAGAGTTATTTTAAATGGAATTTCTCTTTCTATCTTACTACTGGACTTTGTTGGCAATATATAGAAATGCTGATGATTATTGTGGATTTATTTTGTATCCTGCAACTTTGCCAAAGTTTTTAATTATTTCAGCTAGTTGTTTAGTTGATTCTCTAGGATTCTCCAAGTATACCAACTTATCATCTGTGAAAAGTGATAGTTTAGTTTCATCATTGCCCACTTTAACTCCTTCAATTTCTTTTTCTTCACTTATTACTACAGCTAGCATTTCTAGTACAATATTAAACAAGAGTGATGATAATTGGTATCTTTGCATCACTTTCAGTCTTACAGGGAAGGCTTCTAAACTTATCTCCATTGTAGATGATATTTTCTGATGGTTTTAGATAGATATTACTTATTGTAAAGAATGGCCCATTTATTCCTATGCTTTCTAGTGGTTTTAATTGAAATGGGCATTGCATTTCATCAAAGGCTTTTTCTGTATCTATATAATCATGTGATTTCTGTTAATTTTGTTATTGATGTGATGAATTATCCTAATAGATTTCCTGATGTTAAACCAACCTTGTATTCCTGATATAAATTTCATCTGGTCATAGTGAATGATTCTTGTGATGTATTGCTATAGTCTGCTTGTGTTATAAGAAAAGTTAAGTTTGCAGAGGGCAAAGGCATGGGGAGCAGAGTGCTGGTATTTTATTTAGGATTTTTGCATGAATATTCATTAAGGAAATTGGCCTATAGTTTTCTTTCTCTGTTTTTGCTCTTCCTAACTTAAGTAACAACACCATATTTATGTCATAAAAAGAATTTGGTAGGACTCCTTCTTTGCCTATTTTGCCAAATAATTTATATACTATTGGGATTATCCTTTAAATGTTTGCTAGAATTCACTTGTGAATGCATTTAGCCCTGGGGATTTTTTCATGGGGAGATCTTTGATGGCTTGTTCAATTTCTTTTTCTGATATGAGATTATTTGCATTTTCTATTTGTTCTTTTATTAATCTGAACAATTTACAGTTTAGTAAATATTCATCCATTTCACCTAGCTGGTCAAATTTATTGTCATATAATTGGGGAAAATAACTCCTAATGATTGCTTTAATTTCCTCTTCATTGGTGGTGAACTCACCCTTTTAACTGTTGATACTGGTAACTGGATTGTCTTCTTTTATTTTTTAAATCAAAATAATGAATGCTCTATTTTATTTTTTAATTTTTTCATAAAACCAACTTTAAGTCATATTTATTAGTTTGTCCTCTTACTTTCAATTTTATCAATTTCTCCTTTAATTTTTAGGATTTCCAATTTAATCTTTAATTAGGGTTTTTTAAATGTATTCTTTCTAGTTTCTGTTGCTGTTGTTGCATGCCCAATTGATTGATCTGCTTTTTCTCTATTTTTTTTTTTGGTAAGTATTTAGAGATACAGATTTCCCTCTAAATATTGCTTTGGTTGTATCCCATGAATTTTGATATGTTGTCTCCTCACTGGCATTCCTTTTAATGAAATTATTGTTTCTATAATTTGTTCTTCGACCCACCCCATTTTAGAATTAGATTATTTAGCTTCCAATTAATTTTTCATTTGTCTTTCCATGGCCCCTTATTGATTATAATTTTTATTACACAATGATCTGAAAAGGATGCATTTATTATTATTTCTGCCTTTTTGTGTTTGGTTGTGAAGTTTTTAGGCCCTAGAATATGATCAATTTTTCTGTTACCATGTACTGCTAAAAAGAAGGTATATTCTTTTTATCTCCATTCAATTTTCTCCACAGATCTATAAAGTCTAATTTTTCAGATTTTCATTCACTTCCTTTACTTCTTTCTTGTTTATTTCTTGTTTAGATTTATCTAGTTCTGAGAAGGGAAGGTTGAGATCTCCCAATACTATACTCTACTATCTATTTCCTCCTGAAGTTCATTTAATTTCTCCTTAAAAATTTTTGGAGGCTATAGCATTGGTGCATATGTTTAGTATTGATATCACTTCATTGTCTATAGTACATTTTATCAAGATGTAATTTCTTTCCTATCTTTTAGACCTATTTTTGCTTTAGCTTTGTCTGAGATCATGATTGCTACTCCTGCTTTTTTTACCTCACCTGGAACCCAGTAGATTTTGCTCCATTCCCCTTATCTTTACATTGTGTATGTCTCCCTGCCTCAAATGTATTTCTTATAAACAACATATTGTAGGCCCATGTTGTTTTTTAAAACCCTTCCCTTTCCTCTTAGGATCAATACTGTTTATTGGTTCCAAGGCAGAAGATCAGCAAGAGCTAGGTAATGGGGGTTTAGTGACCTGCCCAGGGTCACACAAGTAGGAAGTGTCTGAGGCCAGATTTGAACCCAGGACCTCCCATCTCTGGGCCTGATTCTCAATCCACTAAGCCACCCAGCTGCCCCAAGGACCATGGTTTTTAATTTTCTCTGCTATGCTCTTCTGTTTTATAGGCGAAATCATCCCATTTACATTCCCAGTTATGATTATCATCTGTGCATTCCCTTCTTTCTTATTTTCCCCTTTTGACCCTGCTCTCTTTCTTTTCATTTCTTCCCATCACAAATGTTTTGCTTTTGATCATCCCCCCACATCCCCCTCTCTTCTATTACTCCCTTCCCCCATCTACCATCTTATTACCCTCCAACTTTTCTATAGAGTAAGATGATTCTATATCCAAATGAATATGGGTCTTACTCCTTCTCTGAGTTAATTACAAAGAGAGTAAGGTTTAAACATTGCCCATTGCCACCCCCATCTTCTCCATCACTCTGATAGGCTTTTTTATGACTCTGTAGGTGATATAATTTACCCCATTCTACCTCTCTCTTCCCTTTTCTCTCAATTCAATCCCCTTTTTCACCCCTTGATTTTTCCTGCATGTTATGTAATCCTGAATAGCTTATTCCTATACCCTCCTCTGTCTATGCATAGTCCTTCTAACTGCTCTGATGATAAAAAAAATTAAGTTACAAATATCATTTTTCCATGTAGAAATATAGTTTGACCTTATTGAATCCCTTAACTTTCTCTTTCTTGTTTACTTTTTTATGATTCTCTTGGGTCTTGTTTTTGGACATCAAATTTTCTGTTTAGGTCTGGTCTTTTCCTCAAGAATGCTTGGAAATATTCTATTTTATGAAATGCCCATTTTCCCCCAAAAGAATATGTTTTGCTGTGTACATGATTCTTATTTATAGGCATAGTTCCTTTTCCTTCTGGAATATCATATCATACTTCTCAATCCTGTGTAATCCTAACTGTGGCTCCATGATATTTGAATTGTTTTTTCTGTTTACTTAGAGTATTTTCTCCTTGACCTTGGAATTCTTGAATTTGGCTATTATATTCCCGAGAGTTGTAATCTGGGGTCTTACTTCAGGAAATGATTGATGGATTCTTTCAATTTCTATTTCACCTTCTTGTTCAAGAATATCAGGGAAATTTTCTTTGATAATTTCTCATAATATGATGCCTAGGCATTTTTTATCATGACTTTCAGGTAGTCCAATTGTAGCTATCAGCAGCCACAAATTAATATATTCATGGTGGACACTTAGAAGGGAGGTTGAAGACTGAGGGAGAATGGGTAAGAAGAGAAGAGACACAATAAATGAAGAAAGACCCAGAGACAAGAGAAAAAGCAGAAGCTTAGGCCTTACAATTAGTAGGCTCTTGATGGAATTGAGTTTCCTCAAGTTTGGGCATACTGATTTTATTGGGGTTACAAAAAGGAAGGGGGGAAGGGACAAAGGTGGTCTGACAAGTTAAGTAATCATTACAAGATGCACATTGCAGAATCCTAAAATAAGAGATGTATCTAAGGCCCAAAATCAGGAGTACATATGGCCTAAGGCATATGAGTTTGTCTGATAGCTATGTTAATCGATTATTGTTGGTAAAAACAAAGATACTGAGATATCTGGTCAGTCTTCCAGAGTGTAGCCTCAGGATTGGGTCCCAATTTGACAAAGTTAAGGACTTAGCTGAACCAAGGGCATAGAACTTAGCTTGGTAAAAATGAGCACTTAGCTCATAAGTGTGGTTTTTTAGTATTCCTAAAATATAATCAAGGTTTATACATGCCTGGACTGATACACCAATAATTCTTAGATTTTTCTCTCCTGGATCTATTTTCCAGGTCAGCTTTTTTTTCAGTATTTCATATATTCTTCTATTTTTGTATTCTTTTGATTTTGTTTTATTGCTTCATGATGTCTCATGAAGTCTTTAGCTTCTATTTGCTAATTCCTAATTTTCCAAATTAGAAAATTTTTATAATTCAATTCTAATTTTTATGTGATTATTTTCTTTCTTGAGCTGCTGAACCTCCTTTTCTTGGTGTTCTACTTTAGGAACTCTTCTTCATTAGATTTTTGTGTTTCTTTTTTCCATTTGGCTAATTCTGTTTTTTAAGTGCTTATTTTCTTCTTTCATTACTTTCAGTTCTCATCCCTATTTTTCTTCTACCTCTCTTATTTTTTTTAATTCCTTTTTTAACTCTTCCAGAACCCAAAACTAATTCCCATTTTTCTTTGAAGTTTTGCATGTGACTGTGTTGATCTCACTGTCCCCTTCTGAGTCTGTGGCTTGTTCTTCATTGCCATAATTTTTTATGCTTAGGTGTCTTATTTTTGTTTTTACTATTTGCTCATTTTCCTTTTCCTTTTATCTTAAATGTGGGTTCCATTCCCATGGTAGAGTGGGGCACTCTCTTAAACTTCAGGTTTTTTGCTGCTATCATAAGCTCTAGTTCTGGGTTTCTGCAAGTTTCAGTTCTTCAAAGATAGTATGATGGCCTGTGGGCTGGGAGCTCTGAAAACCATCTCCCACTGCTGGTTCAGTCTCCTCTGGGGACTGCTGATGGGTTGCAGGGCTCAGAGCACTGTGAGCTACCTTGTGCTGGGGCTCAGGGCCTCACCTCAAGCCTGGACAGGGGTTCTGGGCCTCACTCTAGGTTTGCATAATCCAGGTATATTGCAGACTGCCTTGTACTAGGGATTGGGCAATCATTGTAAAGCTTGGAGAGGGACTTAGAGCCTCACTCTGGGATTGCCCTTAAAGCCAGATTTAAAAATTAAACCAGACCTTAAATATACTTTTAAAAATTAGAAGGAAAAAAACATTATTGACTAACATGGAGAATAATAATTTCTATTAAATTATTTTTAAAAATCAGTGGAAGTAATGATAGACTTTTTTGTTGTTGCTCATTCTTGTCTCTTTGTGACCCCTTTTGGAGTTTTCTTGGCAGAAATCCTGGAGTGGTTTGCCATTTTTTTCCAATTCATTTTGCAGATGAGGAAACTAAGGCAAACATAGTGAAGTGGCTTGCCCAAGGTTACATAGCTAATAACTAGTGTCTGAGGCCAGATTTGAACTCAGGAAGATGAATCTTCCTGATTCCAAACCCAACACTATCCACTGTGCCATCTATCTGCCCTTATTAAATGATATACTTATTATGATGAAAAAAATTTTTTCAGAAAATATAGTGAAAGTAGAGAAAAAAATTTCAGGATATAAGACAATTATTGGGAAAACTAGAAACCAAGTAGATATAAGTAATACTTTCAGAGCAGTGTAATCCTGAAATTGCTACATACTCAGGATTACTGATATACCAGAAAACTTAGGGAAAAGATTGAGCACTATGTTCCAAGAAATAATTTTAAAAATAAATGCTAATACATACACACATGGAAAAAATTTACAACGATCTCACCTGAAAAAAACCCTAAAGATTTAGGTTTTATATCATAGTTAAATGCTTATATACAAGAATGCAGGAGGAAAAAACTCTATAAGCTACAAGACAAATTTGACATTAACAAGGATTATGACATGTCTCTAGAGGAAGAATAAGCATATTTAGAGAATATAATATGTGCAATATGATGTGGAAAATGAAAAAGCAAGTAAACCCAGAGTTATTCATCCAGCAAAATCCACTCTGATGTTTAAATTCACAACAAGGAGCCTTGTAAAACATTTGGACTCTGAAGAGTTCTAAGAAAGATGCACATGACAAAGAAATAATGTTTTGAAAAACAACTAGGATTTCAAGCAAAAGAAAGTATTTAGACTGACATTTCTTAAACTGACATAAACCATTTGTTAACTAAATAGAATTTTTTGTAAACCTTTTTGTAAACCACTAAATGGTTTAGAAGGGTTTATCAGATAAACAAAGGAAATACTTCAGTAGTTCAGTACATTAATATATGTAGAGATAGCTAGGTGGATAGATAGCCAAATCTGGACACAGGAGGTCCTGGGTTCAATTCTGACCTCAGACACTTCATAGCTGTGTGACTCTGGGCAAATCACTTAACCCCATTAGCTAGCCCTTACCACTCTTCTACCTTAGAACCTATACCTAGTATCAATGGAAATTCCCAATAATAACCCATAACTAATATCAATACAATAGCATATATACATGTTACATATGTTAAATATACACATATATATTACACACACATATACTGATACAAACTTTTTAAAAGGAGTCAAGAAGATAAGAAGCAAATTTCTCTCTCCAGTATGTCACTTTTTTTTACTGTCATCCCTCAGTGACCTGGAGGTCAAAGACTACTGAGTAAATTCAGGTACAGATAAGTCCTCAGAGAAAGGAAGTTAAAGAACCAAGGAACCAATGAGATGGGAAATTGATTCCATAGGCACTGCCTCCCTGGGCAGCCCAGGCAAATTAAGAAACTATGATTGGTTCTTGAGATGTGATGTGTGAGAGCTAGTGGGTAGAGAAAAAGAGTTTATCCAGGTCTTCTGGCAGGAATGAGGAGAGCTGAAGGAACCCTTGTTGGAGCTTAGCTACAGGCCCATCATGGTAGCCAATACATTAGAAAGCTAAGTATCTCTTTACCTCTTTCCTACCTTTCCTTCTCTTTCCTTTACTTTTTACTTTACTCTCTACTACTTTGATTTAATAAAGTTATAAAGCTACTATCAGCCTCATAATTTTAATTATTATAGGAAAAGTCACAATGATCCCAAGATCAATCTTCTATCTTCAATAAAAGAGAAAGTCCACATTTCAAGAAACCTATGTTGTTAATGATATAAGATATAGGAATTTTGTTTAGTGTTTTGTTAAGTTTGGGTTAGTAATAGTAATAATGCACCTGGGTAGCTCGGTGGATAGAGAATTAGACCTAGAGATAGAAAGTCTTGGGTTCAAATCTGGTCTCAGACACTTCCTAGCTGTGTGACCCTGGGCAAGTCACTTGACCCTCATTGCCTACCCTTACCTCTCTTCTGCCTTGGAGCCAATACACAGTATTGACTCCAAGATGGAAGGATAAGAGTTTTTTTTTTTTTTAAAAAGAAGCACGTTATTCACCTCTTCCTGAGAGAGAGGTGTTAGACTCAAAGTGCAGAAAGAGACTTAAGTGTCAGAAATGGCCACTGTAGGGATTTTTTTTTGGCAATGCTATTACCATGCTTTCCCCCACCTCTTTTTCCTGTTTTTGTTTTTTGATAGAGAGGATCAATAGCAATAGTGATACTCCACAAAAGAACAATATTAAATTTATGTATACCTAATAATTCTGCAGGAAAATCTATTAAAGGAGAAAAATATAGGGAACATGGACAGCTAGAAGAAATCATGTTCCCACTGGTGCTCATCTTGGTTTTATCATTGCATCAGACTCTCCCTCTCCTTTCCATCTAGTGATTTAATCAACCTGAAGATTTCTGTGTACATCTGCTGTTATACTTTCAGGTCTTCCTCTGTCATTTAGCATCTGAGTTCCTTTCTATGAGTCCTCTTCTGTCCTGTGCTCCCAACTGCTGCTCTTATACTGAATTTTTGCTGCCATGTGACTTTTTCTGTTTTTGGAAGGAATGGATTTTCAGTGATTTTATAACATCGTCTCAAAATTATCTCACTTTTCCATGAAGTCCTAAATTACAGTCAACTTGTGTGTGCCTCTATTTTGTTCAGTCCTTGTGGCAATATGCTGAAACAAGCAGTTGAACATTTAAAAAAAAATCCTCATGTTTAATCTAGGAGTAATACAGAGTTTTTGGTTTATGAAACAATACAAATTGACTCCATCTAATTTTATGCAAACTGAGGTTATCTTCTTTAGCTATTAAGTTGGATATTATTTATATGTTATTCTTTTATATATTCTTTTGTTATTTTATTATATATTATTTTATTTATGTATGTATTCTTTATATATATATGTGTGTGTGTGTGTGTGTGTGTGTGTGTGTGTGTGTGTGTGTGTGTGTGTGTGTATGAATAAGTTGTTGAAAAATAATTGATGAGGCAGTTGGGTGGCTCAGGGGACACAGAGCCAGGCTTGGAATCAGAGGATCTAGGTTCAAATTTGGCTTCAGATATTTCCTAGTTTACCCGGTTTGCCTAGCCTTGTGCCTAAGGCGGAAAGTGAGGGGTTTAAAAAATAAAAAGAAAAGAAGAATAATTGAGTAGCAATATAATAAGTTAATATTTGTATAGTTTATGGTTTGCAAAGTATGCCATGTTATTTGATTCTCAAAGCAACCTTGTCAGGTAGAGGCTATTATTACAATTTCCACCCTCATTTTACAGCTGGGGAAACTAAAACCGAGGGAGAATAAGTGATTTGCCTATGGTAACACAACTAGTAAATACCTGACACAGGATCTGAGTTTGTCTTCCAGTCCAAATTTAACACTATTCACTATGCCACCTAGTGGCCAAAAATCATTTTTGAAAATCTGCACCCAAAAATAAACTCCACAATCACATTATTTTAAGTTATAAATGTGAAAATGATAAAGGATTACAATAAATATTCTATTACTTTTAATATTTTGTTAGTACAATCAATTCTATTTTTAGTGAAATACAAGCTAAAAATCATTAACAAATTATTTTATGAAAAGGATGTAGGGGAGAATATTTTCTCATAGAAGGAAGTTAACACTTCATACATATTGGAAACCATCAGTTTACACTATACTCAGTATTCCAAAGGTCTATAATTCCAAATGGAATTATAATTAATTAATTCCTAAGATGGTTGTATTTCTTCTATTATTAAATGGTCTTTCAGGCTTCTAGTGGTTTAAAAAAAGTCATAATTCTGAGGCCAATCTATTGAAGAGATTCTCTTCAGTTCAGTTAGGCTGGTCCTTGGACAATTATATTGAATTCATATCATACACTGCTACAGTAACTGGATGATGTAATGATGTAATATCTCTAAAATATTTTTAAAATAATAAGAAAAAATGTCTATTTGAAGATAAGTTATTAATCAGAGAGAAATTATTGGAAATGAGTTATTTTGGTTACACATATACAAAGAGGTTTTCTTTTTTAAAACCACTATCTTTAAAATAAAAAGAAAAGGAATTTTAAATATTTGTTAAATGTGTTCATGCAATACCAGATAGTTATGAAGTTCTTGTGTGACTTTAAACTTTTATAACTTTAAATGGACAACATATAAAAATTAAAATTTTAGTTTTAGTTACTTCATTTTCAACATAATCCCATCCTTTGTAATATACTTTTACAATTTGTAGAAAGCATTTAAAAAAAAAAAAAACCCTCTAACCTTCTTTCTTAGAATTGATAATAAGCATCAGTTCCAAGGCAAAAGAGCTGTAAGGGATAGGCATTGAGGGTTAAGTGACTTGCCCAGGGTCACCCAGCTAGGAAGTGTCTGAGGTTGGATTTGAACTCAGGAACTCCTGCCTGTAATGGCTTTCATTCCACTGAGAACACAAAAGTGTCTGTCTTGGTAGCTCTGGATTAAAGACAAAGTGCATAATTCAATCCTAATCAATCATCGAGCATTTACTAATAGGCTACAACGTGCTGAACTTTAGATACAAAGCCAAAAATGAGCGTGCCTGCCCTCAAAGAGCTTACATTCTACAGGAGGAAACACGGACACAAACTGCTGGGGAATGCGGCAGAGGGCCCCGGGTGGCTGCGTTAAGCGGTACGTGGCATGTTTCCCGTTCTCTCCTGTAAGATGTAAAAGCATCAGCGCGCCACGAAAGGGAGGCGAGCCTGGAGCCCTGGATGGATAACGGAAATTTGTCCACGTGTCCGCGGGGACAGCCTGGCGCCGAATGCTCTTTGGGGCATGCGTGTGGGGATCTCGCCTGTCAATCTTCTTTATCTACGAGTCTCCAGGACCAAAAGAAGTGGCGCTAGCCTCAGGAAGAAAGGACCCGCCCGCGAAGCCACGGGGCTGAGGGAGACGTCAGTGCTTTCTTAGGTCATTTCCTCTCACGTGACGCCCCCAGACCAATGAGGGTGCGGGGACGACGGGGTCGCGAGCTTCCGTTCTCCATGGCAACGGGCGGCTTCTAAACAGCTTCCCTTGGCCTACCTCTTATAGCGCTTGGATTTGTAGTCCTTGTCTTCAGCCCTGTCCCTTCGGCGTGACCGACTCCCGCCCGCCATGGTGAGTCCAGTCTACCCGAGCCCACCAGAGTGGCAGGGGCTGCGCCCCGAGGGACCAGGGCCTTTGGGGCACAGCGAGGCCAATCCCCGCGTTTTACAGAGCGGGAAACCGAGGCACGGGGTAGGAGGAGTCATCACCCCAGTAGGGAGGGGTTAGCAAGCTCAGACCAGACCCCACCCCTGGGCCTGAGGCTTCTGGTCCACCGCCTCCAAACTTGACGGGGACCGAAACCGCTGCGAGCCCGGGACATCCCACTCTAAAGCCGCATGCCTCCCCTCCCCCACCCTCACATTAGGACGTTCCAACCCCTTCTCCCTCCAAAGCTACATGCTTACCCCTCCCCTAAAGCCACATGCCTCCCTCCTCCCTCAAAGTATACATGGTAACAACCGCAGTGTCCATGAAAGACATAGCGCTGCGCACCGAGGCTAGAGCTGTAGTTCAGGGCTCTATAGATGCTTACCTTGTGCCCAAGGGCCGGCCATAATGAGACCCAGACAGCCCCAGCCCTCTGGGAGTTTACACTCCAGTGGGGGAGCTGACCTACCATCCTTGGTATAGGCGGGGGATGGAGAGCTCCCTCGCAGAAGAAGGCACAAGCTGCTGGGGAAGCCAAGGCAGTCTCATACCCAATCCCCCGAGTCTTGAAATAAAACGGATTCACTGTCGGTGTTAATGGACCTTGGAGTGTTACTGAGAGGAGCAAGGAGGGCAGTTTGCGGAGTACCTGGAGGGGAGTAATATGAAAGAAGACTGAAAAGGCAGAAGGGCTGCTAGTGGGGTGAAGAGGTTTCAGTTCCAAACTGAGGGTCTTATATTTGGTTTAAAAAAAAAAAAAGTGACCTAAGCCTGAACCAGGGAAGTAGAGAGAATAAGAAACCACTGGAGTTTAGTGAGTACATATAGCAGGTCTGAACTTTAGGAAAATATTTGGGTCAACTGTGTGGAGGATGGATAGGAAAAATGGAAATGGGGAGGCGGGGAGTAACTTAAGTAAGGAGTAACTAGGAGACAGCTAGATGGCTCAAGTGGATAGAGAGCCATGCCTTGAGACAAGAGGTCCTGGGTTCAAATATGGCCCCAGACACTTCCTAGCTATGTGTTCCTGAGCAAGTCACTTAACCCCCATTTACTATCCTTTACTGTTCTTCTGCCTGGGAACCAATACACAGTATTGATTCTAAGACAGAAGGTAAAGGTTTAAAAAAAAAAAAAGAAGATTGAAAGATTTGTTTGAAGGGATGTGAAGAAGAGCAGAACCAGGACAGCAATCTATACTATAACTTCAGTATTATATAATTGAATAAATTTGAGGGAACCGTTGTTTTGTTTTGTTTTTAAAGGAGTAACTTAAATGAAGTAGGTGGCCATGTGAGTGGGGAAAAACTAACTTATCTAGGAGACACTGAGAAAATAAAAATGACGACTTGGGAACTGATTGGATGTGTAGGGTGAATGGGAGGATATTGTAGGCAATATCTAGGGCATTAGGAATATTGTAACTAAGAGGAAGACCATCACAAAGATCCAGAGTGGAAAGTGTTCCTAGTTGGATAGGGTCACCAATACCAGATACAGTAAAGAGGTCAAAAAAGGATTAAGAAAAGCATTTCAGGCATAGTAATTAAGAGATCAGTGGAAACCTAGATAAAGCTGTCTACACTCTTGCCTCCACTTCCTCTCCTCTCATTTCCTTAACCTCTTTCAATTTGGCTTCTGGCTACTCCTTCTCAGTTTCCTTTCCTTCTCACCATTTGTATCATGCTGTCTATGTGTGGGTAAACTCCAGGGCCCTATTCTAAGTCTTCTTTTTTTCCTCAGTGGTCATATCAGTTCTCTTGTTTTTCAATTATTTCTGAAAAGGACTCCCAAATCTATGTATAGTATTCAGCCCTAAGCCCTATCCTGAGCCATGTTTCTCATCACCAACTACCTAAGAGACATTTCCAACTGAATATACCATGTCTTAAATTCAACATATCCAAAACAGAACTCAGTCTCTTTCCCTTTTAATCAAAATATCTTAGCCTTTTTTTGTTGTTGTTACCAATTTTTTTGGCAGCTTGGGGAAGCCCCTAGACCCCTATTTAGAATACTTTTAGAAATCTAAAATAGTATAACACAGTGGAACTGCTTGTCAGATTCAGGAGGGTATAGAGTAAAGAGCAGGGCGAGGGGGGAATCAAGTAACCATGGGAAAATATTGTAAATTTAAAAAGGAAAATAAAATAACAAAATAAAATAAAATACACAAGATTATGAAGGAAACCAAATATTGAAATACAATTGTCAGAATATTTCTTAAAACCAAAGAGTAGCTAGATTTCTTAGTGTATTGACAGCCTGGCCTCGAGACAGGAGGTCTTTGGTTGAAAGCTGTCCTCAGACACTAGTGGGGTGATCCTGGGATGGCATCACTTAACCCCAGAGACCTCTTCCTTATTGCTCCTCTGCCTTGGAACCAATTTTTTTTTTTTTTTTTTTTTTTTTTTTATCCTGGGACTCCATTCTAGGAGCATAGGGCCACAACCAGTAGGCAATGGGTCGCTCAGGGTCACCCAGCTGGGAAGTGTCTGAGCCCGGATTTGAACCTAGGACCTTTCATCTCTAGGCCTTGCTCTCAATCCACTGAGCTAGCCCAGCTGCCTCTACTTTAGGTTGCAGTTTCTTTAGCAGATGTAGTTTTTACAGGGTGGGGTTGCTAGCCCCACACGCCCAACCCTCCTCCTTTTTCATCCGGGCTAGGGACCGTCCTTAGCCCAGGAGTGGTAAGGGTGGGCGATAGGGGTCAAGTGACTTGCCCAAGGTCACACAGCTGGAAGTGTCCGAGGCCGGACTTGAACCTAGGACCTCCAGTCTCTAGGCCTGGCTCTCAATCCACTGAGCCACCCAGCTGCTCCCTTGGAACCAATACTTAGTATCAATTCTATGGCAGAAGGTAAAGGTTAAAAAAAAAAAAAAAAAGTTCATGGGCTTCCAGTTAGCATTCCTTCTCTAAACAGTCTTTCTTTATGATTTTCCTGTTTCTGTTGAGATTACCCTCCATTCCTCTGGTCACCCAAGCTTGAAACCAGGTCACTAAACTTGCTTCTTTTATTTTTGCATTTTTTAATTTACTTTTTAAATCCAAACTTCAAAGGCACTAAATCAAATAGGTGTTTCCATATGCAGAATAAAATAAGAAAAGAGGACTGAACATGAAACTATTATGTACAACTTGCTTTTCTTTTTAAATGTGTAACTTTCTAAGCTTTTCTGCTTCTCTGTGATTCATTCTGGACTCTATTCTCATCTGTGCTTTAAAGAATAAAAAGGTTTAATGGCCTCCTCTTCCCTTTTCTTTTTTTCCTTCTCCTCCTCCTCCTTCTCTATCCCTAGTTTGCCTTTCCATTCCAGCCTGCCTCCTATTGGGGGAAAGGGGGGGGGGGCAGGGCGGGATGGAAACCATTGGAGCAAATGTGCTTTATCAAGCAAAACAAATTCCCAAGTTGTCCTGCTACAAAAATGTGTCTCATTCTATATCTTGGATCCATCACCTCTCTTATCAAGGATGGATAGCATGCTTTAACATCAGTTCTCTGGAACTGTGGTTAGTTATTACATAGATCAGAAATCTTAAATCTTTCACCACTGTTTAATTTTACAATGTAGTCATTGTGTAAACAGTTCTCCTGGTTATACGCTCATTTCATATGTGTATCAGTTTGTATAAATCTTCTGAGGCTTCTCTGAAGCCATCTATTCTGTCATTTCTTACAACATAATGATATTCTATTGCATTTATATACCATAATTTTTTAGCTATTCCCCAAATGACACATACCCATGTAGTTTCCAGTTCTTTGCCACAACAAAAAAAGCAATATATTTTTAACAAATGCATCCTTTTGCTTTCTTTTATCTCTTTTGGGGTATAGTAATGGGTAAAGAAATATTCTCAGTTTAATGACTTTTAGAGAAAATCCCAAAATGCACCCTTAATTCTTCCATCTCTCACCCTCTCATGTTTAATCAGTTGCCTTTTCTTTTTGATTTCTTTAATTCATCCACTTCTTTATAATTTGCCCTAAGAATAGTTCATGTACTAGACTACAGTAAATCACATCCAAAGACAAAAACAGAACAGTTTATGCCATCAAAGAATTTCCATTAAATAGGCTGTGAGATGGGAAGCATGCACACAGAAAAACACTTATCCTGGTTTTCTCAAGGCAGTATTCTTTGTATGATACCAAGCTGCATAGAACATAATATCACAGCCTCAATCCCAACTACTTTACAAAATCACCTACCTAGCAGAATTAGGTTCTTTTTCACTCTAGGATAGGCCCAAAGCATAAACTTCAGGTCCATGACAATAGAAATGTATAAAAAACAATTATTAAACACTTAAGCTGGAGAAATGACTAAAAAGCAGACAGGAGGGCAAGTGGGTGGCTCAGTGGATTGAAAGCTAGACCTAAAGAGGGGAGGTCCTACATTCATATCTGGCCTCAGACAATTCCTAACTGTGTGACCCTGGGCAAGTCACTTAACCCCCTTTGCCTAACCCTTACCACTCTTCTGCCTGGGAGCCAATACACAGTATTGATTCTAAGACTGAAGATAAGGGTTTTAAAAAAAAGCAAAGACTGTCCCTGCCATTAAGGAACCCATTTTCTCATAGAAACACCTTCCAAGGGAATGGTGTCCATGGAAGGGTGGAGAGTTAGAGACATAATGAGCAGAGCTCTAGAGCAGAGGATTATCAGACCCTTTGCATAAGCTGTATTAGTATTGTTTTGATTACTGTGCCCAGAGGTTGGAAAGTATGGAATGGTGAGGAGCACATGCAGGGGATATTATGGCAAAGAGTTGGAGAAGAGAGGAGGGAGAGGAATGCTGGGTAGGATATATAACATGGCCTGGACTGTGTGAGTTTTTGCTCACTCACCAATCAGAAATACTCAGCCTCAGGGTGAGGGCTCCTAAAAGCCAGGATTTCCTTATTGATATGATTGTAATGCTCCAAATTCAGGGCTGCTGCAGGAATATCTATTTTTAAAAAACAAACTTTAATTTTCTTAGTAACAAAAAACTGATGTATGTATGTAAAGTACAAGTTTAAACATCAACTCAAGAAGCTTCAGTAGCTCCCCACTGCTTTATAGATAAACTAGAAGCATACCTCCTCAATGCTTCTATTTGGCGTTTAATGTCCTTCACAAACTGATGCTCTCTCTCTACAACTTGATTACTTGTTATTTACCCCTCTTGTACTCTACACTTCAGTCAAAGTGCCTACTTGCCCTGTGTACAGCATTTCATATTCCTCTCCATATTTTTGTACACTTTATCCTCCAGTGTCAGAAACATTCTCCTTCTTGGCCTCCACTTTTTGAAACCCCCCATTCCCTTTAAGGCTTACAGGCCTTAGCTCAAAGGCAACTTCCTTCCAGGTCTTTCCTGATTCCCTCAGTTCATATTTCCCCCAGTCTCCTCTAAAGTCTATATATGTTTATGTATAGTTCTGTTTAAACATGTCTCAATTTTGTTATCAACGGTATCTGGCACAATGTCTGACATCTAGTAAGTTATATACATGCTTGTTGACTGATTGAAGGTATATTACTTTTAGATAATTTGTAGTTTTAAAAAAATAGGTATTCCCAGGGTAACCAAATGGCTCAATGGATTGAGAGCCAGGCTTAATGGTGGAAGAGCCTGGGTTCAAATCTGGTCTCAGATACTTCCTAGTTATGTGACTCTGAGCAAGTCACTACTACCTACCCTTTATCACTCTTCTGCCTTGGAACTAGTACACAATGTTGATTCTGAGATGGAAGGTAAGGGTTAAAAATAACAACAACAACAACAACAAAAAATTATGATTGTATTTGCCATATGAAAGGCAATGGACCACTCTCCATCTCTCCCTATATTTGGGGACACATTGTGAGACTTAGTTGTTTTTGAATGTTTGAAAAAAAAATAACTATAGAATCCTTCAGACTGAATTTGGAGTTTCTGGAGATAGAGGTGAGATCATAATTCAGTGATAATTTGTTTTTCCCCCATCCATTGAAGTATTTGCTATCAATTTCCTGTTGCATTCATTTTATTATTTTCTTTCTCCAATTTGCTAGAATACATAGAGCTGCGCAATATATTCCCTACTGACCCTTGTTTCTTTAGTGTTTGAGAACTCTTCTTTTTTTAGTGTTTGAGAACTCTTCTTTTTTTATTTCTGATCTTATGACTCGTGTTTTCTCTCTCCTGTTTTCATGTACTAATAAATTGCCAAACTAATTGGTCTTTTCTGGGGGGGAAGGGGGAAGCTTTTGATTTTATCTATACAAGTTATTTCTTTTTTCATTTTCTACTTATTTATGGTCTTTTATTTTTTCCTCCTTTTAACTGCTTTACTTTGAATTATTCTTGATTCCTCTGATCAAATTCATTTTATCCTTTTTTCCCTCTTGTAAATTTAAATTTGAAATGCTATAAATTTTCATCAGAACTACTTTGACTGCATCTCATTGCTTTTGGTTTATAATATTTATTTTTATTACCTTTTAATTATTATTATAGTTTTCTCATTTAACTCAATTATTGTCATAAATTTTTTTATTTTGACACATTTGTTAAAAATAATTCGATTACATTATGGTTTGAAAAAAGGGCCTACATTATTAGACCTTTAGGAATTTCCCAGGATTTTTCATGACTTAGGGTAGGATTAGTTTTAATTTGGATTCCAAGTACTCTTGAAAAGAATGTGCATTCCTTACTTTTCCCATTTATTCTCAGAGTTTATGCTTTATAGGAGGAAACAACAGACACACATATAAGTAAAAAAAAAATATCAACAGAGTAGTTTCGAGGAAGAGGGCTATTCCAGTCTAATGGGAAGAAAGGGTCACAAGCCAAGCTAGGAAAGAGTGAGAGAAGGGAAGCAGAGAGATGGAAATGACTAGGATGAATATGAGAGAACTTGGAGTTGAATGAGAAGGAAGAGAAAGGGCACTATGACCTAATCCACACATACCTCAGAAGCACAAGATTCCTAAGTGGAATCATTGGGCAATAGATTATCACAACCTTCCCAATAGCCTCGGTCCCTAAGAAAGAAGGGAAAGTGGAGAGAGGTGGAGGGGATTGTACATGTATGACAGAGCAATGTCTAGTCTTGGTGATCAGGGTAGTTGGTGGAGTCCTGAGTCTGGACTTGATGCATGTTTGGGATGTACACTTATAGCCAAGTCAGTTCAGCTCAAAGGTCAAATAGATAATCCTAGGGTAGAGAGAGGATGGGGGCAGGAAGAAGGTTGTCTGGCTTTTATTTCCTGCTTGTTGAGTGAGCAGTTGAGCTATCTGAGATTTTTACTGTTAGTATAAGTTGGCCATATTTTTAAAATGTCCACTTCTTGTAGGGCTGTTAACATTTTGTGAATTTTACTGTCAACATTTTGGTATATGCAAGTAAATAACTGTTAAGTATTTATTACTTAGTGTGTTGTTATGTTATATTCTTGTTTCTTTTTTATGTTTTAAATCTAGTTTTTTCCAATTTCATTATTGCTACTTCTGCTTTTTAAACTAGCAGTTGCTCCATGTATTTTAGACCATCCTCTTCATTTAAATCTATAAAAATAACTAACTTTATAGAACACTTTTAAGATTTACAAACTGTTTTCCATACATTATCTCATGATACTTTCATAACAACACAATGAGTTTGATACTACAGATATTATTGTCTACCTTAGAGATGAGGAAATTAAAATTCAGAAAAGTAAAGTGACTTCCTCATGGTTACCCAGCTTGTAAATCTAGGAGGTAGAATTCCAACCCACATTGCTTTGAATGTGAAGTACACAGCTTTCTCCTGTGCCATTCTCACACCATGGTACTTTTAATATTTTTGCATTAAATAAGTTTCTTGTAAAACATTTCTGCAGTGGAAATCTATAAACTAGGTATGTGATCTGAATTCTGTGCTTGGTGGAATTCATAATCAATTGCAAAAGTAACAGACAGCTTTACTTTTTTCTTTTTTTTAGGCAGAATTGGGTCTCAATGATCACCATCAAAATGAAATTATCAATTACATGCGTTTTGCTCGTTCAAAAAGAGGCTTGCGTCTCAAGACTGTAGATTCTTGCTTCCAGGACATCAAGGAGAGCAGGTACTAGCCTGGGAACTTCCTGTCAGCCAATGTGAGGATATTGCTCCTAGGAGCACATTGCAGTGTTTCCGTGAATATCATTAGTGAGGGCCTACATTGCATAGAGCACTGTGCTAGACCTTTCTTGCTTCAAATCAACAGAGAAATTTGTATAGAAAGAAATGAGAATTATTAACATAGCTGTATAAATTCATGGGAGGTCTTGAAACCCAAAACAAATAAATATTTGATCTGAGAGGTTAATGGAAACCAATGAAAATGTATGTGGGGTAAGTAGTAGAATGAAATGAAAGGAACCCATAATACCTGTTTATCCAGAGGTCAGACTTCTGTGATTTCACTGCCATAGAAAACTCATTGGTGAGAAAACTGTCTCTCCCAATGCAGGTAAGCACCCTCTCTCCCACTAACTTGTAAGTGGAACTGTTTAATTTTTATCTTTGTAGGGATAAATGATGTTCTTCACAATGACTTTAAGTTCTCAAGAAACCAATAAACTATGTTCAACATATATTCTCTTACTAAGGCAGACATTTTAGAAAGATTTCTATCAAAAGTCATTTTAAAAAATGGTGAGGGGGCAGCTGGATAGCTTAGTGGATTGAGAGCCAGGCCTAGAGACGGGAGGTCCTAGGTTCAAATCTGGCCTCAGACACTTCCCAGCTGTGTGACCCTGGGCAAGTCACTTGACCCCCATTGCCCACCCTTACCACTCTTCCACCTAAGAGCCAATACACAGAAGTTAAAGGTTTAAAAAAAATTTTTTTAAATGGTGAGGTCCTTAAAGGGAGAAGGCTATATCATTTAGGAAATTCACTTATGGGAAACATCTGGTTTCTCCTGGATAAGTAAACCATTAAATGTAGTCAGGGCAGCTAGTTGGCACCATAGGGCACAGAGTGCTGTTCTTGTAGCTAGAAAGACTTGTTCCTGAGTTCAAATCTGGCCTCAGACATTTACTATATGACCTTGGGTAAGTCACTTAAGTCTGTTTGCCTCAGTTTCCTCATCTGTAAAATGGGCTAGAGAAGGAAATGGCAAACCACTCTAGTTTTTCTGCCAAAGAAAACCCCAAATAGAATCATGAAGAGTCAGACACAACTGAAACAACTGATATAAATAAAAATTACTCTGGGGGCTTAATACTAGATTTATAAGCACTTATTAGTAAAGAGAGAAAGAAAGAAAAACGGGTTTTCAGCCTTTCTAACTTTAGGTAAAAATCAGATCCTCCCTTGCAGCTGGTACTTCAAGTCTCTGCTTGTCAGAGATCACCAGGTAAGAGCTCAGATTAGAGGGGTCAGGAAGAGAGTCAGCCCAGAGATTGAATTAGTTCAAGAGACAGAGAGAGCTCTCAGCTTCTTGAGCTGGCTTTTCAAAACTTCAGTTCCTCCCTCTGTGGTGACATTGTGCCCAGGACACAGGCACTGATGCTGTCACCAGAGGACACATGACTCTGTGACTCCTCTGCCCCCACTGGGGTGCTCAGGATCAAGGTCCTCTAAATATTTTACTTCATATAATTCCCCCCACACCTGCTGATTCTTTGGGAGGCCACTATGTTAAGTCTCTTCACTTTTGGTTCTCCAGGAGATTAACATATTGGTCTCCCCAATGAATCATTCTATATGTAGAGTCTATACATTTAGAATTTTCTCATCAGGGAGCACAAGAGCACAAAAGACATTGTACATTTCATGGAGGGCGTTACTACGATTTGGAGAATAAAAAGAGGAGAGAAAGAAAAATGATTGATAGGCAAATTGACAAAGAGCCATTTAGGGGACATTCCCCCTTTTCTGGCATAAATGTTCACAATAAGAATAAATAGAGGGGGGGCAGCTGGGTAGCTCAGTGGATTGAGAGCCAGGCCTAGAGACGGGAGGTCCTAGGTTCAAATCTGGCCTCAGACACTTCCCAGCTGTGTGACCCTGGGCAAGTCACTTGACCCCCATTGCCTACCCTTACCACTCTTCTGCTTTGGAGCCAATACACAGTATTTACTTCAAGATGGAAAGTAAGGGTTTAAAAAAAAAAAAAGAAGAAATAGAGGGCTCAAACTCTTGCCCCATCAATTCACTTCATTATATCCAAAAGCTCACTCTGAAAATGTTTGATTTCTGCAAGCATTCTTACAGCATTTTTACCAGAAGATCTGCTTTCCTGCACCCAGGGTATTGGCAATTTTCTTTTCCTAAAATTGATTTAAAAGATCTTAGACTTTGAACTTTTAGGATAATTACACAACACTCCCCCCCTCCCCCCGCCAGGAGGATATATACCAACAATAGAATTGACATAGGATGCATGGCTAAGCTATAAGGTATATGAATCAATTCTCTCTAAAACAAGAGATCAAAAATTAAATTTAAAACAATATATTAAAATCATATATTTATACGACTAAATAGCAGCAACAAAATGTAGTCAGGGTCAAGGTGGTAGATAAAACCAAAAACATGACAACATAACAATACCCTGATATTTCTTAGTTTTTATTGAAAAGCCTTTTCAAGAATCAGCTCAGCAATAAAGTAATATGACTCTATAGATTCTGAAAAAGCAATGGCAGTAGTTGGTGTTTGAGTGCCAAGCATAAGTGATATTTCTAGAACACTTTAATGAATGAAAATGAATCTACTCTCTTAGCCCCTCAAACTAGTAAAAAGATAACCTAAGAGAAGAGGAAGAGCATTACTTTAAGGATCTTTTTTTTCCATTTCTGGTTTGTATTTTCTGAAGGGTTGGAAGGATGGTGCTCAGAGATTATCTAGAGGATCTCACCCATGTGCTCAGTTCTTTTCCAAGACTGTTAGACATGACAGAAGAGTTGAGTATGAGAACTGATTGTTATCTCCCATGGGGGACTTTTTTGTTTAAAGGGGGAGAGTTTTTTTAACTAGTTATATTTATTCCTATGACAGGTGAAAGGTGAAATGATTGAAGAAATGGAAGGTCCAGTCTTCCAAACATAACAATGTAGTAAACTAGCAATGGAGACCAGTTGTCTAACAAAGCAGGAACAGGCTCCTTCCTCAGCTTAGGGCTAGACCTCAAGTACAGAGGTAGACTGACTCTTACACATTCAACACAATTAACCAAATAAGGCCAAATAATGAAAAGGAAATGATACTATCTGATTTCTAATTGGAGAAAAGATTAGCAACTTTCCAAGTTGGGAGGGGAAGAGGGAACAAATAAAATTATCTAAAATCAGAAAAAATACCTCCATTTAAACGAACATGGAAACAATAACTGGTTAATCAGTACAAGGTGTTTTCAGATAAGACATATGGGTTGTTTGAGATATTAAGTTATGAGGGAACTCTTGCCTCCATTTTTGGATCTGACATGGTTTCTAATTCTTGGTTAAGAATCTGTCTCTAAGCAGTAGGGGCAAGAGGTGCAGTTTCCCAGCCCCACAGGGCCAGGTTTAAACAGTGCAATTAGGCTTTCTCCCATTCCTACAATTAAATGTTTTTCTCGTAGGGTAGAAGTTGGACTAGCCCCACAATTAAATAGAAAGGGAACTGAGCTAGCTCTAGCACTGAGTCACAAGATGGAGCCAGTATGGTTCCCACTGCCCTAATACCCTCAGGTTACTAGAGGTCAAAATGTGTTCCTTTTCTTGTCTTTGGGTCTTTAGAATCTTAAAAGGACAATTAAATTAACTTTTTTTTAAACATACCTACATAGCAAAACTTAAGTAGGTTTGTACTCTCTTTATTTAGAAAGAGAAAACAGCAAGAAAGAACTACTGCATCACCAAGGTCAAAGGTTAATATCCATAAATATAAGATTCATTTGAGAGTAAATTGCACTTTTTTTCATTGTAAAGCTCAACTATAGAAAAAAAAAAGGTGATGGGTTTTAAAATATTTCTAAGAAGGCATTAATACAGCATTAAAGATGTACCTCTGTTAAAGAAGATGGTAAGCATGAATCTTCCACTTTTATTTTGTGTTTTGCCAAGTAGAAAGAGCCCAGCCATGAAAGGCCTAAGGTTTCACAGGCCCAACCCTGAGACTGATTATTCTTATGACCATGGGCCAGTTGAAAACAGAGCCTGCTTTTTGCCTTTCTTTACCTGCCAGGTGCTTAGCACAGGGCCTGCTTGCTGCAAGAGACAGTACATAAATCCTTGCACTACTTTCTGTCTCAGTGTTTTTGTGAGCAAATCTTAAAATGCTACTGAAATAGGAGTTATTATAGTGAGGATTATTTATAAGGTGTTTCAAATTATAGTTTTGTCTTTTGGAAAAAGTACATAGTTAGCACTTAACCATAGGCCAAGTACTGTGCTAAGTGGCATGAGACACAGACTAGTTATTTTCAGTTTATTCTTGTTGATCATTTCAGTGACTTTATTTAAAACTACTTTTGATCTTTTTCTTTTCTTTTTTTAAACTTAGGCTGGTAGACGAGACCTTCACCATGGATGAAGTATCAGAAGTTCTGAATGAACTACAGGCTGTGGTTCATAGTGAACTAGAGTCTGAGCTCATTAATACTTCCTGTACCAACGTGTTGCTTCTTCGGCAGCTATTTTCACAGGCTGAGAAGTGGTATCTTAAGCTACAGACAGACATCTCGGAGCTGGAAAATAGGTAATAGAATTTGTACCTGTGATTATAAGCAAAGTGAGCTCTAGCTTTTCCCTAAGAAAGGTGACTTCATCTTATTGCTGAAATGATTTTCTTTTAGTTTGTGTATGAAGAAAACTGGGGCAAGGGCCAAAAACATTTGTACAGTTACTACATGATGCTAGCTCTTAGAGAATCAAAGTTATCTAGATTTTATATAAGTATCAACCAAAAAGTAAATAGGCCGGTAAATGAATTTCAGAGGTTCTCTTTTCTAATAAGTAGCATTAGGAAACTCAGTTTATCATTTGAAATAAAGTTGTAAGTGAAGTTCAGTCATCTTGAAACAACTGAGAGGCACAGCATGCAATTTGATGGAAGTATCTTTGGTATACTTAATATCTAGAGATACTGAGACAAAAAATATTTAGAATAGTTGGGACATCTTTAAGACACTGACTGAGTGGCAGGGATGAAGAAGAAGAAAAGGGAGAGACAGACAGAGAGAGAGAGAGAGACGGAACGAACAGGGGAAAGAGGGAAGAGAGAGAGGGAGGGGGAGAGAGAGAGGAAGGGAGGAAAGGGAGAGAGAGAGGGAAGGAAGCAAGGAAGGAGAGAGAAGAAGGGAGAGAGAGAGAAGAGAGGGAGAGAGAGAGAGAGAGAGAGAGAGAGAGAGAGAGAGAGAGAGAGAGAGAGAGAGAGAGAGAGAGA
>NC_058134.1:43519144-43573694 GCF_016433145.1 Gracilinanus agilis
AAAGAGAGAGGGAGGGAAGGAAGAGAGAGAGGAAGGGGAAAGGAAGAGAGAGAGGAAGGAGGAAGAAAGAGAGGAAGGATGAAGGGAGGGAGAGAGGAAGGAGGAAGGGAGGGAGTGGGGAGAGAGAGAGGAAGGGAGGGAGAGAGAGTGGAAAGAAGGGAAGAGAGTGAAAGAAGTGGAAAGAGAGAGAGACAGAGAGACAGAGAGACAGAGAGAACGGGAGAGAGGGAGAGATCTGCCTTGACTCAAAACTTAAGAC
Organism: Gracilinanus agilis; assembly: GCF_016433145.1. Taxonomy (NCBI): domain Eukaryota; kingdom Metazoa; phylum Chordata; class Mammalia; order Didelphimorphia; family Didelphidae; genus Gracilinanus; species Gracilinanus agilis. The sequence goes on from NC_058134.1 coordinate 43,519,404, forward strand.
ACAAAGTATATCATCTGGGCACAGCTAATCTAGAGTTAACCGTTTAGTAATTCTGCATTAATGTTACATGGATTCCTGATAAATTATTACTTCTTCATTAGATTTTATTTAGGTAACTAAGTGGTACACAGTGGCTAGCATACTGGACAAGAAGACCTGATTTCAAATTTGGCCTTAATTACCAGTTGCAAGCTCCATGACATCTGTCTCAGTTTCCTCATCTATGAGATAGGGATAATAATAGCACCTCCCTTCCGGGGTTATTATGAAGATCAAATGAGATAATGTCTATAAAGTGCTATGTAAATGCCATTACTATTACTATATACAGCCCCAAGTCCTGCTCCTCACCCTCTCTCTATTTACATAAAATTATGGCATGTAAAAAAACCCCTGTGGCAGCATTGTTCATCTTGCTGTACTCTGTAAGAGTAACTGGCTGATAGTAAACTTTTGAGGTGTATCGGGAGATGGATAAACATGGTGAGGCCCTGGAGAGGCCTGTCACGAGGCTGTGGCATCAGCTAAACTCTTTATATTGACTCTTACTGTAAATAGAAATTTTGAAGAAACTGTCTCTTATTCTCTTGTGTGTTATAGGATTGGTTGGTTTCTTAAGTGAATGGACTTGTTATAGCAATTGTTTTCTTGTTAGTATAAGCATTTTTGTTTGTTTCTTCAAGAGAATTATTAGAACAAGTTGCAGAATTTGAAAAAGCAGAATTTGCCTCTACAAATAAAAAGGTAAAGTTTGATTATTCAGAACCTCAGAATTAGTACATGGTCATACTCCCTCCCCATCCACCCATCCTCTCTTCTCTTCATTCCTGTCCTGTTTCTACCTCAAACCCTTAACTGACTGACAGAGGTATTTAATGAGTTTATTCAAGGGCAATAATTAATCAGCTTTGTATTTTTTATGTTGTGTTATTATTTTATTATAGTATGATATTATATTTATAATAATAGGATTCCAGTTTGGAGCCACTTGGGTTATTGGTCCTAATTCCCATAGAAGTATAGAGGCAAAATAGACAGTTGCCATCTGAACTCTGTCAGGCAAATAAGGCTCGAAGCTTACTGATTGGATGATCTCCTGACCTATTTGCAGGGGCCTTAGAGTTAACGTTAAACCCTCCCACCAATTTGTGGTTCCCAAAAAGAGACTCTCCCTACCGGTTCTCAACCAAGCCCATTCTAGGAGTGTGTAATCTTGTCACCTGAATCTCAGCTTTTGAGGGTATTTCTTTTCCTGATACATCTCTCTCCCCTCCTGCTGGATGAGTTCTTATAGCCCTCGAAATGAACTTCTGTTTATATTGCCCTATAGTGTGAGTGTGGGTGTGTCGGATACTTCACTTTCTTGCTTATGACACTGCATATCAATAAAGCTCGTGATTGCATCATTTCCCTAGTATCAATTTTCTAAAAAATCCCTGGTGTCTGAGATACCTGAAAATCCCAAGCATTCACTTTAACCCAAGCCTTAAGAGGCTGAATAAAGCATCCAGCCCCCTCTACCACAGGAAACCCTGAAGTCTAAGTTCAAGGGCTGGAGAGGAACTCTAAGCTTGTAGATTTAAGCTCAAAAACTATCTTTTGACTTTATATAAAGTAAGAAAGCTTTAGGAGAAAAAACAGGCATCTGTCCAAAGTCAAAGTCAGATCAACAGGGTGGGAAAGCCACTGTCTGCTCTTGGAAATGCTTCCTAACTCGCCCTTCGTTTTCCAAGAATTTCTGGGGGCTTGCTTCTGTCAGTTGACTGAGAGACCCGATCTTGAAGAGCAGCATGACAGAATTGGAAGTACATGGGTGAGATTTGGGCTCTAGGGTCTCCTGTCTGTTTGTGTCACTGTGAGCAAATCACTTGCTGTAAAATGGGAGATGATAATGCTACCCTACCATACCACCTCACAGGGTTGTTGTAAGGAAGCCACTATGAGAAAGCAATTTTTTATCAATAATAGCTGAAATTTCATTTTATCATTTATTTAATGAAATACATTAACAAATATTTTCTGAATTACCTTATTGTTTTATGGAAACACCCATAGCTTGACATTTCTAAATAAACTTAACTTTTGAAGTACTTAAAATTTTTCAGTGATTTCTGAAACTTTCTGGATTTTGTGTGATATCTTAAAGGTTTCATTTTTCCTTCCAAACTTATTCAATTTAGCCTTCAGAGAAACTCCTAATTTTCTTTTTCTCAGGTCTCTTTCAATGGGCTGTACTTTTTAAATGGCATTTGAAAGATCAACTGGAGACTTTTTTGAATTAGCATAAAAGACCTCTTTGGTGAGGACAATGAAATGTCATTTGAGAAAATTCACTTACTGTGGGTTAACTGGAAAATCAGGCTAACCAAAATACCTTTTCCCCATCATATAACTGAAATATTTCTCTATGCCGAACAAAATTAAATTATCAAGTACAGAATAAGTCATTTATCAAGCCTTTTTTTGAAATTTCTTTAGTCATTACTAATGCTGGCCATCCCAAGAGGCAACACTAGATGCCACAGACCCTGGCTTGCTGCTGCTGGTCTCTAGGTGACCTGGGGCATCCTCTGGGAGGGCTAGAGGGGAAGAAATGTGCCTGAAGTTACCCAGGAAATCAGTGGCAAGCCAGGGTTTGGCTCATATGTCCTATGGTCTAAAACCCAGCATTATTCCCACTGAGCTGAGCTTCTCCCTCAGAGACCTGCTGCTCTGGGCAAATGGGTGTATGTGTGTTTGTATATACACATACATATATGTAGAATATTTATATTCATATGTTATGTGTATTATATGTACATAAATTAAATTTATATAAATATAAAAACTAAATTAGAACACTTTCTAAATAATAAAGCTAAGGGCATATTCTGTTTATATGAAAGCATTTTGTAAACAATAAAAGTATAAAAATGAAGGGGTATTATAGATTTGTAGAGTTCTGATTTTTTTGTCTTCATCTGAAGGACAATATAATAACATGCAGAATGACGTCCTTCACAGTAGCCTTAGTCAAGGATAAGGGGCAGCATAGTGTCAGTCAACAAACACTAATTAAATGTTTATTGTGTAGCAGAGACTGGTCCTATCTAGGGTTACAAAGCAAGGTAAAAACAGTCCCTGCTTTCACACTATAAGGGGGAGACAGCAAGTAAAGCAGGGAAATAGGGCACTAATCCATACATAAGAGCTTCTGCAGGCCATGTATTAACTTAGAAAACCACATATTCACATTATCCATGTCTTATTATATCTTATTATATCTTATTTGATTTGTTAGATATTTCCCAATTACTTTTTAACCTGGTTTGGGCCTCATTCAAGAGAGTTACTGGTCTCCTGTTTGGCACCTCCTATATAAATAACTCTGCATATGCAGGATATACTCTGAGGGAATGGAAGGTAATCTCCAGAGTAGCTGGGGCTGAGAAAGGCCTCCTCTCCTGCAGGAGGTAGGATTTGGCTGCATCTTGGAGGAAGTCAGGAGAAGTTAAGAAGGGGAGTGAGGGATCCCATAGGAATGGAAGTGAGCCCATCCGGAGTCACAGATGGAACAGCAAAGACTGGCTCAAAGGCGAGAATTCTTTCAGAGTCTCCTATGGCACAAAGTGTGGAGCCTGCCCAGACCCTGCCCTCCTCAGGCCTCTATACTAGTCACAGACTTTTTAAGCATTCCCACACCCCCAGAGTAAGTCATTGTTAGGGAGCCCCTCCCCTCGTGGACCACAGCCCTCTCTTCTTTCTTTCCTCTCTTTCCCACTGGTAGGTCCTTTGGCACATCAGTGATGCCACGTGGCATTGTTTATCCTCATCCCCACCATTTCTTTAGTATTTCTAAGCTCTGGGATTTTGCCAAAATAGACTGAATTGTATCTCCTCAGTTTCAGAGACGTTTTATGTCAGAAAATCCCTTACCTTACCCCAGCACGGATGAGCCTGTACAGACTTGCCAAGATTGCCAAGTTCAGTTATTAACATTAGATAGCCCCATTTGCCCCTGGGCAGCCCAGGATATAGTGGGCCAGACTTGTGAAGAAGACCTCATCTCAAATCCTACCCTGTCTGCTTCCTAACTGCATGACCCTGAGCAAGTCATCTCCCCTCAGTTTCTTAATATGTAAAATGGGGATAATAATAGCACGGACCTCGCAGAGCTGTGAGGGTAAAATGAGATGGTATATGTAAAGCTCTTTGCAAAACTCCAAGAATTCTGTAAAGGTTAGCTATTATTAGCATGACATCTATAGGTTCACTTAACTTTAGAGATCATAAAAATTCTATTTCCATTTTTAGTCTAATTCAGAAAACATGAAGCCAAGACTTGTTCCACTTAACGAAGGTGGAGCAGAGCTCCTTAACAAGGTGAGTGGACCATCAATTCTCCCTAAGCAGGGAAGGACACAGTAATGGCACAGTTTTAGGAAACTTCACCTAGCTTTGGCCTTCAGCATGGAGAGACACTGGAGATGAACAAAGCGGTAAGGGACAGGAGACTCTTAGCAATGACCATGGGTTGAAGTGAGGAAGGCCCACCATCAGGGCGCTGACTGTGAGCATGGACTGAAAGAGGGAATCTGGGAAGCAAAGATGGAACCTGATGAGACATGATGGAAAAGAGAAGAGGGTTCAAGAGGCTTCTAAGTTTTCTGGCCTGGGAGACTGGAAGAATGGTGACTAATAGAACCAGACAGACAGATTTTTTTAGCTATGGAAATATTTTGTAAACTGACTTTTTAAAATTAGGGAAGGAATTTCTATTAGTTTTAAAAACCTGATTGGATTAAATGTTTTAATTACCTCTCTGTCTTATAAAGGAAATTATAAGACTTCAGGAAGAGAATGAGAAATTGAAAGCAAGGCTAAAGACCATAGAATTTCAGGTAACTTGAAAGTTTCTTAACAGAATTACCAAAAAATTTAGTTGCAGTTTACATAACTGTACATTTTTGTTTCTACTTATTACAGGCTACAAGTGCATTGGATGAGAAATCAAAACTAGATCGAGCATTAAGAGATTTACAGATTGCCCAGGGAGATCAAAAGGTAGAAATCATTAACTGCTCTGCCTCCCCCTATTTGTTAGGCACAGTTGAATCTTAGAAGCCTGCACTTGTTTCACTTTGTGTTTCTCAAGTTCGATGAATTACTCAGCGGAGAGGATTAGCCCCTTTCTCCCTCTTTGCCCTCTAGAACACTGCAGAGGGAAGGAGAGCTGGCTCTGGATTCAGATCCTGCCTCTGAGACCTAATGCTTTTACCTCCCTGACTTCTGTGTCCACATCTGCAAAATGAGGAAGTTGGACTAAAGACCATGGCCACATGCTCCTGATAGCTCAAGGACTACCTCAATAAATGTGGATTCTCCCAACTTCAGTACAGATCATGACCCATCCTATTCTCATTTTATTTTTGTTGCTGTTTTGCCATGATTCCTTCAGAGAGAATATACCAGAGGATTGGATTTCTTAGTCTGTTGGGATGTTGGATGGAGAAAAAAATGACATTGTAATTTTCCCTAACCTTTAACTAAATTTAGAATTTCCCAAAACATAACAGAATTAGACTTCACCAGGCAGTTACCAAAGGGGGGTGACCACATCCAAAAAGTTAAGAAGATCAGCTCTAGATCTTGTACATTCTGTAGGTGCTAGAACAGAGGATTGTTTCAGTTGGCTGTATTACTCTAAAGTACAACCATGCTGTCAAATATCTGGATAAAATATATTTTGTTTTGCTGTTTCTTAAAGGAAATTATCAGATCCAAGGATATTAGTGACTTGGAAAATACAGTTGCAGCACTGAAGAATGAGTTTCAGAAGACCCTGAATGATAATACTGAAAACCAGAAGACTTTGGAGGAAAATTTAATGTCAACAAAGCATGACTTACTTAAGGTTCAGGAACAATTGAGTGTGGCTGAAAAGGTTAGAGTATAAAGTTGTTGTCTTTCAGTTTTCAGTTTGTCTGTTTTATTGGGTTTAGAGAAATAGAGGTAAGACAGATCCTGGGATCATGAGACACAGATGGCAGCCTGTGCTCTACAGTTCTACGGGTCAGAGGAGCTCCAATGAGTTCATGCTAAAGTCTTTGTTAACTAATTGCTCATTTTTCTCTGGATCAAAACAACCCAGTGAAATTAACCTCCCAGGTCTATATTAATTCATTAATCAGTATTTGTTATTTTCTGCTCTAACTTATCATCATGTCCTTCTGCTTTATAACTGGCCAGAAAGCTAAACAACAAGATTTTTCTTAAATGTCAGCACATTTCTATACCTTTGGTATATTTTTTTAAAGGAACATATAGAAATCTAGCCACCTTGCTTCAGAGATATATTTTCTTGTAGAGAGGAGTATGTGTTAGTTTATTGTGAAGTCTGCATTTGAAAAATGACTTATTTCAGATATCTACCAGAAGTAGAAAGAGAATTTAATTAAAAACTCTGCTTCCAAAATGTGTTGTTCACAGATTTGATTTCTAGTAGAGCTAGAAAGAGATCAAGATTCATATTAAAATAATTCACATTAAAAATAAATATGGTGGGGCAGCTGGTAAGCTCAGTGGATTGAGAGCCAGGCCTAGAGATGGGAGTCCTAGGTTCAAATCCGGCCTCAGACACTTCCCAGCTGTGTGACCCTGGGCAAGTCACTTGATCCCCATTGCCCACCCTTACCATTCTTCCACCTATGAGCCAATACACAGAAGTTAAGGGTTTAATTAAAAAAAAAAAAAAACAAATATGGAAGCAGCCAGGTGGCTCAATAGATTTGGTAGCTCAGTGGACTAAGAACCAGACCCAGAAACAGGAGATTCTGAGTTCATATCTGGCCTCAGACTCTTCCCAGCTGTGTGACCCTGGCCAACCCACTTAACCTTCATTGTCTAGCCTTTACCACTCTTCTGCCTTGGAACCAATACACAGTATTAATTCTAAGACAGAATGGAATAGTTTTTTTAAAAAACCTTTCCTTTTTGTTTTGGGGAGAGAGAGAGAGAGAGAGAGAGAGAGAGAATGAATTAGAGTGAGTGTATGTGTGTCTTTTCAGAGGCCACATAGTGAGTTGGCCAAAGAGTTGGCCTGGTTGCCACATAGGCACCTGCATTCAGGCCCATTTCTGACCCACATTGGCTGGGCCATTCTGTAGACCTCTCTGGGCTGGGAGCGACTCTCCAGGACTCTAGAAGGTGATGAGGGCATTGTTCAGAGTGGTTTTCCCTGGAGACAGTTTTCTATACCAATGATCATAAATCCAGTCTCTTTCAGTATTTCTTTTAAAGGTTTAAACTTTTCCTCTTCTAGCACAAGAGCATGTTTGAGTCATTTGTTAGCAATGTGATCCGCAAAATATGGCTCCTTTGTTGGTCTGTCGCTAGGAAACAGAAAGCCTTCCTTAACTTCAGACTGTACAGTCTTCTCTTCCTCACGCTCCCTGAGCGCACTTAGCTAAACCAGGTGGTGCCCTCCGAAACGAGAGGGGCGACATTTCATCCTGGAAGCGATGACTGACGGGTGTTCTTTGACAAGCAGGAGCTGGAGAAGAAGTTCCAGCAGACAGCAGCGTACCGCAGCCTGAGGGACATTCTTACAAAGAAGAATGAGCAAATTAAAGACCTCAGGAAAAGGCTTGCAAAGTAAGGGGCTCTCTGGGCCATGCTGATTCTCCCTCTGGTCACTGATCACCACCAGCAGCATTTACCCAGCACGTTCAGGTTGGCAAAGCCCCTTCTTCCCACTAGGCTCCTGTGAGGCAGGTAGGGGGCGTGTTTTACCCCAGAGGTGAAAAAACCGAGGCTGGCGAGTGTCATCATTTGGTCCAGGTCCTAGAGCATAAGGGACAGAGCTAGGATTAGAACCCAGGCCTCGTGAGTCCAAGCCCTCTGTTTCCAACAGATCATGCTGCTTCTGGTGGCGTGTCTACACAGACTTGCCCAGATGTGACACAACTTCTAAGGTACTGAGGCAGATGGGCTTCTGTTAGGAAAAACAGATGAACTTTGGCCTGAATTTTCCCTGTTTGCTCTACATGCTAATCCAGTTATACAGATAATTATGTAAATTCTGTTGTACTTTGTGTAGAAACACATCTTTTCTAAAAAAAAATTTGAAAAATTGCCTAGGGGCAGCTGGCTGGCTCAGTAGATTGAGAACCAGGCCTAGAGGTGGGAGGTCCTGGGTTCAAATCTGGCCTCCGACTCTTCCTAGCTGTGTGACCCTGGGCAAATCACTTACCCCCATTGCCTAGCCCTTAACACTCTTCTGCCTTGGAGCCAATACACAGTATTGATTCCAAGATGGAAGGTAAGAGTTTAAAAAACAAAACAAAATAAACTTGCCTGGTGTTCTATAGTGACAGCCTGGCCCCTTAGGATGCCTTTCTGCACAGACTAATGTACATATAAAGTTAAACCTGCATTGAGAGAGCGACTTTGCCAAATTCCCCAATTTTAAGTATCAAACTGACTGAATCCATTGCAGTAGTTTGGGGACCTCGAGGATTTCACAGAAGAGGCAGAAATTGCCCTAAGATGCATATCAGGGAGAAGCTTTGGCCTCCCTTGATGGGGAAAGGGGATGGGTCGGGCCACCAAGAATGCAAGCAGGAGAACCTGGAACCTGTGGTGCCAGGAGGAGGACCAGAGGATCCTGCCCATGCAGATGGTGCCCGGCCCTCTGCCACGTCGTTAACAGCCTGCCCCAGGGGTCAGCAGCAAGTAACTAGGAGATGTCGGTGCCCCACTGAATCGTGTTTCCAGAAAAACATAGTGGGAGGCATGTTTGTAGCAAAGGCAGCCTTTTGCAGGGGAGTCTTCTGGAGCTCAGGAAGCCAACAGGTATTTTCAGACTCCCCATGATTCCGGAGCTCTTAGGCTCATGAGGGATTTTAGAGGTCCTCTGGCCCAAGCTCTCACCCAGAGCTGTCAGCATCGGTGGCGAATGGGCATCTCACCGGGAACGCTTCCCTCACAAGGCAGTGATTGTTGATAACAGCATGACTTTTAGAGAATCAGGAAGTCTTAAATTCCAGACCAACCTCAGCCCCAGGCTGGCTCGAGGAGCCTGCTGAGTCCCTCCATCTCTCAGCCTCAGCTTCCTCATCTCCATTATGAGAATGATGGGGGCATCAGCCTCCCAGGCGGTTGGGAGGGCTGGATGAGGTAGTCTTTACTAGCAGGTAAGTGCTCTTATTACTTGAATTATCCCCACTTTACCAATGAGGAAACGGAAACTCGGAGAACATGAGGAATTTGCCCCTCATTCCAGGACGTCAGCATTGGGGTTTAGAGCTGGGGCTCCTGGAGCCTGTTCTGACTCCATCCATTCTTCAGCCTCACAAAGCTTAGAGGGTTATTCCTTGTCTGCAGCTGGGATTTGTCTTGCTCTGTGCCCCAAGTCAACACAAAAAGAGAAATATTCTCTTAAAGGAATAAAAACTTTGATTATTAAAATCGATGGTGATAGATTGAAGGTTTACAAAGCACTTTGGGGGGACAGATCAGATGACTGAGGCTCGGAGGTCAAGCGACCACCAGTGTTTTACTGTAAAAAGGACTTTGAAAATATGATTCAGGTGAAAAAATGTTTTGGTTGTTTGTAACTTCAAATTCCAAATGACTACAGTCAACATAATGACCTGAATTTTTGTTTCATCTCAGGTATGAAACAGAAGATTAAGAAATGTGAAAGTCCTGTGATGTGTCTGGAAACTGCCACAAAGTGACTATGTAGACTTACAATCTTCAGACGCGGACTTGAATGGGCTTGGGCCCACTTTCCTCTTTTTCTAATGTTAAAATGAGTTGGATCATTTTTTTATTTGTTTGGGGAGATACGTGGGGAGGTATTAGTGTTGATTTTTGCTTTTCAAGTAAAAGATTTCCTGTTTTCATTTGTTTAATTGGAAAGTGGACCACATAGCGACTCTTGCTGCCTCTTGTCGCTGTGACATCTGGAGTTTCTCTGCACCTCCATAATCTCTTCTGTACATAGAATTTCCTTTGCAAATAGTGAGAGTTTTCTCTCAGTGTAGAGTCTGTCCTGGGAAAGGGAGGAAGAATCTTGCCCTTTCAATTTAAGTGTTAAAAATTATACCTTTTGTATAACTGTTAAGGAAGCTGACAATCTACCTATATGCATTCCCCAGGGGAAAAAGAAATATAGGGAGTTATTTCCAAATAACTGAATTTATTTTTATTAAAAGTTAAACTTGATGCATTGTATGGACTTTTGTACCAAGAGTCTGTTCGTCATTGGCAGTCTTACCCTAGACGGGCCATCATTTCCGTGAATTAATGATAAGAGTCACAGTAGCAGCAGAGTCCAGTTAGTGCCTCCAATGTCATGATAGATTCTACACTCAGTTTATTGGTGGAGTTGGAGAGATTTTAGTAAGATCCTTTTCAGCCTTTTTTTTTCCCAAAAGGAGGCAGCTCAGCTTCATGCTCCCCCAGGTGCAGGTAGCAATCTGGACTCAGAATCGGAAAATTAGTAATTATTAGAACGAATACCAGGCTCATTCGGAGTCTTTGGTGGTTAGCCTTTTCTCCTGCATTGTGCACGTGTGTAAGAGAGCCTTTTTTGAGCCTGTATTTCACCCAAACTGAGAAGGACATAGGGCGCACACAGTCAGGAATTGGGGAATCTACTTCCAATTCTTCCTCCTGTTGGGTGACTTTGCAAAGCTCATTAGATTGTGTGTGCACACATTTCATCATCTGAAAAAGAAAAAAACACAAACCAGGAATAGAACTGACCATTTGTACAGCAATGAAATAAGGCCCAGGGAGCGTTTTTATCTCAACAGAAATCCAGTGTTGAACCCAATTTTCTGAATTCACCTGGTTAACCATTCAGCAAGTTAATTGGTCACATTTTAAAAGCTCCTCAGGAAACAGGATGTATCACTGCCCAAAGAGAAGGGAATTCTCTGCAAAATGGCCCTTTTCTCCCAGAAAGAAACCAGCTTCCAAAATGAGGCTTGTAATCACTATATTAGGTTTCTCCATATTTGTGTCATTTTATTCTTCTTACATGTTTCAAAAATATAAAATTTCTATAAAAATTTTTATTCTTTTTTTTTGAAGCCTGGAATAAAGTTAGTTGAACTTTCCCCAGAAGAATACAAAGAAAATATTAAGGGATCTACAAAAGGGAAGAAAAATTGAAATTTGGGCGTCTTCTATTACTTTCTCTGTGTTCTTTGGGACCCTTTTGTTGAACACTGAGCACACGCTTTTACAATATTGTCTTTCTATGACCTGGGAACAACATATCATTTCAAAGCAGTGCTCCTGGGCACTTGGGGAGCGAATTCTTTTACAAGGATGATTGGGGTGTGATTGGTTCTTTCTTGTCCAGTAAGAAGAGAAAGTTTCTGTGCAGGTACGTTCATCTTTGTATAGTTCCTCGGTAATAATTCAGCACTGCATCACATCGGTACGTGACGGTGATATGTTAACAGGTTAGCAAAACCCCTTCTGGACTCGCCAATACATCACACCCACAAGATGAACTAATTGGCTGTTACTTGGCATAGATCAACATGCTGCCGCCGCTGCTTCATAGCCAAAGTCGTCATGAAGCCTTTTAAAATAGCTACTAATGGGCTTGTCACCATTTCTGTATTTAACAAGAGTTAGCAAAATAAAATGTAAAATTCTCATTTCTCTGTAAATTTTAGTTTTCTATGTGCTTCATTTAACAAAGAAGAGTTCTGTTGCTATTTTTTCTTTTAGGTCTCTGTTTTCCACTTTTTTGAAATGTTAGCTCCAACTCGAGTGACATGCCAAGCAATAATGCTTGTTTTATTCCTCGTCTCCCAGTCTTGCCTGCATCTACTCTCAAATTCTGCCCAGTTGTAATGACTCAGACCCTTTGTGGGCAAGAGCCAAAAGTAATGGGGGTCTTTGTGTGAATTTCTTCTACTCCCGCTCTCTTTTTGTTTCCCATCATGGACAACATCTTTAATCTGTATGTATTAAATAAATCTTAAATCTCTTAAGAAAAAAAGAGTCATTCCTGAATACATGTTAAAGCTGACAAAGCTGCTTCCTCCCTGTTAGCAGTGTTGGACAAGGGGAAGGGCACTGAGCTGGGCATCAGAGACCCAGAGTTCAAATCCCATCTCTGCCATTTATTTTCATTGGACACTGAGCAAACTTTCTCTGGACTTTGGCTTCTTCTCATGCAAAATGAGAGGGCAGACTAGATGAACTCTCAAATCTAATCCTATGGGCAAGTCACAGCTCCCCATTGCCTCACCCTTACCAGTCTTCTACCTTGGAATCAATACTTAGTTTCCATTCTGAGAATATAAGGGTTTAGAAAAAAGAAGAAATAAATCTGGAGATCAAGAGTTGGGTTGGCTTCTTTGGTTAAGGAAGAGGTGATGAACAGGTAGGTATATATGATAAGGCAACAGTATAGGACTCTCTGGAGTCAAGAAGATCTGAATTAAAATCCAGCTTCAGAGACTTAAGCTATATGACTCTGGGCAAGTCGCCTAACCTCTAGCTTGATTTCTTCCACTATAAAATGGGGCTAATAATGGCATCTACCCTGTAGGATTTCTATGAGAATCAATTGAGATATTTGCAAAGTGTTTAGCACAGTGCCACATACAAAGTAGGTGCTATATAAATGTGTATTTTCTTAACCATTTAAATTATTCAAATGAGGGAAGGAGAAACAGAACCCTGATGTCTTTAAAGAGTTAAATAAGGAACAGAGGACCTGGGGATGAATGGCCTCTGTCCTGAGGAGTGTAAAGGAGGAAGAGGGTAGAACTTGCTCTTATAACTGGTTCAAAAGAAGACGAGTATGCAAACTCGGAGGAAGGGGGAACTGTTAGATGAACCTCATCTGAAGAGGACAAAAGAAGGTGCAGAAATATCAAATCGGAAAAAGTGAGGGAGAATCAAGAGGGAAGATGCTGAGAGCAAACCAAACTTCCTTATCTGGAAGGAGAGTAACAGGAAAGCAAAGACTTTTGACTAGAATCCAAGGGACCCCCAGATTTCCTCTTAGACCCCTGAGGCACTAACTGAACACTTGGTGTTTTTCATCAGTGGAATGGAATATGACAAAACCTGATTGCTGAGAGTCCTGGGGAGCAAGAACAAATTTAACCATTCAGGGCAATGATACCCCCTACTTCAATTCTCCAGCAAAAGAATTTGCTTTTAAAAAAAAAAAAAAAGTAAGCTGAGAGTACAGTGGGTAGAGTATTGGATTTGCAAGCAGGAATACTGGAGTTCAGATCCTACCTTAGAAACTAATCACCAGTGTGACACTGGGCAAGTCATTTGTGTCTCAGTTTCCTCACCTATAAAATGGGGGCAATAGCACCTCCCTCCAGGGTTGTCATGAGAATAAAATGAGATATTTGTAAGTACCTTTGCAAATCTTAAAGTGTTATATAAATGCTAGTAGTAGTGGTAGTAATAGTAATAGTTGTTGTAGTTGAATTAATAGTGATAGTAATAGTAGCAACAATAGTTGTAGTAATAGTAGTAGTGGTGGTTGTGGTAGTAGTAAGAAGTTCTACTCCACTTCAATTAACTTTCTGGATAAGTGAAATTTATTCCTTTTTATCAAGACAAAATTTCCTCATATTTATGGGTCAAAATCATTCCATGTTATATTAAATACTTTGTAAATTCTTTAGAATATAAGGGGAGTGTGGGCAGCTGGGTAGCTCAGTGGAGTGAGAGTCAGGCCTAGAGACAGGAGGTCCTAGGTTCAAACCCGGCCTCAGCCACTTCCCAGCTGTGTGACCCTGGGCAGGTCACTTGACCCCCATTGCCCACCCTTACCACTCTTCCACCTATGAGACAATACACCGAAGTACAAGGGTTTAAAAAAAAAAAAAAGAATATAAGGGGAGTGGAGAGGGGGAAGGAGGAGGAGCATTAGGGGATAGACTTGTAATGTCATCTGCATAAGAAAATCCTCCCCCTAGAAAACAACTTTTCAGTCAGCGTTTTTAGAGTATGCTGAGTACAGTTTACATTTTTTTGATGATGAATTAATAATGGTCAGTTGCTAGTTGATAAGATCAAAGATCCATAGCTGAAAGGGACCTCAGAAACCATTTCATCCAACCCTCTTGCTTTAGAGATGAGGAAAATAAGTCCCAGAAAGAAGTGGCTTGGAAGGTCTCTCCATAATCATCGTTGGCATTGTAAGGGGATTGGGAGGTGTTGGGTGCCAAAGCTATCCATGGCTTCATTCTCCTCCAGGCTGCCCAAGTGACTCTCCAGGGACTTTCTCTACCAATCACCTCGTCCCCTACTCCTTTTCCTTCCATATGTTGTTCTTCTCCTATTAGAACTATGGGACAGTTGTCAAAAAATGATTTCCACTTGTAAGTGAAAAATTCTAAGTTAAAAAAAAAAAGAATGGAAACTCCTTGAGGTCAAGGACTGTTTTGTATTTGTATCTCCAATGCCTAGCAGAAGTGCTTAACTTGCCTTTACTTCTGTCTTTTACAGATCCTCCAATCAAAAGTCAGTTCTGGCTGTTATCATGGTGTCTGCCTCTAGCAGATCCATCCTCCTTTTCTCCTGCCCCAGTTTTCTGCATTACAATCTTTAGGGGAGTGAGAAACCAGATAAGCTCGTTAGAATCGTGCCTAAAATCATCTCCAAGTGAGGGCTGGAGGGGCTCTCACCTTGGGTAGAGTATTAAACATGGAAGTGCTCATCTTCATTAACTCATTTACTGTTTTTCTAACTTAACTGGTGAAGGGAGGAGAGGAGAAGAGAGGGGGAGATGGGGGGAAGGGGGAAAGGAGGGAGAGAGAAAAGGAGGGGGAGGGAGGAGGAGGAGAAAGAAGAAGAAGAAAGAAGAAGGAGGAGGAGGAAGAGGAAGAGGAAGAAGAAGAGGAAGAAGAAAAGAAGAAGAAGAAGAAGAAGAAGAAGAACAAGAAGAAGAAGAAGAAGAAGAAGAAGAAGAAGAAGAAGAAGAAGAAGAAGAAGAAGAAGAAGAAGAAGAAAGGAGGAGAAGGAGAAAGGAGAAAGGAGAAAGGAGAAAGGAGAAAGGAGAAAGGAGAAAGGAGAAGGAGAAAGAGGAGGAGAAGGAGAAGGAGAAGGAGAAGAAAGAGGAGGAGAAGAAGAAGGAGAAGGAGAAGAAAGAAGAAAGAAGGAAAGAGAATTTTTCTAGATTCCAGTGTCAAGATATTGCATCTTAGTTGAACTCTCTTTGTCCTTGGGAAATGAGGCATGTGTGTTGTGTATTCTGCAAATGTGGAATTGAGAGAGATCCACTTCTGGAGTTAAAAGTGAACCTCAAGCCCTCCAATCGTGTCTTGTTTCAGTCCTTCGGGTGGTCACTCTCCAGAGCATAGCATCCCAACAGGGGCTGAACCTTTTAGCAAAATGGTTCGGTGAACTCTGAGCCCCTAAATCTTTTCCGAGGGCTCCAACATCCATTTTTCTCATACAAATTAGTTCCCAGTTCATTCTGTTTGCCCATGCGGGAAAAAGAGAAATTTAGCCAAAGCCAAGGAAAGAATTTCAGGATTAATCAGCTTCTCTCTGCCACCTGCTGCTCCTTCACATTTCTTAATGAGTGGCTATGACCCTTTTTAAAAGCAGGTTGTCTTTGGAATGGCACACAGAGAAGTCATAATAATTTTTAATTAAGACAGCTTTGCCCCCAGGTTTCAGATGAGTCCCCTTGCAGGAGCCCCCACCATTCACTGTTCCCACCAGTAACTTATGAGAACAGAAGCATGAACTTATGTAAAAGATATTCAAGGTCAGTCATGCTACATTACTTTCTACTGGGTTGGGGGGTGGAGAGGAGGGAGAGGGGCTAGATTAGGGACAGATGAGAAGGGAACCAGACAGAACCAGACACATTTCCAATTCTTTTAGACCTAGGGCCTGATTTTGATTTTTATTGTTGGCTTGTCTGTGTGCATATCCTTTCCCCATCATCAGTAAAAATTAAGCTCCCAGAGAAAAAGAATTATTCTATTTTTATTTTTGTATCTCAAGGATTGGGGCAGTTAGGTGGCTCAGTGAACAGAGCCCTAGGCTTGGATTCAGGAAGATCTGAATTCAAATCCAGCCTCAGACACTTCCTAGCTATGTGACCATGGGCTAGTCTTTTGACCCTGTTTGCCTCAGTTTCCTCATTTGTCAAATGAGCTGGAGAAGGAAATGGCAAACCATGCCAGTATCTTTGCCAAGAAAACCCCAAATGGGGTCATGGACAATTGAACATAACTGAAATAACTGAACACAACAACCCCAGGTACTAGTACTGTAGGTCCACGTGACATGAAGCAGCAGGAAGCACTTAATGAGCATTGGTTAAATCAAATCGAATTGAGTCAAATTTTCTTTTGGTCAACTCCCACATATCTTTCAGGCTCTGGGCATCCAGGTCAACCCTTATTTTTGTGGCAGAATGAAGCATTTATTTTAGTCTTTCCATAGTTTGTTCTTTGACTAAAACTGTTAAAGAGCTTTTCCCAAAATAGCATTCTTGATAACTTAAGGAGAATGAAGTCATTCATTTTTCTGAAGTCTCCCAATAAAATTAGGAGCTGGCTTGGTCCTAATCAGCAGAATTTGTGTTTCAATGTCACAACCCCTCCGGTTTACTGGATTACATCCATGGTATAATGAGTTCTGAATTAAGACTTCTACAGAATATTTAAACTCTCTAAGTCACTGTTGTCCCACCAGAGACTATGTTTGGACAATGTGTATGCTCAGGCTTAGCTCTACTAACTTCATGAAGGTATGTGGGGGCTCTCTAGATTTCTGTCATGTTTAACTTATCTATAAGGTTCTCTTTATCTACTTAATTTCTTATTGATTTTTGGGTTAGATTTATCTAGTTCTGAGAAGGGAAAATTAAAGTCTGCTACTATTATTATTTTGTCATCTATGTCCATCTGTGTCTCATTTAGTTTTTCCTTTAAAAATCTGGGTGCTTTAACCCTTGGGGCATACAGGTCCAATATTGATAATCTTTATTATCCATAGTACTCCCCCCAATATAATATAGTTACCTTGTTCATCTTTCCAATTATACCCATTTCATGCCTTTGCTAGAAACCTTCCAGAGCTCTAGCTTTATTGGGAAAATCCATACACCAGTTCTTATATCCTGATAGCTTCCTTCTTTTCCATATTAGATAAAAATGCAACTCTTTAGAGTCTGTAGAGACTTAAACCGAGTTGGAGGTGACCACAAGCAGTCTGTTATATTCTAACACCAAATTTGATACTCTTTGCTTGGTATCTTTCTTCATTTTTGGAAAATGAGTGACTATTAATCACAAATTCACCTGGATTTGTATATAACAATGAGGATTTGTTGTTGTTCATTAGTTTCTGGTTCTTTGTGACCTCATTTGGGATTTTCTTGGCAAAGATACTGAAGTGGTTTGCCATTTCCATCTCCAGTTCCTTTTACAGATGAGGAAACTGAGGCAAATGGGGCTAAATGAGTTGCCCAGGGTCACACAGCTTGAAAGTGTCTGACGTTGGATTTGAACTCAGGAAGATGAGTCTTCCTAATCCTCAACCCCAGCTCTCTCTCCACTGTGCCACCCAGTGGCCCAACAAGGATATTTAACACCAGAAAAATATGTCTTATCCAAAATGTGAGTTAAATTGTCTCTGAATAAATCTAACTAAATAGATATTAGGTACCTCCTGAAATGAAAAATTTGCTAAGCTCTGAGGCTACACAAATCAAAGATGCCCCTACCCTCAAGGGGCTTACATGCTTCATGAAGGAGATGTAGTGATACCAGAGCAAAATGAGGACAGGGAGTGGGGGGGAGATGGGAGAGAGATCAAATAGCCCCAGGCAAATTTGAGGAGAAAGACTTTTCATTGGGAGAACTGAGGCCATGGCAAGGACCCTATCTATCATTTCCAACACTGTAAAGTTAGAGCCATTTTCAGAAGCATTTGGGGTTAAAATTGTAATTTCTGTAAAAGAGAAAAAAGAGAGCTCAGATCATCGATCAGAAAGCATTTATTAAGAATTTACTATGTGCCAGGGGCAGGGTGAAAGGACTGGGAATACAGTCCTGCCCTCAAGAAGCTTCCTTTTAATGGGGGAAAGCAATAGCTGAAAAACTGACAGAGAGGAGAAAAAGATTCCTAACCCAGGGTGATGATAGAGGAAGCTGGGAGGATGCAACCTGGAAAGGAATGAGATCTGGCTGACTGGAGACCCCACCATAAACAGAGGTTAGGGAGGACCATTCAGTGTAGGGATGAAGATGGTTCAATCCAGCTAGGCAGAGCTTATTGTTAAATTTTCATCTTGAACATTTAGACCTCAGCCTTTGGCAAATGCTTCAGATCAGGATTTGATTTACTGTTCTACAGATTGTCTAGACTTAAAGAAGTGATGGAGAGGGCAACCAGGTGGCTCAGTGAATAGAGAGCTAGGCTGGGAGACAGGAGGTCTGTTCTCAGATACTTCTTAGCTGGGTGACCCTGGGCAAGTCACTTAATCCCCGGTGCCTAGCCCTTACAGCTCTTCTGCCTTAGAACAGATACTCAGTGTCCATTCTAAGACAGAAGGTAAAGGTTTTAAAGAAAAAAGAAAAGAAAGTGATGGAGATGTTAATAATGCAGATTAAAGTTAAAAGTGCGTCTGCAGGGGAGGGGGTTGGCACAGCTGGGTAGCTCAGTGGATTCAGAGCCAGATCTAGAGAGAGTGTGTCCTGGGTTAAATCTGGGCTCAGATACTTCTTAGCTGGGTGACCCTGGGCAAGTCACTGAAGCCCCATTCCTTAGCCTTTACCACTCTTCTGCCTTAGAACACACAGTATTGATTCTAAGACAGAAGGTTAAGGGTTTTTTAGAAAGTGTGTCCTGCATACATTATTTTTCTGGAGAGCCAAATGATAGCATTTTGTTATCAGCACATTACTGAATCAGAGGGAAAGGCTAAGGGGGTGGTGGGGGCAGAAAGTAATTCCAGTGTATGGAACTCTAAGATTCAGACAAAGATCTGGGGCAGAAGAGAGGAGAGGAAAAAGCTTGGGATTTCTGAAATACTCGAGCCCCCAAACCCTGGAGTTGGGCATGCCTGAAAAATGCCTAAACGTGGCCACATAATATATATTTTCACTATTATAGTGCATCTATATATAGGGTAATAGCTAACATTTATATAGCCTGTGCTAAGTGCTTTATAAATAGGATCTTTTTTGAGTTTCACAGCAGACCCGTGGAGTAGATTCTATTATTATTAACCCCATTTTATAGATGGGGAAACAGAAGTTAAGTGACTTGTCTAAGGTCAACCATCTAGTATCAGAGGCTAGGTTTGAACTCAGATCTTCCTGACTCTGAGTTCATGTTCTATCACCTACACCACTTCACCTATCTTTCTTCTGAGGAGATGCTTAATGGATATTCAATGATGGTCCAAAACAATTCCAAAGGACTCAGGATGAAAAATGCCCTCATCCTCCAGAGAGAGAACTGAAGGAATCTCAATGCAAAGTCAAGCATACAATTGTTCATTTTATTTTCTTCCTGATTTTTCCTTTGATAGAAATCTTCTTCCATATGATGAATATGGAAATGTCTTCATGCATGTATGACCTAGATTAAATTGCTTACCATCTCAGGGGAGGGAAAGAGGAAGAGAATTTGGAACTCAAAACATAAGAAAATGAATGTTTGAAAAATTTCCATGTAATTGAGAAAAATAAAATATCATGGAATGAAAAAAAAAATGTCAAAAGGAGGTATATATGAGTCCCGGGTTTCAGAGGCATCGTTTTCTCAACTGATGGTCAGACCCACTCTGTTCCCCCTCATGTTTAAGTGCTTCTTCCTGTGTGTTGATAAGCCTTCTCGTTGGCTAGATGGCTCTTTAAGAAAGTCCTTCATCCAGAATGTTCACAGCTCCACCAGCAATACATTAATGTCCCAATTTTGCCACATCCTCTCCAACATTCATTACTCTCCCCTGCTATCATTTTAGCCAATCTGCTAGGTGTGAGGTGGTACCTCAGAGTTGTTTTGATTTGCATTTCTCTAATTATTAGAGATTTAGAACACTGACTAACCCCCAATGAAAGGTGGCCTTGGCCACTCCTTGGCCATTCCTTCCCGCCATGTTCTTTTTGGGCTCCCACCATTTATCATCAGAGCTATGTAAGAGAAAAGTCTATTATTATTCTAAGAGAAAACTGGTAAACAGGGCAGGGGGTGGGGGGGCTTTTTGTGTAAAGGTCACCGGGCAGATATTTAAAGAAATGACTGTGCTTACTGCATGACTGTCATCTTGGGTGATTTGACGCTCACCACCTGAAAGGAGGAGCAGATCTTCCATCTATTAACCACATCGATGAGAAAGAAATCCACATGAATCATCTCTTGGGCTCCCTTCTTTGATGGAGCCTTTCGGCTCATGGGGCTCTTTCCTCTCGATGCCTTGGCAAGGGGCAGGGAACGTCTGCTTTATTAGCCTCACTGCTATCTATCGTTATGGCCACAAAGCTAATGATAAATGAATGAAACAAAATGTATTAAACATTTGACATATGCTAAGCCCAGTTTGAAGTGAGGAGGAGGCAGCCGGTGACCCAATGGTTAGAGTGGACCTAGAGTCAGAAAGACCTGAGTTCACTTAACCTCTGTCTGCCTCAGTTTCTTCAGCTGTAAAACAGAAGGAATGATATTTAGACTACCTATCTCCTAAGGTTGTTGTTGCATAAAGCACTTTATCAAGCTTATAGCACAATAGAATGAAATGTGACTTTCTTTGTTATTAATATTCTATCTCCCACCTCCATATCTTTGTACAGTCTGTTTCCCTTGCCTAGAATGAGCCTCTTCTTCTCTCCCACTTAGAATCTCTTGACTCCTACAGAGCTTATCTCAAGCACTGCTTCCTAAATGATACCTCTCTAGATACCCCTAGATGCCACCCCCCCACCCAATTAACTTGCCTTTGTTGTTGCTCATCCTTCATTTTTGAAGAGGATTCATTCTATCTCTAGACTTTCGCTCGAATTGGATTTAAGTGAGCCAGAGTCTCACCAAGTCATCAGCCTCATTCCCTCTTCCAGAGTCAACAAAGTTCAGTGGCGGGACAAAAGTCAGGATAGCCAGTGATGGCCCAGGATGCAGCAGGGGGCAATCAGCATCTTTGATGTCTGACCAAGCGCTAAGCACTCCCCAGCACTCGATTTAGCCACCATCGTAGCATTGGAACAGATTGTTCTCATTCTCCCATTATGCTGGAGAAAGTCTTTCCGTGCTTGGGGTAGGCATCCCCCTAACGCACCTGTTGGGTCCTCTCAACCTGGTTTAACCTGTCTGCCAGGACGGCTTTCCACTACATGTGGGACAGTCAGGGAAGATGCGGGGAATATGAACATCTCTGGTTCGATGGCATGCCAGGCATTTTTCAGGTCTGCTCGCCCACCTTTGGTGTCCCCCTGCCACTCAAATCTCACCCGTGACTCCATCAATGAGCATATTTACTTCGTACATATTTTTGCGTGTGTTTATGTCATTTTCCCCAATAGAACCCTAAGCCTAACCCTCACCCTAAATTTTGTCTTTGTATCTCAAGGATCCAACACAGTACCAGGCATATAGCAGGTGCATAATAAATGCCTATTTAGCAAATCATTTAACCCCATTTGCCTCTAGCTTGTTGATGTCACCTTCAGTGCTGGTGACACGCAATCATGGCGAGCTACAATTTTGTCACTTTGTGGGACGACACGCTCCATTGTTGACTTATGAGGAGATTCCAGTCTTCAGAAATCTTCGTGTCCTTTCCATATAAACTAGTGGTATCGTATACAGTTAGAACTGAAAGGGGTTTAGAGGCTGCTGAGTCTAGACACGCCTCTGCCATTCTACATCGGTGCAGTGTTTACCAAACTAAAATATAGGCGTTTAGACTTAGTCGTCTTATTTCATTTTTCCAGATGCAGTGCATGGATCAAACCTATCACCATCTTTTCAGATCCGGATCCCGTAATCCAATAGATTTGCTCACCTTTCCAGTCTGCTGGCTTCTGGCAATCCGGTAAACATGCCTTAGTCCAAATCACTGACAAAAAGTGGAGGGACCTTTAGGAGTGAAAGTCAAGAAATCACTTTAAAAGGAAGAATAAAAATGGTAAAATGCAGTTTTAGAAAATAGTCCTCCAGAGATGTGTGTGTGTGTGTGTGTGTGTGTGTGTGTGTGTGTGTGTGTGTGTGTGTATGCCAAGAGAGAGGAAGAAATGGAGAGAGATCTTATCCCATGTGCTCATCTCATTAAGGTCATTTGTCTTTTCCCCCCTCTATGGATGTGGATGTGGATGTACCAAGATTGAGTATAACCATCCAGAACTGGAATTAATCACAAAACCAGTTTATTCTCCAAGACCTCCCCCTAGCGGCCAATTTCCAACATATCTTCTCGTCTAGCTCATCTGAAGAGGACGTGATGGAGCTCAGAACAGAGGTAGAAATTTTGAATTGAAGGGTGCAGAGATCGAAAAATGAAATAACTGGATAGGAGATGGGGCTTGAGGCTGGGATGTGGCATGCCCCCTCACTGCCCTGGTGTACTGATAACTTTGGTTGGGCACAAATATTACCTTCTAAAATTCTTTTATTTGGCATTTAAAGCTTTTGACAACCTGGCTTCCATCTACCTTTCCAGCCTTATTATTATCATTCATATACCTTCTGGTCCAGCTAAACTGATCTCCTTGCTGTTCCCCACACATGACATCCCATCTTGCATCTTAGTTAGAATGCTCCAATTCCTGACCACTGCCTCTTAGAAGTCCTAGTCTCTTTCCCCCAATTTACACTGCTATTAGCGGTCGTATCTCTATAGGAAAGATGGCTACCTTTGGTTCTAAGAATAAGCCTGTAGATTACTACTTTTAACGCTATAAGCTCATGAGTTCCCATCAGCTTGTATCCCATTGAAGACCATGTAGTATGCTCATTTAGCTCTTAGTCACTCAAAAGGTATAAGAAGAGTATTTACAAAGCATTTTCCTTCCCTTCTAACCAAGAGCTTACTCTTCCAGACTTCACATAGAATCCATGGAGAGAAGGTAGGAACAAATTTAGAATAGAAAATGGTGCACAGAGAAGGACCACCTGGCCTGGTTCTCATGGCTCCGGGACAGAAGGGTCTCAATAATGCTCTTTTCACTAAAGAAAACTCAATTTGGGGAGTGGTTTTGGTGATGAATGGATTGCTCTGCTGCTTAGCTAGGCTGCCTCCTGGAAGGACAGGACTATCTGCTAGACTCCCTGGACTTAGTCTTTGATGATCAAGCTGCAATCTTCACCACCTCTGGCTTAGATATTACTGTATTCTCTCTCTTCTTTCTGTGAACCCTTACCTCCTGTCTTAAAATCTGTGTTGTTTACCTTGTATTTTTGTATTTTTTTTACAAATTTTATTTTATTTTACAAATTCTTGTATTTTTGTTCTGTCTGGGATTTTTGAAAAGCAGTAATATTTTCAGGTCTGGTTTTCTTTATAGAAATATTTCAGACATCTTTTTTAAACCCTCACCCTCTGTCTTAGAATCCATAGTAAGCATAGGTTCTAGGGCAGAAGAATGGTAAGGGTTAGGCAGTGGGGGTTAAGTGATTTGCCCAAGGTCCTACATAATGTTTGAGGTTAAATTTGAACCCCGGACCTCCCATGCCTAGGCCTGGCTTTTTATCCACTGTGCTACTTACATGCCCCAACTATACTCTTTCCACTGTGATATTATAGTGTGTTTTCATAAAGAGAAAGTCTATTAGTCTAGGAGCATCAGAGCCATCTCTGTTTAAATCCCCCAGGGCCTCATCTCTGTAGCTTCCACATCCGAGAAAGGGTTCTGGTCTCTCTTATTTGATGCTTCCTCCTGGTTCAGAGCTGGATCCCCTTAGTGGGGGACTCAACTCTTTCTAATATTGACCAGGCAGTTAAGATTTCCCTCCTTTATGATGGGGTCTCAGAAGCTAGGGCAAACTCATTGTCTTTACTATCCCATTCATAAAAAAGCCTCCTTTACAAGCTTTACTGATGCCTGGAAGGGCCTCACCTTCAGGTTTTATTATCTCTGTCTGCTCCTATTGACCTTTGACTTTGCTAAAGCTCAAATGGGGCTCACTTAAGCACTATATTTAACATGAGCTGATTCCTCAGTTATTAGTACCTCTTCTCCCCACCATGTATATATTTTTATCATTTATTATATTTGGTATTATATTTTTTATACTTATATGTGTAAGAAGCATCATGGCAGAATGAAGACCAATAACTGAGTCTGCCTTGGAACCAATACATAGTATTGATTCTAAGGTGGAAGGAAGGTAAGTGTTTTTTTAAAAAAATAATTGAGAAAGGGCAACTAAGTGGCTTAGAGGATAGGGTGCCAGGCCTCCAGATAGGAGGTTCAAATCAAACCTCAGATACTTCCTAGCTGTGTGCCCCTGGGCAAATCACTTATTTTCTGCTTTGGAACTAATACTTAGTATAGATTCCAAGACAGAAGGTAAGAGTTTAAAAAAAGACCTTAGAGAAGGTGGTCAGAGAATCTAGACTGAAGTGAAACCTGGGTGGGGCTGAGATTGGAGTTGGTAAGATGATTTCTGAATTTCTATTTTTTTGTTCCCTGATTGGATCAATTGCATCTGCCATCTATTTCATGGCAAAATATGTTACTGCACCAAATACTGTCAAATGACAAATTAAGCCAATGAATGACTTAATTCAGACTCCAGGGATGAGAAGAAAAGTTTCATCATGGACTATCTGGATTATCATGGAATGCCCAGCTTTGACCTTGGTTTCTTACTCCCACCAACTGCCTTTGATGCAAAGATCTTCCTCTCTTTTCCACATAGAAAAAAAAATGGACTGTTATGGATGAGGAATGCCAAATAGCTTGGGTGGTGTATAGAATATGTGGTAGAGTACTGTGGCATCTGTTAGTGTCAGATGATGAAGGGCTTTGAATGTCAAATAATAGAGTTTGTATTTCATCCTAGAGGCAATAGGAAGCCATTATAGCTTCTAGAGTAGGATAGTGATATGGTGGGACCTATATTTTAAAAATATCAATTTCCTAGTTCTGTGGAAGATTGACTGGAAATATTGTGTTCAGGGGGACCAAATGAGAGGCTATTCAAAAAATCCAAATGAAAGACCATTTAAGATCTGAGCTAGGGTAGTGAATATTAATGGTGAATGGAAAGGAGGAGGAGGAATGTAAGGGATGCTGTGGAAGTAGAAAATAAATTGTGGCAATTGACGGAGAGGAAGAAGTTGTTAACCTGAGTGACTGTAAGGGATTGTGGTGCCCCCAACAGAAATGGGAAAATCATCATGGTAAATATCCAGAGAAACAGATGAGTGAGGCAAGATGCCAGAAAGAATGGTTCTTTCACTGTTATTCAAAATTAGTGTGAGATCAAATTACCATCATAAACAAGGAAGAGATGAGAGGGAAGAGGAGGGAGGAAGGAAGAGAATTTGGAACTCAAAATTTCAGAAAACAAATGTCAAAAATTGTTTTTACATGTAATTTGGGGAAATATATTTTTTAAAAACTAGAGGATGAACAGCTGGCATGGACACTGCCATAATTTCTTAAGGGCCTATAGCATCATCTTATCTAGAAAGAGCACCAATTCTTGAATCATAGGACCTAGGTTCAAATTCTACCCCTGTAACTTATTGCCTGAATGACCTTGGTAAAGTCATTCACTTCTCTTTACTTCAGTTTCCTCATTTGTAAAATGATAGATGGCCTCTGAAATTTCTTTCTGGCTTTAGATATGTGATTGTGTGGCCTCTGAGCCTGCTAAAAAGTATTCTGGTGATCTCAGACAGAGTCACTGGCAGTGATGATAGATTAAAAACCAAACACACTATTGTTATGATTAAATTTTTTTGAGATTGATTGTGGTTAAGAAATATCAGTTTATTAGTTATATAAGTTTATTGATTAAACCAGCATCATAACCATTAAAGTGACATAGGTCAATGGCCCTCTTGATGACCAGAGACCCCAAAGCTTGGTCAGGAAAATCAATAAATACACTTTTAGAAGCTCATTATTCAGCCCCTCCCTTGAATACTCAAAGACATCTGTAATTGGCAAATAGCTAATGAGGAGATGGTCCATCAAACTATCCACACCTCCCTATTCCCATGTCATGGGAATCACATACATAGGGAAAAAAAACCTTGTTCTCTTCATTTATTAACCACACTTGTTAAAAAGGAAGATATTCTTTGGGATTCCTAAGTACAAAGAAAATGCTAAAAAGCAGTAGACTGGATGGAATCTCTGACACAGAATTCAAATATAGGATAGACAGAAATCTTACTGATCCTTATATAGAAATGTATATAACATATAAAAAATAAATTCTCATACTATGTAGTGTGTGAAAGATGAGGGATCTGAACATATCATGGCTAATAATGCCACTCCTTGGGATGACACATACCAGACCCTGATCTATTAATGACTCTGGAATTAGTATTCCAACTTCCAAGTTAAGATGGCTGCAGTGCAGAAGCAAGGCTCTTCCTCTCCTCACCACCAACCAATATAAAGTGCTTCAAAAGGATAAAAAAAAAAACAAAATCAGATGAGCAAAGGGTCTCCATTATTATAGGACACAGACTTTAAGGTAGGTGGGATTTAGGCATTTCCATGCTATAAGGGGGTAAAATAGCTCCCACCAAAAAAAGCGAGCTAATCAACCCTCCCTCACTCTACATATGGCACCAGAGTCAGAGCCAGCATGCCAGAATCAGAGCAAGGACAAGGCAATCTCTAGGTTCTTCGGAGCTGGCTGGGAACACCACAGACTTATCCCTGAGAGCAGCAAGACTTGGGACCCCAGGAAGGTGAGAAATGTGGATCTTGGGCACAGAGATAGAGCAGAGAGGGGCAGCACACAACAGAAGTCAAAGAGACTAAAAATATAGCCTTGGGGCAAAACCACTCCATAGCTGTATACACAGAGAGCCTGCCCTCCTCACTCAGAGTTCTGGCTGGGAAGGGAAGGAAAACCAACAAAGCAATGGCTAGCAACACCCAAGAAATACAATCTTCAACCACCAAAAAGAACAAGAGAAAGGCATTGACTGTGGATAATTTTTATGGAGAAAAAATCCAGATTACAGAGGAGACAGCATAGGACAACAAACAAGTAAACACATCCAAACCTTCCCCAAAAATGGAAATTGGTCACAAGCTCTTGAGGAGTTTAAATTTGAGATAATGAACCAAATGAGAAAGATAGAAGAAACTTGGCAAGAAAAGTGGGAAATAGTTAAAAAAGAAAATAACAGTTTAAAAGACAGAAACTCCCACTTGGAAAAAGAAGCCCAGAAATCAAATGAAATGCTAAACAAATTGGAGACCAGAATTAAACAGCTGGAAGCCATGAAAAGCAGGATAGACCAAACCATAAACGAAAAGCAAATGATCATAGCTGAAAACCAGTCTTTAAAGACCAGAATTGGGCAAGTAGAAGCTAATAATTTCACAAGACAGCAAAAATCAATAAAGCATAGTCAAAAGAATGACAAATAGAAGGAAACATGAAATATCTCCCTGAGAAGATGGTTGACTTGGAAAACAGCTCCAGGAGAGATAATTTGAGAATCATAGGCCTACCTGAAAACCTGGAAATAAACAGAAATCTTGACTTCATACTACAAGAAATTACCCAAGAAAACTGCCCTGATGTTCTTCAACAAGAGGGCAAAGTAGACATTGAAAGAATCCATAGAACACCTCTACATTAAATCCTCAAAAGACAACCCCCAGGAATGTAATTGCCAAATTCAAGAGCTTCTAAACTAAGGAGAAAATATTACAAGAAGTCAGAAAGGGACAATTCAGATATCAAGGAGCACCAATCAGGATTAAACAGGATCTGGCAACCTCCACATTAAAGGACTGCAAGGCTTGGAATATGATATTCAGAAAGGCAAGAGAATTGGGTCTACAACCAAGGATCACCTACCCATCAAAAGTGACTATATACTTCCAGGGGAAAGTATGGGCATTCAACAAAATAAAAGATTTCCAAGTATTTGTAAAGAAAAGATGAGAACTAAACAGAAAGTTTGATATCCAAACACAAAAATCAAGAGAAACATGAAAGGGGAAAGAAAAAAAAATTTTTTAATCTTTTTCATTAAGGGCTTCAATAAGGTCAAATTGCTTATATTCCGATATGGAAAAATGTTTTTGTAACTCTCAAAAATTATTCACTATTATAGTAGTTAGAAGAATTGTTCATAGGAAGAGGTTGGGGTACTAAGAGGTCTAAGATGATATGCAAAAAAGAAAATGGGGGGAAATAGAAGATGGTACCAAGAGAAACTTGAAGGAATAAGAAAAATAGAGTAATCTATATATACCACACAAAGAGGTGCATGGGAAGGAGAAGGGAAGAATACTATTATAAGAAGGAGAGGAAGAGAGTGTTAATAGGTAATACTTAAACCTTACTCTCAGTGGAATAAATTCTGAGAAGCAAGAGCACCTAGATCCATTGGGTTATCAAATTTATCTTACCCTACAGGGAAGTTGAGAGGGGGAAAACTAAGCGGGGGGAGTGGGCAGGAAGTACAAAAAGGGAGGTAAAAAGAGAGGGGAGGGAATTTAATAGATCTTTTAAAAAATAATGAGGAGAATAAAAAGGGAGAGGGTAGAAAGGGAAGTAAAATAAGAGTGGGGATTAGGGGGTCTGATTAAAAGCAAATCACTGATCTAAAAGGAAATAGCTGAAAGAAGAAAGGGTGGAGTGGAATTAGCATTTCACATTCCACATCCATGCCTTGATGGCACTCTTGCTGAGCCTTTACATCTTGGATTTTCCAGTTTTCTGCAAAGCTCAGCTCATGGGCCACCTCCTACATGAGGCCTTGTGTGTGTGTGTGTGTGTGTGTGTGTGTGTGTGTGTGTGTTCATTTCTTTTCAATTAGCAAGCATTTTTTTATTCCTCCCACCTCCTCCCCACCACTGAAAAACAAAATCCTTGTAAATAAGCATGCATAGTGAAGCAAAGCCAAGTGGCCCATTGGCCAAGTCCAAGAACTTACATTTGGATCTGCATTTGAAGTCTATCTATCTGGAGTCTGTTTGAGTCCTTTCTGATGTTGTCTTCCTCCCCACTCATGGAGGACTTCTCAGTATTGGAATTACCTTGTATTGTTTGCATATGCAAATGTACAGGTATGTTTCCATGACCCTTGAAAGGAAGGACTACTTTTTTTTTGTCTTTGGGTCTTCAATGCCCTAAGTCTTTGACTTAGTAGACACTTAACACAATGCTGACTGATTGATACATCAAACAGATCAGATGAATTACTCCTTAAAAGACTCCAGTGATTCTTATCTGTTGATCCAGTGACCAACTTGGACCAGAGACAGAATTCAAATGATTTACCACTTAACTGTTACTTTTGACTCATGGCTATTGTAAATGTAAATTTGTAGATGTAAAATGTAAAATGTAAAAATTGTAAAAAAATAGGATAATTTGGGTTACATTAGACTAGATAATGCAATTATTAAGCTTACTAGCTGAATGTAGAAAATACACATTCGAGAAAAAAAAAGGTGTTGGATATTTTACCCTTGCCCCAGAATTATATATACTGTTGTAGGAGAAAAGGTAATGCCTCACCTTCTGTATCTCTGATAGAAATCAAACAGTCCAGATAAACTTGGCTTTTATAGACTAGAATCTGCTTGTTTATCTTTTATGAGGTCTGTTTACTCTGGTTACTATACATTATTGCTCCGTTGGCAAACCTATGGCATGCATGCCAGAAGGAGCTGCTCCCTTCCCCCTCTCCACCACACCTGAGGACATTCTTCACTTTGCTTGCTCCTCTGCCTAGCAGCTCAATGGGAGTACTTCCTCCCTTCCCTGTCTGTTAAGGGGGTGGCTCATATGTGTCGTTAGGATATAGTTTGGTTACTCAATCTCTAAAAGGTTTGCCATCACTGTATTAGTGCATACTGGTTCTGCCTTTTAAGGAGATTCTTGTATGAAGGTTGGTTTTTTTTTCCTTGTTTTTAATTTGGAAGGAGGTAATGGTGGGGAGCGGTAGTTATTGCAATGCCCCATTCACCCCCTCTCCCAAAAGGAAAAGAGTCAGGACATTGAAATATATATTTTTTTATCTCATAGCTTCTCTTTTAGAATTGATGCTGATGGTTCCAAGGCAATAAGTGTTAAGCAATCAGAGTTAAGTGACTTGCCCACGTCACACAGCTAAGAGGTGTCTGAGGCCAGATTTGAACCCAGCATCTCCCATCCCTAGGCCTGGCTCTCTATCCACTGAGCTACCTAGCTGCCTCCTTTGAAACATTTTTAACAAGTGCTTAGAGGAGCACAGAAGTTCAGAAGAAGTATAGATAAGCAGGACAGTTTTGAAAGTAATAGACTGAATTTATTTTCTACTGTCTTTTTCCTCATCTGAAAAATAAAGCAATTGTAAGAAATGATGACTATGAGAAATTTTTAAGCATGTAATATAGTCATGGTTTTCAAAAACTTGTCTTTTTGTGATCTGCTTTGCATACAGACCTATTCATTTTTATAGGTATTATTAAATTAGGAATTTAAAAAACAGCCACAACCTTTGTGGGAAAACCTCAATTTATACACCAGAAAGTAAGAATTCACATGACAAAAGTGACTTCAGTAGCAGCTGCCTGCATTCACATCAAATTTTATTTCCAGGTCACTAGAAGCATCAAATTTGTAAAGTGGAAGGGAGGTGGATGCCACACTGAACAATCTCCTTTCTAGTAACAAGAGAATGGGCTATAGTAGAAGAGATACTGGCTAGCTTTGGAGATAGAAAACCTAGGTTTGAATTTTTAGTTCTCCTACTTGGTAATGAATAGGTAATAAATTGGTAATTAACCTGTTCTTTGAGGATGTCCCCAAAGTCTTAGGGCAGCTTTAAGCTTTGGACATTTTGTATAGCACTTTGTAATCTACAAAGAGCTTACTTATTTTATTTCATTTGAATATCACAATGATTCTGAGGTCTAGAGGAAAAGTATAATTCCTCCCCCCCTCCAATTTTGCAAATGTGAAAACGGAGGCTCAAAAGGGTTAAAATAAGTTGTCTGTAGTCACATAGCTACTAAAATATCAGAGACACGTATTGTACCCAGATCTCCATGACACCCAGGTCCAACACTCTAGCCACCATACCTTCTACTCATGAGTGCTTGAGCAAATTGCTTAGCTTTTCTCTTTGGACTTCGGTTTCCTCATTTGTAAAATGAGTGGCTTGGACAAGGGGATCTCTAAGTTTCATTCCAACTTGAAATCCTGTGAAGCTTCATCCCTAGAGAGATGAAGCAATAGTCATGAAAATAGTTAAGCCTTTTAAAAAGTGCTATATAAATGCTAAATAGTATTAGTATCATGTTGTAATAATGCTTTATAATAGATTAGTTATTACTATTATTCTGACCAAATAGGGTTGTGGTAAGGGGAGCACTTTGTAAACCTTGATAGCTATTGGAAGAAGTTCTGGGCTTGTCTGCTTTTCCTTTGGGGCTGTGAGACATCTGGACTTCAGATTCCTCATCTCTAAGATGGGCGTAATAATACCTGTACCATTTGCACTCTCCTCCTCGGGCTGAAGGGACCTGCCTCACAAAAAGCCCTTTCCAAGCCATGAAATGCCATAGAAATGCAAGCCCCAAAAGAGGGCACAGCTGCCCACTCTCTTGTTGTCCCAGTGAGAGGAAAGGGAGAGGGAGCCTGGTAGGAGAATGAACTTCCCAGATCTATCTGCATTGCCTTCTGTCTCCAGTTAAAGAGGCCAATGAACAACCCAAACTCCAAGTGGAAGTTTTTTTCTGGGACAAAGTTGGGGCGGGGGTGGGGGTAAGGGTAGAGGGGTAAAGAGAACTAGCCCTTCGGCCCAAGTGTCCCTTTTATAGCATTGGTGGACTGGCCCGGGTGGGGTGCGGGTCTATAATCTATTTACCAGCATTCCTACTACAGTGTGTGCCCGTTAATAAGATTAGTAATTAAAATGCTTGATAACAATTGGCAAGTGTGCTTCCCTTTCTCTGTAGTGGGCTGGGCTGGCCGCAGTCTCTGGCTGGGCTGGAAGAGCACCTGAGATAACAAGGAAGGCACACAGGCTCCCAGGAACCCAGGCACCCGCGGACACCAACGCTTGGAAGTCTCTAGGAAGCCTCTGGAGCCCGTAAGCAGTGCGCGGGGAGCCGCGATGGTGGAAATGGAGAAAGCCAGACCTGTGTGGAACAACCCCTTACAGTTTGTGTTCGCCTGTATTTCCTATGCGGTGGGACTAGGGAACGTCTGGAGGTTTCCCTATTTGTGTCAAATGTACGGAGGGGGTAAGTAAGTGAGGTTTTTGCTGCTCCATCCTCTGTTGGAAGGATCCGGAAATGTCCGTGCTAGTCTTCTTTATGCGTTTGTTGGGTTGGATGGTCGTTACTGCCGCTTTGTAACCCCAGAAGAAGTATTACTCCTCTGCCCCCCCTTCCCCGAGAGCTCGAAGTCTCTCTCCCCTTTCCCATCCGTCCTTTAAGTTCCCCAAAGAAACTTGGACCCAACAACCGCTCGCCTCCTTTGCCATTCCTTTCAGCTAAGCTGTGAACAGGAGAAAGAAGGGGAAAGGAATCTTAACTAGGCTCTCTGTATGCTACTGACACTCCCCCTAAGCTCCCCACTGGAAGAACCAAGCGCCTGGTATTTTTGAGCCAGGGCTGCCGGACTTGGGGATCTATAGATAGAGAGCGCTTTAAGGAGCAGATTAAACAGGCAGCCGACATTTAAATGACAAAGACGACGATCTGGGACAAACCCTTTCTTTCCGGAGTACAGCCTCTGCGTGGAAGTTTCCTTGCCTATTCGGAAAGTTGGCCCCCAGCCTCCAGGACCCTGGCCAGCGGGCGCTACAGCCTCCTGCCCATCTTTGGAAAAGAAAATCAATTGCATTGATTGCAATCCAGTTTTTTTCCAAATTCAGTAGAGCGTGGGAGTTTGGTGGGGCTTTGGAGTTCTAGAACACCGAGAAGACCGAGAGTCTCAGGCTCCTTCCATCCATCTCCCCTCTTTTCCATACCGCTGGGTAACTAGAGAAGCCAGGGCACCTGCTCCCCTGTGAGGGACTGTTGTAAAGTTCAGCTATTTCACTGAACAGCTCATCTTAAACCGGAACATTTTTCAGAATGAAGGCAAGGAATCTAAAACGCAACGCTATACTTTTATATTTTAAAATCCCAATAAAAGCAGATAGTTGTTAGGAGATCGGATGGTATCATGGACAGGATGCTAGATTTGAAGTCAAAAGATGTGAGTTTTAAACCTCCCTTTGACACTTACCAACTGTGTGGCCTTGGGCAAGTCATAATTTTAATGCCCCCATCCTCAATCTCCTCGTCTGAAAAGTGAGAATTTGCTCTCTAGTCTCTCTTCTGTCTCTGATTTCTCTATAATGATCATATTGGAATGTGTATGACCTGCCTCTCTTTACATCCTCCTACTAGAATGAAAACTCTTAGAAGGCAAGGACCAGATTGAGGATTCTTAATCTGGGGTCCATAGGCTCTTAGTTTCAGGGCATCTGTGAACCCGGGTGGGAAAAAAGTACATCCTTGCTTTCATTTCCCTTTGTTTTCCTTTGTAATCCTATGTGTTTTATTTTATGCATTTAAAAACAGTATCCTAAGAAGAACTCCATAGGCTTGGCTAGACTGCCAAAGTGATCTGTGAGTCCAACAAGATCTGGAAGTCCTAAACTAGATGAGGTCCCTTCCGGTGTACATCTATGAGCTTGTGACTCACTGTCATGGTATGAAGTAGACCTGGGCTCCCAGAATAACAAAAGATCTTAGAATCCAATCTCAAAATCAGATTTCCTCTCCCTTCTGATCTTGCTCTCCACCTCTCCCACACCACCAGGATGGCTAAACAGCCACATGATGTGGTTATTAGAACCAACAGGATGTGACAAACTACCTCCTTTTTTCCTAAACGTTCTGTTCCTGGAATCTGTGGGTGAATGAGCCCAGGGAGATATGGCCCCATTGGCCCATATTCATGAGGCACTGCAGTAAAATTCTGATCAAGAATGGAAATGCTACCAAGGGAACTTCAAGACCTTGTGGCCCCTGAGAAAGCACCAAAGACTGGTTTTCACATCCTGCAAAGTATTTCACCATTGTTGATTTGCAGGTGAAGGTAATCTGAGCCTAGGGAACTAGTCCAAGGATCAACCTCCACTCTTAAATGAAAGGGGATTACCTGACCTTTGTGCAAGCAATTAGTTCTCTCCTAGCTTTGAAGAGAGATTAACATAGAATGGATGAACTTGAACCACTAAATAGGGAGTTAGGAGACCTAGATTTGAATCCTAACCCACATGCTGTGTAACCCTAGGTAAATCATCCTACTTCTCTGTGTCTTTTTAAAAATCAGCTGTAGGATGAAGGAGGCACACCAGTTCATCTCCAACATCCCTTTCAGCTCAAATACTCTTCTGTTCTGGAGGGAGGAGGGGAAGGAGCTGAGGAAGTAGGATTGCTCCTCAGTACAAAGTCTAAGGCTCTGTCATCCA
The DNA here is from genome assembly GCF_016433145.1 of Gracilinanus agilis. Lineage (NCBI taxonomy): Eukaryota > Metazoa > Chordata > Mammalia > Didelphimorphia > Didelphidae > Gracilinanus > Gracilinanus agilis. The sequence continues at coordinate 43,554,022 of NC_058134.1, forward strand.
ACACCTTCTAAGGTGTTGACTTTTTATCATGCATAGTTTTTAGTTATCCTTCAAGCACCACCCCCTCCATGAAGCCTTCTCTGATCCTCCCTGGACCTGCCCCACTTCAGTCATGAACTCTTGCTCTCTAGTCTCTCTTCTGTCTCTGATTTCTCCATAGTGATCATATTCTAATGTGTATCACCTGCCTCTCTTTATATCCTCCTATTAGAATGAAAACTCTTAGAAGGCAAGGACCTTGCCTGGATTCATCTCTGTATCTCCAGCACTTAGCATAATGTGCTGTGTATTTCTTGTGGTTTTGTTGAGTCATTTCAGTTGGGTTGATTCTTTGTGAGCCCATTCTGGGTTTTCCTGGCAGAAATACTGGAATATTTCCTTCTCCAGATCATTTTACAGATGAGGAAACTGAAACAAACAGGGCTAAGTGACCAATGTTCAACGCACTTGAATTTGCTGGCTTCATTATAAGATCTAAAGTTGTTGCCAGGTTTACATGGATCCAATTATTTTCCCTCTTTGAATATAAATTTCTTCCATTTCCTATTTTAATAAAAAATGAAGGTAATAATTCTTGCAGTACCTATAATACAGTGAAAAGAGTAATGGTTCTAGAGTCAGAAGTCCTGGGTTCAAATCCCATTTGTGATGCTTATTATTTGTGTGACTTTGGGTTGCTTCACATGCCTGAGCTTCAATTTCCTCATCTTTAAAATGGGAGAGTGGGAATAGATGACCTGTGGGATCTCTCCTAGTCCTAGATCTATGATTCTAAGAAACTTGCCTTCCCTCAAAGTGAGGGGAAAGCCTTTGCAAACCTTAAAGGACTACATAAATGTGAGTCATCATAATTGTTATTTCTGGTCTTCCTACCATGTAATTAAATAATATGCAAATAGGTCCTTTGCCTCCAGAAGTAGCCACAAGGTAAATAGAAAAGTGCATTTTGGAGTTAGGAAGACATGAGTGAAATTTTTCCTTCAGACACAGAGTAGCTGGATGATGTTCAGCAAGTCTTCTAACCCCTCAGAGTCTTGGTTTCCTCAGCCAAGGTGAAATAGTGATCATATGTTCCTGGATGGTCTATGCCATAGGGATGTTGTGAGGATCAAATGAGAAAATATGTAAAATGCTCTGTGAACAAACCATAAAGAATCCTATAACTTGGATAGAGCAGGGGGTTTTAAACTGGAGTCCATGGATACATTTGGGGAGCTGGTAATTTGTTTTTAAATATTTCATTTAAATAATTATTAATAATAATTATAACTAATCTGTAATTAATTGGATAATTAAAAATAAATAATTTACATATTTTAACAATTGCATTTCAATATAGTTTCTTTTGAAATCATTCATATTTTGCTTTATGCATTTAAAAATATTAAAGGGTCCATAGGCTTCGCAGGGGCAGCTAGGTGGTATAGTAGATAGAGAGGACATTGGGCTTGGAACCAGAAACTGAGTTCAAATCTAGAGTCAGACACTTACTAACTATGTGATCCTGGGCAAGTCACTTAACCCCGTTGGTTCAATATCCTCATGTGTACAAAGAGCTGGAGAAAGAAATGGCAGAGCACTTCAGTGTTTCTGCCCAGAATACTCCAAATGGGGTCACAGAGAGTTGGCCACAGCTGAAAACTGCCTGAATGACCAAAAACTGCTTCATGAGTCTACTAAAGGCATCCATGACAGATAAAAGATTAAGGACCCCCCAGGACTAGGTCTGGATCTATAACTTCACTGGTATGAGGAACTTCTGGCTAACAAAACCTCTCTCTACCAATACAGGTCAGTGTTTCTCTGCTCTCTATACTCTTAGAGAGCTGCCCATATCACCAACAGGTTCAGGGTTCATACATCAGATCAGATGTGAACCTAGGACTTCCTAGTGCCAAGACCTGCACTTCCTACAATATCAGGTTGCCTAAGTCATTGTGAGCTATTATCATTACTACAGCTTTACACCCAGAAAATATACAACCCCACTTCCCCCCCCCAAAAAAAAAGCATGTGTGAGTCCACCAGAAAAGAGATTGGGTGACCTTGAAGGTTGTGGCAAGAAGCTGCCTTCCCCTACTGCTGCCCTCCAAACAAAGGACTTGTTTATGAATCCCACAGTCAGGACATAATTCCCAGAATAACATGGATTAGAGCTCAGAGTCCATTTTGGGGGCTTTCCATCTCTTACTGTGAAGACTGTTCCTTTGCAGCCCTTCCGAGAGCCCAGGCCAGTGGAAGGAATGTTAATTCTGAAGATTAAACTCCAAATAAAGAACATCAGTGTGACCCCAAGTAATCAACTGGCCAGGGCTTCACCAAATCCCTTTTTTGGTCAGGTCAACAGGTCTCCAGGGCCTCCACAGAGAACATTTCCAAAGGAAACCTTGCTGGAGCTGTCCATGCTGGAGCTGGTTCTGGCGGCTTTACCACCCCTCTGCAGGAGATCAGGGGATAAGCAATGTCTCTCTCCCTCCACTGGGGAGATTTCAGGGCACCATGAATGGATGGGGGAAATGTATTTATTGGCAACAGCTTTTGTTTCCTTCATAATCTAATGATTTTTATTTCATGCATTTAAAACATTGTTGTGAGAAGGGTTCCCCAGATTGTGCTGAAGGGGCCCATGGCACGTAAAAAAGGTATCTAGAGCCTAGACACTCACTGACACCCTCAGAGGAAGGATTATAGGACTGAGGGCTAGAAGAATCCTGATGTTCATCCAGACCAACCCCTTCATTTTACAGATGGGAAAACTGAAGCCCAGAGATGGGAAGTGATTTGCTTTGCACCAAGCAGTCAGACTCTTACTCTATCTCTTCTCCCTCCCAATCCTGTACTTTTTCTACTTTTCTACTTCTTTCTGTCTCTATCTCTTTCTCTGTCTCTCTCTTTCTCTCTGTCTCTGTCTCTCCCCTTCTTTCTCTGACTCTGCTTCTCTATCTCTCTATCTCTTTCTCTCTGACTTTGTCTCTGATTCTGTCTTTCCTCCTCTCTATGCTAGTTAGATCACTGGACCTGGAGTTAGGAAGAGCCAAGTTCAAACCTGCCTTCAAACACTTACTAGCTGCATGACCCTGGGCAAGTCACTTAACCTCTGCCTGCCTCGTTTTCCTCATCTGTAAAGTGAGGATACTAAAAGCACCTATTTCACAAGGTTGTTGTGAAGAACAAATGAGATAAGAATTGTCAAGTGCCTAGCACAGTGCCTGGACAAAGCAGGCGCCCTGTAGTGGAGAGCATCATTATTACTGCTGTTGTTAGCCCTCTTGCTACTAGTAAAGGGTGGGTGAGCACTTGTAGTGTCAAAGAGGCTTTAAGTCACAGAGAGGTTGGGTTAGAATATGGCAATGAACTCCTTCAACTGAGATTGTGTGAACCCAGAATAGAGAGGTGGCTGTGAGTTAATCTGTGAAAACTTCCTGTTGGAAAGTTCTGCCTTGAGTCCTGAAGGAAGTGTTATAATACATTTGTGTCCATACAGCCTTACTGTTACACAAGAGAGAATTAGGTCTCTAGCTGTCTCTAAATAGATAGCATAGATAGTGTACTAGGTGGAGCATTGGACTCGTAGAGAGGAAGACCTGAATTTGAATCCTGCCATCAGACACATGTGTCTCTGTGCAAGTCAATTAAACTACCTGTGCCTCAGTTTCCTCATTGTAAAATGAGAGGGTTGAACTCAATGGCCTCCAAGATCCCTTCCATCTCTAAATCTATGATCGTCTTGACCATCTGTGACTAAAAAAGCAAGACTTCCTAGAGAAGCCCATGAAGGAGAAGGGAGAATGAGGTGGGAAAGTAGGAGGGAGTATCAGTGTTGGATTTTACTGGTGATTTCTGTCTCTAGAGGTGGTGTTCTATGGAGATTAATATCAGACTGAGATGTGAAGGTCCCCGAAGCATCCTTTGGGTCATTCTGTGCTTTGAAATCTATGGAGGGGGTGGTCAGTGAAGTAGCACAGTGAATAAAGAGCCACGCCTGGAGTCAGGAAGACCTGGGTTCAAAAATCAGACACTTCCTAGCTGTGTGACCCTGAGCAAGTCCAATTTGCCAGCCCTTGCCCCTCATCTGTCTTAGAATTGATACTAAAATAAGAAGTAAATTTAAAAAAAAAAAGAAAAAGAAACCTATGGCAGGGATCTAAATCTGGTTTAGAGTCAGTCACACAGTTTAGCCACATTGACTGACCCTGCACCCATCCTTTCACCACACCACACACACAATCACACACTGGTTCTGAATTATTTAACCCACACTCAGAATCACCCCTAGAGCTGTGTAGGCTAGGTCCAGTCAGAGTCTGGGGGCTCTCCTACCCCCACTTTGAACTCGGTGAAATCTAGTTAATGTGAACATCTGGAGGGGATCATCTTGAAGGAGGCAAGAAAGGGAGAGGATGTCACAAAAGAGTGACAAGCAGTCTGGAGGAAATGGCAGAAGGGGATGGGAGACCTGGTCAACAAGGATAATGATCCGGTGTGTCAAGGAGTCAGTCTGACAACTCTTCTTCACCCCACCATAAATGCCATCTTCTCCCTAGAACTGTCCTGCCTTCCTTTGTCACTCCACCTGTCTGCCCTCCCATCCAGTAGCAGTAAGGGGTCCCTCAAAGCAGGAAGCCCATGGGGACTGATGTGCGGGCTAGTGCAATAAGCCCAAGTTGGGAGGCAGAAAGTCTCGATTCAAATCTGGACTTTGCCATTTTCTAGCTTCGGGTCCTGGGGCAAATTGCTTCCTTCTCCGAGGATCAGTTTCCTCAACTGTAAAATGTAAGAGGTAAAAACTTCTACTGCAGCTATCTCAAAGGGTTGGAGGGAGGAAGGTTTTTGTTCAGCTTTAGAGCATTAGAGAAAGAGGAGGTGTCATTGGTCACCCTCCAGGGACAGTTCTATCTGGACCAGACTAATTGGACCTCTGATTAGAGAAGGGGATGCTACCTGAGCCCCAAAGAGGATATTACTATCTCTTAAAGAGAATGGAGTTTCCACCTGAATTCTGCCACTGGCAGCCCTCTACTGGACTTGGAACCCCGGATCCAGCCTCGGCTCTAGCACCATCTCCTTCCTTCAGACTAGGGTGTTCTTCTTGTCATTATTATCATCCCCTTTCCCAGCCCCAAATCACCAAGTTCTTAATCAAAGGATCATAGAGTCTGATCTAGTCCAACCTTGTCATTTAACAGATGAGGAGACTCAGTACTAAAGTGAAATAGTTTGTGTCTAAGGTCACACAAAGAGGAAGCACTAGGAAGAATTTGAATTCAAGACCTCTGATTTCAAACCCAATATTCTTTCCATTGCACCCCACTGACTTGATTTTCATGTACCCTGTATTTCCTTGTCTATGAAGATGCTTGATTCCCCAAGCAAAAGCTGAATTGCCTTGAGAGCAAGGACTAGTTCGCTTTGGTATTTATATCCCCAGTGCCTGACACATAGGAAGAAGCACTGAATAAATGCTTATTGACTAAGTCTTGATTGATTTGTGTTAGCCCTGGGGAGGAAAGACTATTCTTAAAGTGGGATGGAGGGATGTTGCATATACTCAGAATCCAATAACTCCACAGTTCAGTTGGGCACTTAGAGGCATGCCCTGACTGCAGGGACTTTTAAAGGAGTGGGAATGGGGAGAACTAAACTAAGGCAGGGTGCCTGGGACTTTGACTCCAGGCACTAAGAGTTAAAGTCTTTCAGTAATGTAAAAATAACAGAACTTGGCATCTAATTGTTGTTCAGTCATTTTTTCAGGCTCGTCCAACTCTTCATGACCCCATTTGGGGTTTTCTCAGCAAAGACCGTAGAGTGGTTGGCCATTTCCTTCTCCAGATCATTTTGCAGTTGAAGAACTGAGGCAAACAAGGTTACGAAACTTGCTTAGGATCACACAGTTTATAAGTGCCTGAGGCTAGATTTAAAGATGAGTCTTTCTTTCTCCAAGCCCAGGGCTCTATCCAAGGAACCCTCTAATTAACTGTCCTCTAATCAGCAAAATTAGTTAAAACCATAAACTCCATGAGCTTTTTTCCACTGACAGCTATTTCCCCCAGGGGTTGCACCCCACATGAGCTCCTCAAAAGCCCTGCTATGTCCCCACCCCGTTGTGATTTGTGCCTCTTGTTCCAGGCACAAAAAGTACTAGTTGTAGCTTTCAGCATGGGGTAACAGTGACCCATAACCTCTGGACACTCCCTGGTGGCAAACAGCCTTGGAATCCAGCCATGTGCTTGGTGGACATTGTCCAGCTCCTCATGCTTTCCTCCCTCCTCAGTTGCTAGCTGAGAGACTCTCACTTTCATTTCCTTGGCCCGGTTCTCCTTTCCTGGCCTGGGGCAAAAGTTCCATCAAGCCTGTTGGAATCCAAACCAAAATGTTTCTGTGAACGTAAGAACAAGCCTCCTGTCAACCACCACCTGGCACCCACAGCATGGTGGGTTCAAGGGGTCAGGACGTGCCACTGGTCTTTCCACTTTTGCCCTCTCCCTTCCTGTGCCCAGGCTCAGCTGCCATCTCTGGGGTCATCTCCTTCACAAAGTCATCTTTTCACCTGCCTAATTCCTCTTTAAACTATTGTGCTAATGTGCCCCTGGCAGGACACAAGAACCAGCCCAACTGCAAATAAAGAGCATGTAATAAAAGCCATTTAGAATAAATAACTCTAAAGGGAGAGGAAATGCCAGTGTGAACCCAAGTCTATGTAAAATCATAGTTGTTTTTTTTTTTTTACTAGATCTGTGATCTCATCTGTATTAGGACTTCCCAGAGAGGAAAGTCCCTCTATTGATGCACATCTATACCTGCTCTGTTGTTGTTCAGTCATGTCCAACTTTTCATGACTCCTTTTGAGGTCTTCTCAGCAAAGATCCTAGGGTTGTTAGCCATTTTCTTCTCCAGCTCATTTTACAGATGAAGAAACTGAGGCCAATAGGATGAAGTGACTTGCCCAGGACCACATAGCTAGTTAATGTCTGAGGCTGCATTTGAACTCCAGTCTTCCTGATTCCAGTCCCAGAATTCTATTCTTTTTTCAACTAAATGTAGAATAAGTTTTTGACAATTCTTTTCTGATATTTTGCTTTTCAGATTCTCTCCCTCCCTTCCCCCTTCCCCAGGTGGCAAATAGTCTGATATAGGTTATACCCATGCTTTCATAGTTCCCATTTTTCTTGTGAAAAAAGACACATATCACACAATAAAAAAAACTCATAAAAGAAATAAAGTGGAAGATGACATGCTTTGATCTGCAGTCAGATTCCAGAAGTTCCTTCTTTGACCATGGTTTTATCATGAATCCCTTGGGATTATTTTAGAACCTTGCTTTGCTGATAATAATTTAGTCTTTTATAGTTGATCATCATATAATATTTCTGTTATTGTATGCAGTGTTTTCCTGGTTTGGCTCACTTTGCTTTGCATCATTTCATAAGTCTTTCCAGGTTTTTCTGAATTCATCCTCTTTGTCATTTCTTATAGTGCAATAGTATTCCATTATAACCACATACCACAACTTGTTCAGCCATTCCTCAACTGATGGACATCCCCTCAGTTTCCAGTTCTTTGCCACCACAAAAAGAGTTGCTAAAAATATGCTTGTATACAAAGGTCCTTTTCCCTTATCTCTGATCTCTTTAGGGTATAGACCAGTGATTCCCAAACTTTTTTGGCCTACTGCCCCCTCTCCAGAAAAAATATTAATTAGCCCCCTGGAAATTAATTTTTTTTATTTTAATAGCAATGAATAGGAAAGATAAATGCACCTGTGGCCATCACTGCCTCCCTGGATCAATGCAGCACCCACCAGGGGGCGGTGGCACCCACTTTGGGAATCACTGGATAGACCAAGTAGTGGCTCTGCTGAGTCAAAGGGTATGCAAAATTTTGGCATGGTTCCATAATGCTCTCCAGAATGGTTGTATTAATTTACTGTTCCACCAATGGTGTATTAGTGTCCCAATTTTCTCACATATTCTCCACCACTTATCATTTTCCATTTTTAGCCGTGTTAACCAAACTGGTAGATATAAAGTTGTATTTGTTTTATTTTAGTATTGTTTATTTATGGTATTTTATATTATTTATTATAATCTGCATCATAATTTATAATTATTTACTTATATGCTTATTAATAAATAATTATTTATAGTAATATTTAGTATTAACTTAGTATTGTTTTAATTTGCATTTCTCTAGTCAAAAAATTGGAGCATTTTTTCTTTTGACTATATATAGTTTTCATTGCTTCATCTGAGAACTGCCTATTCATATGTGGGTAATGCTTTGTATTCTTGTAATCTTGACTCAGTTTTGTATATATTTGAGAAACGAGGCCGTTTTGTCAGAGACACTTGCTATAAAACTGTTTCCCCAATTTGTTGTTTCCCTTCTAATCTCAGTTGCAATGATTTTGTTTGTACAAAACTTTTCAAAATTATCCATTTCATTTTTTGTGATGCTTTCTCTGTCTTGTTGGGTCATAAATGATTCCTGTATCCATAAGTGTGACAAGTAAACTTTTTCATGTTCCTCTGATTTGTTTTTAGTATCACCCTTTATGACTAGATTAGGCATCCATTTTGACTTTATTTTGTTTTATGGTGGGAGATGTTGGCCTATGCCTAGTTTCTGCTATACTATTTTCCAGTTTTCCAAACAGTTTTTGTCAAATAATGAGTTCTTCCCCACAAAGGTTGGATCTTTGGGTTTATTAAACACTAAGTTATTATGATCATTAACCACTGTGTGTTGATTATCTAACCTATTCCATTGATCCACTACTCTATTTCTTAGCCAGTACTAGATTGTTTTGATGATTATCAGTTTATAATATAGTTTGAGATCTGGTACTCTATCCTTTTAAAGAGTTGACTGTGGCATTGAGAAGTTAAATAATTTGTTGGTAATAATCAGCAAATAATAAAATAATAGCTTAATAATTTTAAATAATCAGATTCAATGTGAACTCAAATCTAATTCCAAAGACAAGTCTCTAACCACCAGACAATTCTGTCATTAATTTATGTTCTTTAATAATATAACATATTTTAGAAGAAAACGCATTACTTCCATACCTGGAGGACAGAGAAGTTTGGTTGCTCAAATGGCACATCTCTTAAGGTCTATATAGCTCACCTGGTGGCAACATGCCCATTGTGATTAACAGGAAGCATGCTGTGTTATTTGCAAAACTATTTGATGACAACATACACTGGTGGCCCTCAAACTTTTTGATCTCAAGATTCCTTTATGATCTTAAAGATTATTAAGCACCCCCAAGAGTTTTTGTTTCAATGGGCTATTACCTGGCAATATTTATCATATTTGAAATTATAAGTGATTAAATTTGGAAATATTAATTAATTTTTAATAATAATAACCAACTACATGTTAACATAAATAATATTTTTATGAAAAATGACCATATTTCCTATAGCAAAGATGATGAGAAGAGTGGCATTGTTTTACATGTTTTTAGAAATATCTTTAATGTCTAGTTTAATAGGAGACAACTGGATTCTCATATCTGCTACTGTATTCAATCTGTTTTGAAATGGAGTTTCGTGTTTGAAGAAAATTGGACCTCACATAGATGTGTAGTTGGAAGAGGGAGAAAGCAAAGCATATATTAGTATTATTATGAAAATATCTATTAGTATATTTTTGCTGTTATTCAGTTGTGTTCAACTCTCCATGACCTCATTTTGGGGTTTTCTTGGCAAAGATACTGGAGTTACTTGCCTTTTCTTTCTCCAGGTCATATTACAGATGTGGAAACTGAGGCAAACAAAGTTAATTGATTGGCCTAGCTTCACCCAGCTAGTAAGTGTCCGTGGCTGGATTTGAACTTAGGAAGATGAGTCTTCCTGACTCTAGGTCTGACATTCTATCCACTGTGCCACCTATCTGCCATATTAGTTAGTAGATATGTAGTTGAGAAAGAGAGAAGGCAAATAATATATTATTATGAGTTTTGACCTTGCAGACTCTCTGAAAGGGCTTTGGAGATCCCAAAGGATTCAGGGACCGTACTTTGAAAACTAAGTTTTTCAGCTAAGTGGCTCAATGGATAGAAAGCCAGGCCTGGAGAGGGGAGATCCTGGATTCAAATCTGGCCTCAGACACTTCTTAGCTGTGTGATCCTGAGCAATTTACTTAACCCCACTTGCTTATTCCTCTCAATCCCTCCTCAATCGACTCTAAGACAGAAGGTAAGAGTTAAAAAAAAAAAAACCCTGAGGATATCCACACTACTGTACCCAGAGTAAGACTGGTGCTCAGTCATAACTGGAATATTCTCACATAGGACAGAAATAGGTGAGGGGTGAGGAGCACTCAGAGGACTCTCTGATGTGAATATGTTTTGGAGAGCTGACCATCTGACTCTTCTTTTCAAAGCCTTTTGGGGATGGGAAGAAAGTAGAAGAGATCAGGTAGAAAGTAGCAGAGCCAGGATTTGATTTTGAAGCATTGGGGTAAGTGCCTAGAAGAGAAAGAAAGACAAAGGCAAAGTTTCTGCCCTCAAAAGGCTTAATTCCAATTGGGGAGATGACATGTCAATAGCCAAACAAGACCTATACAGGATAAATTGGAGGTGACCTCAGGGGAAAGACTAACATTAAGGGAGATGGGCAAAGGCTTCTTTTAGAAGGTGGAATTTGAGTTGAAGGAAACCAGGAAGCAGAGATGAGGAGGTAGAACATTCCAAACATGGGGGGAGAGCAGAGTTGGGCTAAAGAATTCAGCTGGGGTTGCAAATACTCTCCAAGAACCTTTCTAACCCTTTCAAGAACCCAATGTCCTCTCATCCTACTCTTTTTCTAAAAACTCCATTCTGGTCCAAACAGACTACGCACAGTCTCCAGGCACATTTGGTCCTTTCTCATCCCCATGCCTTTACTCAAGCTGTTCCTTTGGGGTGTCCTTGTCCCCCCATTTCTGCTAGTTGAAAACCCACCCAGCTCAATTACTACCTACAATGCTGCCCTATGATGCTCTTCTAACCAGAAGTGATTTCACCTGTTTTGAACTCTCATTCCACTGTACTCTTATTTATTTTGATGCTCCATGTTTCTGACCCTATTGTGCCTGCTACAAGACTGTAAGCCCATTGAAGACAAGGACTCCATCATCTTCTTCTTTTTATTTTCTTCAGTACCTAGAGTAGACTCTCATCAGGTTGGTGCTCAATAGGTGTTCACTGAATTGAGCAGACAAGAAACTGAACTGCGCAGCAATGAAATTCATAGGGTCAGAGCCTAGAGGGGGAAGAAAACCCAGATGATTGCTTAATGCTCTAGTCCCCTTGTTGGACAAGCGAGGAAATGGAAGCCCCCAGAGAGGGGAGGGGACTGAGATCAGAGACTTAGCAGAGCTGGTTTTTGAAACTAGGCTCTCTGACTCCACAGCCAGCATTCTCTCCAGGACATTCTACTTGACTCTCCAAACTAAAGGGCAAATATGATTTCTGCTTATTTTCTCCTGCAGGTGGATTTCTGATTCCTTATATCATCATGCTGGTTGTCGAAGGAATGCCCCTCCTTTACCTAGAACTGGCAGTGGGACAGCGAATGCGGCAGGGGAGTATCGGAGCATGGAACATAATAAGCCCCTATCTTCGAGGAGTTGGTAGGTCCCTCATACTTGCAGTCTTATCTTGCTCACCCCATCATAGCAGGTGTAGGTCCCCATGGGGAGGACTATATTCCATCTAATGTAGAACACTGAGTTCTGCATTTATCAGTATATCTGTTAATACTAGAAGACTTCAAAAGAAAAGCTTGGTTACAATAAAGGTCAGGAAGAGATAAAAGTGGATGAGAAAGGAAGAGATGAGTCAGAGGAAAAAGAGAAGATTGGTTATCTACAGAACTGCTGAATCAGGTAGTCATTTGGATAGTAGGTGAGAATATTGGGGAGTGGGAGAAAAAGGAGGATTTAATTGGTAAACTCAGCCTCCCAATGCACCTGTTCTTTGACTTATAGCCATAGAGGGTTGCCTGTGTCACTAAAGAGTTAAGTAACTTGCTTGGATTCCCAAAACTAGCACATGTCAGAAGTAAAATTTGAACCCACATTTCTTCACACTGTGATCAGCTCTTGTCACTAGGAAAGAAAGAAACTGGCATTTGTTAAGCTCCTACTGTTGTTCAGACACTGTGCTAAGCACTTGACAAATATCTCATTTGATCCTCACAACAACCGTGGGAGTTGGGTGCTATTATCATCCCCATTTTGCCATTGAGGAAACTGAGGCAGGCAGAAGTGAAGTAACTTGGTCAGGGTAAAGCAGATAATAAGTGTCTGAGGTTGGATTTGAACTCTGGTCTGACCGGTGCTCTATGCATTGTACCCTTTAGTGACCTCTATACCATGTTGCCAATAATACATTTCTCATAACTTTCCTGAGATGCAGGCAATATAAGTATTATTATCACAATCTTACAGATGAGGAAACTGAGACTCTGAGATCAATCAGTGTGCCTGGGATTGCCCAGCTATTGTGACTTGAGAAGAATAAGACTAATCTTGCATTATTTATTTTTGATCCTATTTACAATTAATTGATTTTGTCCTGTAACTGCTTGTTATGGTTCTTTGTCCCTGATCTTCAGACTTCAGCTGGTTCATAAGGGGTTAAGTTTAGAAATCCAACTCCTCTGCTAATCACTGATTTATTCTTGCCTCAAGGAATTTTGCTAACTTTGGGGAATGTGTGAGAAAGAGAGGAAGTCAAACCTAATATCTTCATGCACCAAGCTAGCCTTCAAGGATGTCTGGTTTGTGGTCTAAAAGTCTGGCCACAGTTTTGCACGTGTGTGCCAACAGTGAGCTCTTCTTAGGCTCATGAGAGAAGAGGGGTTGTTCCTAGTCCCCATTACCAAACTTCCAGCCAACCATGCTGTTCCCTGAGCTTCAGCTCTCTAACCAGTCATGTTGTCCTTAATTCCATTATATCATCTACTCTTGTTCAGTCTGTACTCTCCAAAACCTTTAAAAAGGGAGCTGTCCAATCTCTTTATGGTCTTTGGCATGAAAAGAGGCAAGTCACTGACCCATTTATTGATAGGGAACATGCCCCTGCTAAAAATGTTGTCTTGCTTGGAGATCTGCCTCAGTTTACTCCTTTTGTTAAAATTCTATTGAAATAGATTTGAATCCAAATCTCTTGACTATAGCTCTTGTTCTTCTTCCCTTTTATTACTCTACCTCAGCAACATGGATATAATGGAAAAAGAATACTAGATCTGGAATCAAAGGGCCTGAATTCAAATCTCCACTTTGCCACTTTCTAGCTACATCATCTCTCTGGACCTCAATTTTCTCATCTCCAAAGTGAGGGATTTGGCCTAATTGGCCTTGGGGTTCATTCAAGCCCTAGATTTAGGACACTATGATTCCTTCCAGCTCTACTTCTAGAATCTGATGTTCCTATGAATGCCCTCCTAGGAACTAAAGCTAGCAGACAGAAACAGGTCCTAGTCAAACTCTAGCTGTCTTGGCCAAAGAAATCTGCCACCATGTTGCAAGCAAAGCAAGACCTCTTCGCTTCTTCCTTTGCTGTTATGGATGCCACTGAATGGCCTCTCCTGCAACCTACCTCTCTTCTATCCTGCCACCATCTTGCATAACCAGCTCATGGTCTACAGATAAAGTGGCAGTGGAGTATTTTAGGTGGATCTATAATTTATTAGTCTAGAAACAAGGTGATCCCAAGTCAGTCTGGATAAACTTGCCGGGGCAATGGAGAGAGTCACCAAAATGTCCTCTAAACTCAGGCTACATTTCACCATCAGTGGCCAAAGTCAGTATTCTATTTATTCTGAGTTCCAAGAGGGAGGATAAAAATCGCAAGTGATGCACACTGACATATGTGTTTGCCACAGATTCAATCCATCTGCCTGGTGTTGATGCCTGGGAGATGAAAGTAACTCTGCTGTGAATGACTGTTAATTTTTAACACCTGGGATGTGCTGTTTTTCAGTCCACATTGAGTAGTGGGTAATTATTAATAATAATCACTGGCATTTATATAGAACTTTACATTTTGCAAAGCACTTTGCAAATATGGTTTCATTTTAATCCTTACAACAACCTTGTGAGATAAGGCACTATTATTATCACCATTTTACAACTGAGGAAACTGAGTCAAAAGTAAAAATGAGTTACCTAGGATTATGCAGTTAGTAAGTGTGTCTGAGACCAGCTTTAGAACTCAGATCTTCCTGGTTCTAGGTCCAGCATTCTAACCATTGTAACACCCAGCAGTCCACTTAAAGAAATCAGTTAAGTGCTCTGATAGGAATTCTTAGTTACATAAATCTGCATCTTGGCCACTTCCATCTGTTGCTCTAAGGCAGTAATGGTGAACCTTTTAGAGATGAGTGCCCAAACTGCAACCCTCACACTGCATGTGAGCATCCCTCTTACCCCAGACAGGGAAGGGAGAAAGCACTCCCATTGGGCTGATGGGCAGATGGGTGGGTGATGGGAGAAATGTCCTCAAGCATGCATGGAGAGTGTAAGGGAAGCAGTCTTCTCAGGTGCACTCCGGCACACGTGGCATAGGTTCACCAACATAGCTCTTAGGTCAGTTCTTTGGAACCAAGTAGAGCAAGTCAAATCCTTCTGTCTGTAACACATACTCAGATACATGAAGATCATTCTGGTGCCCTCCAGATATTGTTTTCTCCACATCTCTGATCACTTCCACCAGTCCCTATATATCATATTCTCCAGGTTTTCCCCTTCCTAGTTACTCTCTTCTAGACACATTCGAGCATAGCTGTGTTCTTCTTAAAATGTGACACTCTCAATGGAACCAAAATTCCAGATGTGATCAGTCTTGAACACTGAGCAGTGGGATGATCCCCTCCCTCACTGGAGACATCACCCCATGATGTCATTGGTCCTCTTAAAAAATGAAGAATAAACAGCATTGGAGACACTAAGATTTTATGACTGTAGCTTTAGACTGCTTTGCCTTTTTTTTGCTGCCCCACTGGATGCCTCTGGTTTTGTTGTCCAACATGTCTGTTCTTTCTCCCACAAATTAGATAAGCACGCCATCTCTTGCCTTCATCCAAGTCATAGGGGAAAATGTTGAATAGAATGGGACCAAAAGGGGCAGCTAGATGGCTCCGTAGATAGAGTGCCAAGCCTGGAATTGGGAGGACATGGGTTCAAATCTGGCCTTAGACACTTACTAGTTGTGAGACCCTAGACAAGTTATTTTACCTTATTTGCCAAGCCTTTGCTGCCCTTCTGTTGTAGGATTGTTCCTAAGATAAAAAGTAAGGGTTTAAAAAAAGAATGGGACCAAAGAAAGATCCCTGGAGAACTCTACTGGAGACCTCAATGGAAAACCATCCATTATCACTCTTTGGACTCAAAATCCCAATCTACCTAACTGCTGTATCATTCAGCCCACTTCTTTCTATCTTGTCCACAAGAATATGAGATGAGACTTTGTCAAGTGGTTTGCTGAAATTCTGGTATACTTTGGGTTCAGTGTTCCTTTAACTTACCAGGTCAGCATCCCTACCCAAAAATGAATAATAATAATAATATCTAACATTTATATTGGGCTTTAAGGCTTGGAAGAACTTTATATCTGTTAGCTCATTTGATCCTTATAACAATTCAGTAAAGATTATAATTATACCCATTTTACAGATGAGGAGATTGAGCACAGAAATTACTGTGGCCTGACTTCTTCTTGATGAAGAAGCTATGTTGACTCTTAGTGATCTTTGGCTCTCTTTCTAAAAGCTCACACATTATTCTTTGAATAATATATTCTAGAAAGAGAAGGAGAATAAACCACAATCAACAAATATTTATTAAGCACCTGCTGGGTTGCTCTGTGTAAGGCACCATACAAAGCACTAAGGAGGTGGGGGGGGGGGTATAAAGAAAGACAAGACAAGAGTCTCTGACTTCAGAAAGTTTATGATCTAATTAGGAGGATGAGACATGATACAGTGGAAAGAGTGTTAGCTCTGGAGTTAGAGGGTCTGAGTTCAAATTCTGCCTCTTGTGCTCAGGACCCATATGACTTTGAGCAAGTCACTTAACTTCATGGGGCCTCAGTTTTCTGACCTGTAAAAGGGGGGTTAGATTAGATAACCTCTGTTGACTCTTCCTGTTCTAGAACTAAGATCATATGGTATAATTTACACCAGACAACAGGACCACAAGGTAGGGGTTTCTAGGTGGCTTAATGAATAGAGCACCAGGCCTAGAGTTGGAAAGACCTGGGTTCAAATCTGGCCTCAGACATTTCTTATCTGTGTAACCCTGGACAAGTCATTTAACTCCCATTGCCTAGCCCTTACCACTCTTCTGCCTTGGAACCAATGCACAGTGTTGATTCCAAGATGGAAGGCAAAGGTTTAAAATAAACAAATAAGCAAATGAATGAATAAATGAACAAGGGAAGGAACAAATGAATGAATAAATGAATAAATAAAAAGAATGCATAGAGAAACAGGGAAGAGATCCTCTTTGGCTGGAGCCTGTCCTTCCTGCTCACGGGGGCCCTGAGCCTTGCAGTGAAGGACTAGTTGTCATCATGACTGCAGAAAACCATCAATGATTGGTCCTTGGTCTTGCTTTCAGGCATTGCCAGCGTGGTCGTCTCCTTCTTCCTCTCCATGTACTACAATGTGATTAATGCCTGGGCCTTTTGGTACCTCTTCCATTCATTCCAGGTAACTAGGGAGGCTTTGGCAGTCACACCAGGGCTGGGGAGAGAGTCACAAGGAGGCTGGAATTGGGATCTATGTTACTCTGGGGGGGGGGGAACTGGGGCACTGGAAAATGAGGCAGATAATATTCATCTGGACAACAGGCTGAGAGCAAAGCAGGATGTAACGAGGGGAAGTGACTGGGGTGGGAAATTTGGGAGAAGCGTCTCCATTGGAGGATGGCTACCTCCAGTGGAAGTGCCCTCAGCCCCGTATGTTTGTATCTTCCCTATAACTTCTGGGGGTTCATTGTTGAAAAATCACTGCATATGGCTTCATAAAGGAGATTCTAAGGAGAGAGAACAGCGACAAGTCACTATGAGAAGATAAATGGAAAGTAAAGTGAAAATCCTGCCACCAAAAGAATATGATGACTTTGCCTCTCCTACACTTTCTTCTCATGGTCCTTCCCTGCCCTCTGACTGTCGGGGTAAGATGGGCTCTTATCTCCTCTGTTCCCTTCCAGAGCCAATCCTCAGGGATAGTATCTTTCCTTTCTGTGGGCTCCCTTCTGGATATGAATTTCCATCTCCCCAAAGGTTTTCCTTTCTTTGACTGATTCTGTTTTTTGACTTCTCTGTCCTGACACTGATGTCTTCAATTTGATGATTCAACTCAAACAAGGCATTTAATAAGAATTTCCTGTAGTAACAATAAATTCTTGTTTAATTTTTGAATCATGGCCAACTCTTGGTGGACCCCTTTGGGGTTTTCTTGGCAAAGATACTGTAGTGGTTTGTCATTCTTTCCTCAGTAGATTAATGTAAACAGAGGTTAAGTGACTTGACCAGGGTCACACAGCTAGTGATTGCCTAAAGGCAGATTTGAACTCTGATCTTCCTGACTCCATGTGTACCACTCTATCCACTGAGCTAGATAGCTCCTAATAGTAATAATAAGTGGTATACATTTATATAATGCTGTAAAGTTGGTGAGTTGTTTTGTATATATTCTCTCACTTGAACCTCACAATAACTGGAGTATAGGTATTATTGTTCCCATTTTACAAAGGAGGAAACTAAAACTTTGAGGTAAAACATAGTCATACAATTAGCAAAGTGTAATTGGGAAGATTCAAACCCAGGTCTTCCTAACTCCAAGTCCAGCAAAAAGGCACTTCAATAACCTCCTCCCTTTTCTCTTATCTTCTTCTCACCCAGCAAGGAAACAGAGAACAGGAAATGCACTATAATAGTCACTTGGGAGGAAGAAAACTATGTCCCCTTTCCTCTAAGCATGCTCTAGTGGATTTGTGCAATTGTAGATTCATGGCCAGAAATAATTTGCATGTATCTTCTGGTATCTAGAAATACTCTTGTGCCCAATTCAAACAGTCCACACTCAGAATTTAAACATTTGTCCCCTTGACAAAGCAATAGCATTATTAGGTCTATGCCACAAAAATATCAAAGAAAGAGGAAAAGAACCCACATATACAAAAATATTTGTAGTAACTCTTTTTTTTTGGTCAAAAGAATTGGAAATTGAGGAGATGTCCACTAATTGGGGGATAAATACTGATGAATGTGATGAAAATACTATTTTACTGTATGAAATTATGAAGGAGATGGTTTTAGAGAAACTCCAGAAGAGTTATATGAACTGATACAGAGTGAAGAGGACAATTTATATAACAATTCCATAATGATAATCAATTTTGAAAGACTTAATAACAATGATCAACACAATTAGACCAAACACAATTCCCAAGGACCCTTGATGAAACACACTATCTACTTTCAGATAGAGAGGCTATAGACCCAGAATGTAGATCTAGCATATTTTCTTTTTTTTTTCTTTCTTTCTTGAACTAAAGAGGGGTCTTGTGCTAAGGGTAGCATTCTTCAGGGAGTTGTTGTGGATCCTAGACTGCATACTGAGCAGGAAGCAAGCTCAGAGACTATCAGCAACTGTGTGGCATGACCCCAAGAGTACAATGAAGCATCATTTCTAGACTCCAGTCCAGCCCGAAGCCTGTATAGGAACAATCTAGGAAATAATCCCAAGGGATCCTGTTAAGACCAAGAGATCTGAAGTTCAACTTTTCCCTGGGTGAGATAACTCTAGGAACACTGAAAATTTTTAGGTCTCCAGCCTGAGAAGACCTGAAATCTTAGACTAAGACAAAACTCAAAATCCCAAGGAAGAACCAGCCTAGGTATTCCTTCTAGAAGCATATAGAGCCTAGATTTAACATAAAGTCTGAAGTCAGGAAGTAAGCAAAAACAACTTTTAAAAAATAATTCCATCATAAAAAGCTATTATAGTGAGAAAAATGCTTGAGACACCAAACTAAAAGAACGATACCCAAACATAGGCAAATAAAGCCTCAAAACAAAATACAACTTGGGCACAAATTTAACTAGAATTCCTAGAAGAGATGAGGTAAGAGGTTTTTTAGGAGCACCTAATATAATGAAAACGAAAAACTAAATAAAAATAAAAATCACTTACATTTTATACATGAAATTGGAATGCTAGAATAAAATATTGGAAAAGAAATCAAATCTATGGAAAAAAGAACTGAAAATCAGATTTAGCAGTCTGGCCTAAAGAAAACCAATAAACTCTCAATATTAGAATGAACCAAATAAAAGTTAATGATTCCATAAAACATCAAGAAATATTATAGCAAAGTCAAAGACTGAAAAAATAGAAGAAAATGCAAAGTATCATATAGCAAAAAGTTCTGACCTAGAAAACAGTTAGAGGAAAGATATTTTAAGAATAATTGATCTATCTGAAAGTCAAAAAGAAGGAAGGGAGGGAGAAGAAAGGAGGGAAGGGAGAAAGGAAAGAAGGAAGGGAGAAAGGGAAGAAGGAAGGAGGGAAAGAAGGAAGGAGGGAAGGAGGGAGGAAAGGGAGGAAGGAGGAAGGGAGGAAGGAAGGGAGGGAGGGAGGAAGGAGGGAAGGAAGGAAGGGAGGGAGGGA
>NC_058134.1:43573925-43645316 GCF_016433145.1 Gracilinanus agilis
GGAAGGAAGGAAGGAAGGAGGGAAGGAAAGAGGGAAGGAAGGAAGGAGGGAAGGAAGGAAGGGAGAGGGAGGGAAGAGGGAGAGAGAGAGAGGGAGGGAGGGAGGTCATAGGAATATTATAGCCAAAATCTTCTAAGTCAGAGGAAAAAATGCTGCAAACAGAGCAAATGAACAAATTTAAGTACCATGGAGCCATAGTCAGGATTATACATAATTTAGCAGTCACTGCTCTAAGGGTTCAGAATGCTTAAAAGGGGATATTGCCAAAGGCAAAGGCAAGAAAATATGAACTTACAACCAAGAATAAGTTATTCAGCAAAAATGAATACAGTACAAAAGGGTCAGGAATGAATCTTTAATAATATGGAAGATTTACAAGCATTCCTGGTGGGAAAAAAAAAGACCAGAGCAGTATAGGAATTTTGAAGTGCAAAAACAAAAGTCAAGAGAAACCTGAATAAGCAATTACAAAGAACAGAACAAGAATAAATTGTTTACATTTTAATATAGGTACATGTGTCCCCTTGGAACTGTATCATCATCAGAGATCTCAGAGGATATCCAATTAAACAGAGCCTAAGAGTAGTTCTGTTATGCTTTAATGATTTTTTAAAAAGAATGGAAAGGGAAGGGAAGAGGAATACATGTGGGAAAGGAAGAAGAGAGGAAGGATGGGGGAAATTATCTCATATAATTGAGGAAATAAGGGAAAGTCTATATAATGAGGTCTAAAAAGTGAGAAGAGTAGGTGACACTTGAACTTTAATCTAAGCTGTTCAAAGAAGGGAAATATACATTCACATAGCCGGGGATAGAAATATGTTTCACTTGATAGGGAAACAGAAGGAAAAGGAGGAAAAAGGAATAGAAAAAATAAGAGAGAGACTAGATTAAGGGAAAGATATGTCCTAAGAAAAGCAAAATCCAACTGACAAAGTTGATAAAAGGGAAATACTTTCTGGAGGGGTTTCAGGAAAACAAGTACATTAATGTGCTAGTTGTTTGTTTGTTTTTTATCTATAGTACCTTCTTTCCTGGAATCAATAATACCGTGTATTGATTCTAAGGCAGAAGAGCCATAAGGGTTAGGCAATGAGGGTTAAGTGATTTGTCCAGAGTTACATAGCTAGGAAGTGTCTGAGGTCACATTTGAATCCAAGACCTCCCATCTCCAGGTCTTACTCTTTATCCACAGAGTCACCTGGCTGCCCCCCTTATCACATTGCTGATAGAACTATGAACTAGTCTATCTATTCTGAAAAACAATTCAAAACTTTGCCCCCAAAGCAATTGAACTGTGATATCTTTTGACCCTTTGAACCAGTGATATCTCTAGTAGATCTATACCCCAAGAGAACAGATAAGAGACTCTTGTATGCAGAAATATTTATAACGGCTCCTTTTGCAGTAGCAAAGAATTAGAAATGGATGGGATACCTACCAACTTTCAGCCATTGAGGAATGTTGAATATGTTAAAGTATATGACTGTTGGAATATTATCATGCTATAAGAAACAATGAAGAGGATGCTTTCAAAGAAACCTGAGAAGACTTACATGAACTGATGCAAAGTGAACAGAATCCGGAGAATGGTGTTTACAAAAACCACAATATTGAAAAGACAAACAACTTTAAAGACTTAGGAATTCTGATCAATGCAATGACTAATCCTACTCCAGAAGACTCATGATGAAATCTGCTACCTACTCACCCAATGTTATTATTTTTGGCCCTTTGTATCCAAAGAGGACCAATGGCACGATGTTGAGGGTCAGGGTACAGTACGTTCAATCTGATAGAGACTTTGAGGGGCAGATTAAGATATATCTATTTTTGGAAATGACCAATGTTTGAATTTGTTTTGCTTGACAATACATCCTCATAATGTACTTTGGTTTTTTTTTTTCCTTTCTAATTGTGGAGGCTGGAGGAGGAGAGAAAGCAAAGAAAATGGGAGGGAGAAAAGATCAATATTCATTGATTGAAAAAAAATTTAAGCAAGAAAACAAAAAGGATCATGGCAGTTGTATTCCGAGGCCACAATATCCTGTCTCGATCTGAATGATACTAACACTGAGCCTTGAGGTTTCATTGTTTATCCATTTTCCCTGTCAAGAAACCAGTATCTTCCAACTGCCACTATGCTAAGAAAGGGGTATGACTAAATAGAGCTTAATTGGCATGCCAGTTTCTATTATCCTTCAGCAAATGAATGGAGGTGCCTCTCTCCTGCTGTATTGAGGAGACTGAGAAATTAGAGTTAGGTCCAAATAAATATAATTAGTGAATCTAGAGAAGTGATCAAAGTATTTGAGTTTGTGCTACATAGAACCAGTGACCATGTTTTACACAATTATAACTTCAAACAGTGTGGATTTAAATACGTGTGGACACTTCATGAGATTCATTAGGAATTAACTAGTGCTCCAGAGAGAGACCTTCCTTGTTTTGCTTTGGCCTGCAGTTTTATTAAATTCCTGTTGTTCTGACTTCCTGAATCATCTGCTTTGATCTCCCACTGTTTACTTGCTTTGCCCAAAGGGTGCTTCCCAAATGTTCTTTGATGGCAATGAGTATGAGTTTCAGCTAATGCTCTTTACTTCAGGATTGTTATTAGAATTAGTTTGTGTGTTTTCCTTGACAAGAACTATTGAGAGTCAGCATGGTGTAGGGCAGAGGTGCTTAACCTTTTTTGCATCATGTACCCCCGGTGAAGTCAGTGGATTCCTTCTCAGAATAATATTTTTCAATGTATAGGATTACAAAGCAAACCAGTTCTTTGGAAACATAGCTACAAAAATATTTTTTTAAAAACAAATTTTGGATCCCAGATGAAGAACCTCTGTAGTGGAAAGTGTCCTGAGCATCAAGAAAGCTGGGTTGTAGTCCCACCTCCAAACCTTACTAACCATGTAAGCCTGGGCAAGTCACTTTTACCTCTGTGAACCTCAGTTTCCTCCTCTGAGAAATGAGAATAACAGTTCTAGATTCCCACAGTTACTGAGAATTACTTTGCTCATCTTAAAGCTCCCTATCAGTGTGGGCTAATGTTATTCTGAGGAGTGTTCCAAGAATGCTATTTGAATGTCTGCCCTGGGGTAGGGGAGGAAAAAGTAAAAGGAATCTGGAATTTCTGCCTCACCAGTTTGGACATTGACAGGAGAAAGTGATGGGTTTTACCCTCTAATACCCTGGGACTTAGGGAGGTGTGAACACTGGAGTAGCAGGAAGAATCAGTGCCAGTCAAGGGAAAGTTTGGGCATTTGTGCTCTGCTACAAGACACAGCAGAAGAGAGCTGAAGAGACGGTGAGCCTGGGACACTACATGATATTAACTCCCTTTAAAAAAATTCTAGAGGGCTCCAAGGACATACACAAACTACTTCTGGTATATGTACCTTCACAATGATCTCCCGAGGATGAGCGGAGACACTAACATTGGCCACTCTTTAGAAAATCCACGGACAGTGAGGTGACTTAGTGGAAAGAGACCTGGAGACTGGAAATCTTGGATTCAAATTTGACCTCAGACACTTCCTAGCTGTATGACTCTGGGCAAGTCACTTAAACCCAGTTACCTAGCCCTTACCATTCTTCTGCCTTGGAACGGATACTTAGCATCAATTCTAAGACAGAAGGTAAGGTTTTTAAAAAAGAAAGAAAAGAAATGAAAACCCAGAAGATATATACCTGCACAAAAGCTTCCCTCCTATTTCTTCACTGTGGGGTAAAGGCAGTGGTGTCCTTGAACCCCCTCTGGCATCTCCCTAATGATTGTCAAAGAAATCAGTAAATCTACAAATTTATGTTTGCTTTATTGTTTTGTTCATTGCCTAGGTTTAAGAAAGTAATGGAGAAAAGGTTAATAATGCAGATTAAATGTGTGTCATGCACAATTTAATTTTTTCTCCCCCAGAAAGCCAATTGCTAAACATTTACCAGTACACCCATGGGTGGAGATGACCCTAAGTTCTCAAAAGCACTACAGAACACACATTCTGAAAGATTCTTCCATGCTGGAATTGCTTCAAGTAGAAATGAAACAGTAATGTGCCTTCTGACTCTTATCCTAGAGCCAGCATATCTAAATTTGAAGAGCCCACTGTAATGAAGTTTTTTTTAGCCATAGCTACTCAAATTAATGAATTATATGAATTGTTTTCCACATTTTATGGATGTAATACCCACATGGGGAAGCCAGGAGGAGGGAAAAGACAACTTTTTGGAGTATTCAAGTCTAATATTGATTGGGTGTTGGAATGGGGTTTGGGATTTGATGGAAGAGAACTAGCTACTCCCTCCTTCTGGCTCCCACCTTTAAATAGATGGAGCCACTCTTTCCTAGCTTTTCTTCTCAAGTATCTACTTTGACAAAGTCCTTATTCTGCCCCTGAGGATGGGCTCTTTAAAACTTTGGAGTAAATGAATAATAGAAGGAAAGTTGGTCCCAGGTCACTGCCACAGAAGAACTTTCTCCTACTTTTTCTTACCAAGTTCCCTTCCACTAGGAAAAAAAATACAGGCTTATCTTGTCAAGGATGGTACAAATTCTTTTTTTTTTCTTTTCTCTGCTTTTGGGAAGCTATTGCAATATGTATCAATAATATTTCTTTTTTTTTTTACCTTAAGTTCCAAGTTGAGAAAAATTCCAGCCCTTAGAAAGGGAATCTTCTTCCCTAAGCATGAGTTCTTGGGCAACCATTGCCTCCTGCTCAGCCATTTTTTATTCTCCCTCCCCTTCCCAAGGCACATCTACACAAAAACTATATCTTAGAGAAACTTTTTTCTTTCGAGAACACATAGTAAATACCCAAATAGAAGTCCTAAGGAAATGGGGGGAGGAGGGGGTTATATGGTTCAGTGCATTGAGAGCTAGACCTAGAGATTGAGGTCCTGGGTTCAAATTTGGCCTTAGACATTTCCTGGATGTGTGACCCTGAGCAAGTCACTTAATCCCCATTGCCTAGTCCTTACCACCCTTCTCTCTTGGAACAGTATTGTTTCTAAGATGGAAGTTGAGTTAAAAAAAACAAAAAGAAATGAAAGCTGGGCTATAGGAGCATCATGAGAGCCAGAATGAACTAAAGGACAGAGAAGTAGGAATTTCATCAGTTTTGTTCTCAGCACCATATACTCGCTGCCATTCTACATGTGGCTCCTCCATCTTATTTAGCTGTGATCTTTCCCCAGTCACTCTTCTCTAGCTTTGGATAGCAGCAGCAAAAGAAGCAATGACGTTGAGTCTCTTATCTTCTCTTGTACACTCTATGTGTCCTGCTACAATGGACAGAGATCTGCTCCCAAGCTCATTGCTCCTGTCACTTTTCAGAAGATTGCCAGGCTCTCCCTCCTTTAGGGTGAGGAGGCAAAGGTATTGCCTTTTCTGGCACAGCCACAGCTGTCTAAAGATCAGAATACATGAACGACTTTATGCAAGCATATAGCTCAGCTATACCCCAACTCATTGGGTAAGGAGGCCCACCAAAAAACAAATCATAGTGAAAGACCTCAGCATCACAGGCAATGCATGCAGGATATTATAAGTCAGTGGTGGGAACAGACACTACAGCCTTTTAGGAGAGCAGCTGGCAGACCCAGAAGACTGGAAAATGTAGAAAATGAAGTTTATAAGCATTTAATAAGCACCTATTATGTGCCAGACTCAGTGCTATTATTATCCCCATTTTTCAGACAAGAAAACTGAGGGTGAGAGAAATTAGGTGATTTGCCCAGAATCAAATGTCCAAGACAGAATTTGAACTCAGGTTTTCCTGACTCTGGGCACAACACTCCATCCACTGGGCCAACCTAGCTTCTTCAATAAACATATTTTTAAAAAACAAAAGGGGGAGAGGACACCCATCTCTTCTAGTAACTAGATGTGTAATCCTGGACAAGTCAGTGAAACTCTCTAGAGCTTGGTTTTCTTATTTTCAGTAACATCATCTCTCTTTAGGTCCCTTCCAGCTATTAAAAAAAAGGCTCTTAATCCATGTCTGTAGAAAGCCTTCCCTTCCCGTGTACTTTCCCCTATTATTTATTCCAAGCTATGTTGGGTCATGCACAAACAAGTGCTGAACCCTACCCTCTGGAAGATGAATAGGGCATACTTGGAAGAAAGGAAATGTTTAGAATGGCAGCTATGTTCAAGCATTTATCTCAGAACAGCAATGACCTACAGCCCTTCGTACCAGCATCTCAAGTCCATTATATCCTGAGCCAGTCCAAAATCTAATCCCTGTTCTTTTTTTAAACCCTGACTTTCCAACCTAGTAACAACTCCAGGAAAGAAGGGCAAGGGCTAAGCAATGGGGGTGTAAAGGTGAAAATTAATATTCAGTAACTAAGTATTATATTTTATAAAGTCTTATTAATAATAAATTAACATTTTTAAAAAAGAGTGAAAAGGTTCTAAACTAATCCAGCTTGCTTGCAAGAACAAAACAAGAAAAGAGAGGTAGAGCTTCAGAACTTACACAAACATGGCCATGCAAACATGGTCAAAGGGAAAAGCATTCTAGGTAATACAGAAAGGAATTTTGGGTAACGTAGTTTTAGAGGTTCAAGATTTTCCAACTATACATTCCCCCCAGTGATCCTATTGGGAGGGGTTAAGTGACTTGCCCAGGGTCACACGGCTAGGAAATGTCTGAAACAGTTTTGAACCCAGGACCTCCCCTCTCTGAACCTGGTACTCTAACCATTGAGCCCCCTAGCTGCCCCTCCCCATTACATTTTTTAACAGATAAGACTAATTAGGCACTGCAGGGGCTTCTCTACCTTATGTTTGCAGTGGACACTGTGGTCCTCTCTCCTCTACTTTCCTCTACCACTCTTTGTAGTTTGGTATTTTGGTCTGGTCCTCTCATCACTGATTGACATACTGCCTTTCTCCTCCCAGAATACTTTGCTACTTCTCCTCCATCTCTGTCCTCTCTTTCTTCTGAATATGACTGGATTTTCCCTCTGACCTTCTGCTTCTGCTCCTGAGCCTGGTCTTCATTCTTTGCCCTCTTGACAGAGTACCTAATTCCTCATCCTCCTTCCCTTTGAGCTTCCCTCTAGGACTTAGCCTTATGTGTGAAGCAGGTAGATGGTGTAATGGGTAGAGTACTAGGTCTAATGTCAAGAAGATCTGAGTTCAAATCTGGGTGACCCTGAGAGAATCATTTCATCTCTGATTCCCTCAGTTTCCTGAACTTCAAAATGGAGATAATAACAGTACCCACCTCACAGGGTTGTTTCGAGGATTGAATGAGAGAATCCTTGTAAAGCACTTAGTCCGGTGCCTGGCACACAGTAGGCACTATAGTAATGTTTCTTTCCCTTCCCCATCCTGTCCTTCATTCTTCTATTATCCATACTTGGCATAATAATTGTTTTGATCCCAAAGGATCCCTTGCCATGGTCCAGCTGCCCACTGAATAGCAATCTCACCGGTTATGATGATGAATGTGAGAAAGCCTCATCAACTCAGTACTTTTGGTACCGGAAAACCCTCAATATCTCACCCTCCATTGAGGAGAATGGGGGCATCCAGTGGGAACAAGCCTTGTGCCTCATCCTGGCGTGGCTGGTGGTGTATCTCTGTATTCTGAGAGGCACAGAGTCGACTGGCAAGGTAAGATCTCAGTGTTTGTTACAACGTGAAACTGGAAGAAAGGTTTGTAAAGGTCCCTTTGAGTTTAGGAGGAGAGATTACAATCCAGCAAAGGAAAAAGCTTGAACTCAAAAGTCAAAGGGCACGAGTTCAAATCCCTACAACCTTTGGGACCAGGGACAAGTCCACTAAACTCTTTGGACCTCTGATTCCTCATCTGTAAAATGAGAAAGTTGAACTAGATAGCCTTCCAGAGACCTTCCAGTTCTAGAATGGTGATACTTATCTCTCTAACCAGCCTCGGAAAAGTCCAAGGGGTGAGCTGGCACCAGGTCAAGAGAGTTGGCAGATCACAAGGGTATAAACTTAATTGACTTAATCTTCTGTCCCAAGTCCCTTGACTGGTCCAATAAGGCAGGCCAGAAGTGACTAAGAAAAAGGAGGTTCAGTTAAAAACCATAAGGTCTCAGTTTCTCCCTCCAATTACACAACATTTAATGAAAAAACCTAAGATCAGTCATATTTGGGGGGCGCACTGTTGATCTGGCCAATCCATTATTTTGTGTCTTTAAGAGGCAGGAAGAGAAATTTTGTGAGATGGCATGATTGCTGTCTACGAAGCTTCCTCCGAAATATCAATCTCTTCCTTTAACAATCTATCTTGGACCCATAATGTGAGTTAGCTATAGCAGAATAGAGGCCTTGGAACCAGAAGGGCTGGATAAAAAGTTCTGGGTTCACATTCTGTCTCTAATATTTACTAGTTATGTATGACTATGAGTAAGTCATTTAACCTTCTTAAGTCTCAGTTTCTTCATCTGTAAAATGGAGATAATAATACCTGCATTACCTTAAGAAACAACTCCATACCTTCTGTCTTAGAATTGATACTAAGTGGGGCAGCTGGGTGGCTCAGTGGATTGAGAACCAGTCTCAGAGATTGGAGTTCCTGGGTTTAGACACTTCCTAGCTGTGTGACCCTGGGTGAATCACTTTACCTCCATTCCCTAGCCTTTGCCACTCTTCTGCCTTGGAACCAATATACAACATTGATTCTAAGATAGAAGGTAAGGGGTTAAAAAAATAATTGATACTAAGTATTGCTTATAAGGCAGGAGAGTGTTAAAGGCTAGGGAATGGGGATTAAGTGACTTGCCCAGGATCACATAGCTAGGATATGTCTGAAGCCAGATTAGAAGCTGGGTCCTCCCAGCTCTGGGTCTGGCACTCTATCCACTGGGCTACCTAGCTGCCCCAATACCTGTATTAATTTAATGGGTGGTTGTAAGGCTCAAGTGAGATAGCAGATATTATGAACTCTTTGAAATTTATGTTTGTCACATAGTAATCCATGAATCTACAAACGTGAGGTTAGTACAGCTCTGTCCTTTTTTACCTCACTGTTAAATTCATTAAAGAAGAATGATCTCAATACTGGTCTCGAGGAAGTGCCATTCATTTCCCTCTATCGAAGCACCTATTTATACCTGTCATCTGTTCCCTACATCCAAGTTTGTTGTTGAGTTGTTTCTTGGTCATGTCCATCTCTTCGGGATCTCATTCGAGGTTTTCTGGGCAAGGATACACAAGTGATTTCCCATTTCCTTCTCCAGCTTACTTTACAAATGAGGAAACTGAGGCAAATGGGGGAAGTGGCTTTACCAGGATCATACAGCTGGGAAGTATCCAGCTAGTTGCCCCTGAAGCTGTTATTTTATAGAAGAGAGGATGGTTGTGAGTTTCCAAGGTCTCTTTTTTTAGGAATGCCTGTCCTCTAGCACTGCAGCAAGGTAGAGGCAAGATGCACATTCTGGCTACCAATTCCACCATTTCACCCTTGAATCCCTTAAAAACTGTCAGGCAGAGAACATCTGGTCCTGGTACATCAAGGACCTCACCTCTCATTGGGGGGCTGCAGGTCGGTTTAACTTTCATGACCTCCAGTCAGCCCGTCCATAAAGCGAGGGCAAATGATCTAGGCGGACTTCTTCCTATGCTGCCAGCAGCCAGGGCAAAGCCACTGCAGGCTCCTAGGAAAGGCGATGCCCAGAGATACAAATGACTAGAGTTTGACAGGAGTGGTGTGTACACCTAACGGCACTGAGGTGGCAGCGTGTAGAGTGCTGGGACTGGAGTCAGGAAGCAAGTTCAAATCCAGCTTCAGGTACTTGCTAGCTCGGAGAACTTGGGCAAGTCATTTAATTTCTCTTTGCCTCGGTTTACTCAAGTCAATGAGGGCAATGATAGCACCTGCCTCCCAGAGCTGTGGAGAGAATCAAATGACAATATTTGTAAGGTGCTTAACATAGCACACAGTAGGTGCTATATAAATGCTAGTTAGCTAGTAGTAGTAGTAGTAGTAGTAGTAGTAGTAGTAGTAGTAGTACTGATAGTGGTAGTAGTAGCAGCAGCAGAAATAGTAGTAGTAGGAGGAAGAGGAGGAGGAGGAGGAGGAGGAGGAGGAGTAATAGTAATAGTAGTAGTAGTAGTAGTAGTAGTGGCAGCAGCAGCAGAAATAGTAGTGGTACTGGTAGTGGTAGTAGTAGCAGCAGCAGAAATAGGAGGAGGAGGAGGAGGAGGAGGAGGAAGAGGAGGAAGAGGAGTAGTAATAGTAATAGTAGTAGTAGTAATAGTAGAAGAAGTAGTAGTAGTAGTAGTAGTTCAGGGTCATGCCAACAAACTCATGCCACCCACAAACCCTGTTCTGCACAAACATATGGGTATCCCAGACTTTGAGAATCCCCTCTAGAAGACACCCCAAAGGTCCATGTGAATTCTGAGCCAGAGTTAACCTTCCCAGAAGTCTCCACATCACAAATGATTGCATCGGTTATATTTGTTTCCAGTGTTACTCTTACTGCTACTCCAAAAGAATGACTCCTTTAACAAGTTATCATGCTTGCTAGAATGTTACATTTGTTAACCTGACCAAAAGATTCTTTTAAGTAATAAAGTTTCCCTTATTCCAGGGTTTCTCATAGGACCATCCATTTCCAGTTGGGCTTGAGTTCCAAACCCTCATTTCTACAGATGAGGAAACTGAGGCAGAGGGTGATTGCCCAGCATCACTTAGCTAGTTAAGTGTCTGAGATGGGTCTTGAACTCAGGTCTTGGTGGCTCCAAGTGCCCCTACCCCATTCGCGTTAGCCACTACTAAATGAAAATCACCCCAAACAGACTAGCACTCAGGGCTGCACCCACAATCTAAGTCCCATGCTGCCAAAAATTCACTCTGGGGGGATCAAACAGGGCGTCACTGGAGGCACAGCTGGGCTTCCTTTCCTCTTCTCAAATGGCTGAAGGTTTGGGGGCTGGTAATAGAGAGGTTAACCAGGATCGTCTGCCTCCCATAGGTGGTCTATGTAACCGCGTCCCTGCCTTACTGTGTTCTCATCATCTATCTGGTTCGGGGTCTCACCCTGCATGGAGCCACCAATGGCCTTGCGTACATGTTCACTCCCAAGGTAAGGATAAACCTTTATCTTTCCTCCATTGCCCTTTTCTTAGCAGAGCCTCCCTTTAGAGTGTAGAGTCCAAGGGAAGCTCCATTCTGCCCTGGAGAGCCTAGGAGAGTGGGGAGGGGGTAACAAGGCTGTCTTCTGCAGTCCTAGGACCGAAATCTTCCACTTGCTCTGGGTTCTAGCTTATTGTAGTTCGAAAGAGGAAGAAAGGAATGTGGGGGAAAGAACATGGATCTCAGAATCAAAAGCCCTGCATACCCGCTCAAGTTGCTGTCCAGCCATTTCATCCAGGGCTAATCACCTGATGTCTCTGGACCTTCATAACTTAGTCTTCTCAATGATCAAATAGAATAATATCTTCACTTTCTGACTCAGTTTCCATATCTGCAAAAAGAGGGGATTGGACTTGATGGCCTCTGAGGTCTCTCCAAGCACTGAATGGATTAGGTTTTCATCTTATAAGTGCTCTCTAAAGATCAAACACTCTCGATGTGAGTTATTAATATAATTAGCATGATGGCTCTGGAATGGAAAGAAGACTCCCCCTTCTCTACTTTGCCTCACCAACCTTCTTTCTGTCCTTTCCCTGCTCATTAAGCTCCATAGTGAAGCACAAAGGGAGAGGTCTTATATTGAGGAACTGGTGGTGTATAGGACCACCCTCTGTCCAATCAGTGACTGAGCTCCACCCATTCTCCTTCCACTCAATCTCTCACATCCAACCTCTTCTCTTCTTTCTCACTGCTACTGCCCTAATTCAAGTCCTCCCATCTCACCTGGACTGGTTGAAGAACTTCAGGTTTGGTCTCTGCTTCTGATCTCCTTTGCCACTCCATCTTCCACAATACTGCCAAAATAAACTTCCTAAGCATTGATCTGACCGTGGCATTCCCCAGCTCAAAAATTGTCCATGGCTCCCAGCTTCCTCTAGGATAAAATACGAATTCCCCAGCCAGCCTGGAAGTGAAAGCTCTTCACAACTGGCCCCGCCAACCTTTCCAAATTTCTGACAGTCTGAGTAACAAATCTAATGTGTTCCCTGAGGACAAGGACCAGTTTTTGGCATTTCTTTGAATCCTCAGTGTTTTGTACCATGCCTGGTACATAGCAAGCATTTTTTTTTCTATCTTAAAATTGATACTTAAGTTTCAGTTCCAAGGCAGAAGAATGGTAAGGATGAGGCAATTGGGAGTTAAGTGACTTACTTGCCCGGGGTCACACTTAACTAGGAAGTATCCACGGCCTGATTTGAGCCCAGGACCTCTGATGTCTGGGCCTGGTTCTCAATTCCCTGAGCCACCTAGCTGCCCCACATAGTAAACATATAATTAACTCATTCCTATATTATAATCCCTGGTGCCAGAGTAGCCAATTTCTCCTTATCCTCTGATCAGCTTCCTCTCCGTCTTTGACTTTTCAGATAGAACAGTTAGCGAACCCCAAAACCTGGATCAATGCAGCCACCCAGATCTTCTTCTCCCTTGGCCTTGGGTTTGGCAGCCTGATCGCCTTTGCCAGCTACAATGAGCCAAGCAACAATTGCCAGAAGCATGCCATCATTGTGTCTCTGATTAACAGTTCCACGTCCATCTTTGCCAGTATCGTCACATTCTCCATCTATGGTTTCAAGGCCACATTCAACTACGAGAACTGCATCAATAAGTAAGAATGATGGGAAGGCCATAGGGTCATAGATAGAGAGGAAGAAGAGATCCTTGGGGCTATCTAATTTAATACTTTCATTTTACATGTGAGGAAACTGAGGTCCAGAGAGGCTAAACTACTTGGATCATAGAATTGTAAATTTAGAGATGAAAAGGACCTTGGAGGCCATTGGATCCACCTTACCCATTTTAAAGATGAAAATTGAGGTACAGAGAAGTTAAGTGTCTTGCCCAGGGCCCATATGGGAATTTAAATTACCCAAAGTCACATGGTTAATAAGTGACAGATTTTGGATCCCAACCCAGGTTCCCTAACTCTCAATCCAATACTCTTTCCATTACATCATTCTGTCTTAGACCTCCAACTAATGTTCTCCAGGACAATGGTAAACTCAGCTCTAGACTTGCCTTTCCCTCTCTTTTTCTGCCTTTCCATGGAGCCCTCTGGATCCCTCTTCATTGTTAATCAATTCTAACATCATGTGATTTGAAGCTAGATGGGACCTTGGAGGTCCCTGGGTTTTAGCCCCTTCATTTTAGAAGTCAGGAAACTGGGACATAGGACAAGTGCTTTGCTCAGCATCACCCTTAAATGACTCAGCTAGGATTTGAACTGCAGACTTCCTGACACCAGATCCAGTGCCCTCTCTACCAAGCTAGGTTTCTTTCTAGTCAATGTGTCAGGCACTGTGTTAGCTGAGGATACAAAGACAAAACTGAAATAGGGTCTGCCCTCAAGGTGCTTTCATTGTATCACTGAAGTCCTTTTCTTCTCTAAGTCCCCTTGCATTCTTTCCATCTTCTGGGGTTCAGTCAATCGCCACCTTCTTCTGAAGAGGTCTTCATGTCTCCATGTCTCCTGGAATAACCTTGAGAGCTGGCTACTCTTTCTATTCCAGTCTTTGATGTACAGGATCAATTGGCATATGCCATGTGCCCCCTGACCATTTTCAGCCTTTCCCTCAGTCATCATCACTCAACTACTTCTTCTACAGTTTACTCCACCCTGTCTAGGTCCTTGGTGCTGACATCTAGAACCCTCTAGGTCACTTTCTCTCCTCTGCAGTCAGTTTACTACCTAATTAAATGTCTCCCATTCTAACTTCTATCTCCTTGGACTCCCAGGCCCTCAGCTTCCTCTCCTTCCCAAACCTCCATCTTTAGCATATCTTAACCAGGCTCCAGACCCTCTCCCCTCCTAAATGAATTATCCCCTGGAGCTAGAATTCCTAATTACATACTACCTCTTATACTTACTACCTGTATGACCTTGGCTAAGTCCTTTAACTCCTTGGATCCTCAGATTTAAAATAAGGAGGTTGGATTAGGTATCCTCTGGTCTTTCAGCCCCAAATCACTGATTCTATAATCCTGTCAAAGCTCTGATTATATGGTGGCATATGGGGGAGGGAGGGGATGGTGTCTCCTGACTCATTTAAAACAAAGTTCCTACATTTTGAAGATACTTATTACCTAAGCAAGCCAATGATGATATTGAAGGGAAGGGCATAAAATCACACAGCTGCCTCCCCACTCCGATGACAGAGAAGGCTGGTGACATGGGCACCAAAAGATCCTTTTCATCTTCCCAGGCTCTGTAGCCAAACCCTTGCAGATACTAGATCACGGTGGATTCCCGAAGGTTCTTAAATTGGCAAGTAACACAATGAACTTGATTCCCCAGGGTTATCTTGCTGCTGACCAATTCCTTTGACCTGGAAGATGGCTTTCTGACCCCAGGCAACCTGGAGGAGACGAAAGTCTACCTGGCATCTGCCTACCCAACAGAATACAGTAAAATATTCCCAGAGATTAAGAACTGTAGTTTGGAATCAGAACTAGACACGGTAAGTGTTGCTAGTCTAGCTTCTCTGCTGTCTTTTCCACAATGCCTATTGCCACAAGCCAAACTGGAACCCTCATAGACACCTATGAGAAAGGGAGAACTCTCTTAATAATGAGCTAAAGAGATTGATCCTGTGTTTGTAAATGAAGAATGACTACAGGAGACAGCTAGGTGGTTCAGTGAATAGAGAGCCAGATCTGGAGTTAGGAAGTCCTGGGTTCAAATATGGCCTTAGATATTTCCTAGCTGTGAGATCCTGGGCAAGTCACTTAACCCCAATTGCCTAGCCCTTACCACTCTTCTGTCTTGGAACCAATACTTAATATTGATTATAAGAAAAAAAGGTGAAGTTTTTAAAAAAGACTAGAAATTTCCCACTATTATTCTTATTTTTAAAAATTATGTGTATATATTTATATCAGTTTAATACCTATATATGTCCCTTGCCTTCCTCTTCTCTATCCAGCAAAGTGTCCTCTGTAACAAAAATTAAAAACAAAAAGGGGGAGAATAACCAATATCTCAAGTATGAAGGTGTATTCAATGTTCCACATCCATATCCTCCCACCTCTGCAAAAGAGGGGGAAGGAAAGCTCATTTTCTCTCTCTCTCTCTTTTTTTTTTGAGAGCCAAGGTTGACCATTATAATAACCAAACATTCAGATCTTTTTGTCTTGGGGGTGTCCTTTCCATTTCCATTACTAGTCTTTGGCTTTATTGCTTCCCTGGTTCTGCTTCTTTTACTTTGCATCAATTCATACAAATCTTGGGAGCTTCTCTGTATTCTATATAGTCACTATTTCTTGTAATACAGTAATGGGCCATTATATCAGGTACCATACATAGGTTAATTATTATTACCCAGGGAGAATAGAGCATGAATTATATTAGACTCAGACAATCAAACCCCATGCTTCTACCTAATAGCTCTCAAGATCATCAATAAGTTTGAGCTCCTAAAATCTCAAAATTCTGCAAAGTGTCATTAATTTTTATTATTTCACATAATGGGCTCACTTGAGCACAGAGCCATTGAGTGATGTTTGGAGATAAAAAGTGAAATATAGCGCAAGGGACTCATGTTCTAGGACAGCGCTGGTGAAGTATTGGCACTCTGTCCAGCTAGCATGGGGGAAAGAGGGATCTGCTCCATTCCCCCTCTTCCCAGTGCCTGAGGACATTTTTTAGACCTTTACCTTCCATCTTGGAATCAATATTATATATTGGTTCCAAGCCAGCAGTGTGGTGAGAGCTAGGCAATGGGGGTTAAGTGACTTGCCCAGGGTCACATAGCTAGGAAGTATCTGAGACAAAATTTGAACCCAGGACCTCCCATCTTTAGGCCTGGCTCTCAATCCACTGAACCACCCAGCTGCCCCCTCCCTGGACATTTTTTTTGCATGCCCTGCCCCACTGTCCAGCTGCTCTAAATGAGCACTTTCTCCCTCCACTCTCTGAGGTAATGCGGAGGGCTCACGGGCAGCTAGAAGTTGCAGTTTGGGCACATGAACTTGAAAACCTTCACCAATGCTGTCCTAGGAACTCTGAGAACCTCAGGCTCATCCCCCCTGCCCATTGGAGCTAGAAGAAGGTTGGCACCTGATATAACAGCATCTTCTTATTATTGGCAGGCTGTCCAGGGGACTGGACTGTCATTCATTGTCTACACTGAAGCCATTAAAAACATGGAGGTGTCCCAGCTGTGGTCGGTGCTATATTTTGTTATGCTGCTGATGCTGGGGATAGGAAGCATGTTGGGGAATACCGCTGCCATTCTCACTCCTCTGACAGACAGCAACACCATTTCAAGCCGCTTACCCAAGGAGGCAATCTCAGGTTAGCCTTTCATTGGGAACAGCGTATTAAGGGTGGGCAGCCCTGGGAGCTTAGACTAAAAAGGATTGCCCAGACAGGAAGTCCTCTAACGTGCCCCATGGCCCTTCTCCCATTCACTCTCAGATTACTTACTGACTTGGGCTGGACCTAACCATACACAGACTCATAGATCCAGACCAGAAGGTCTTTGGCCCAAATGATGATCACATGCTAAAGTCCTGGGGCAGCACAGATAGACCTCATAACAGCACAACAGTACAAAATCCTGCTTGGATTTTAAATCTTTCAAACATCTGACTCTCATGTACCTTTCTAGTGGAATTCCTGCCTCTTCTTATAGTCTTTGTTGGAAATGGATTCCATCTCCTTCTGCCCCTTCAAATTTGTGCCTCCTTCAGAGCCTTGCCCAGATGCTGCCACCCACAGCAGGCCCCCTTCCTTGGTTGGTCAGAGCTCCTCCCTCATGAAATCACTTTTTTCTACTTAGGAGTGTGTGTGTGTGTGTGTTAGAGCTTCCTCTTCCAATAATATAGAAACTCCTTGAAGGCAGGTCCTACTTCAGCTCTAACCAGCCCTACGCCCGACACAAAGAGGGGATTGAATAAATGATTATTGTTGAACATCTCCAGTGGGGCACTTTGGAAAAAGCAAGACACGGAGTCAAAGAACTTGGGTTTCATTCCTGGTTTGGCCACCACAGGACATTGGATAAGTCAAATCAAGGCATTTATGAAGCAGTTCTTCTGTTCCACTGAACCAAGTGCTGGGAATGCAAACATAAGCAGAAAGAATGGGGGTCCCCGCCATCAATTATTAAGCTTACATGAATTCATTAATTAAACTTACAGTCTAGAGGGGGAAGCTGTGTGAGGAGGGGAAGATGATGGTGAAGAAAGTTCTGTGGAGAGTCAGTAGTGCAGGCTGGAGAAGAGTGAAATCATGGCTGCTCTGGGCATCCTCTTTACAATGAAGGTTCTGGGAGGGATGGGCCAATCAGAGAGCAGCGGGTACTTCGATTTGAAATAATCTGGGGTGGAATGTGCCTCCAGGGTGAAAGGGTCCTTGGTTTCTTTGACATGGCAGAGAAAATCCTATGAAGTCAGCCATGTAACTTGACAACCTTTTCTCTGCCCATCCATTTCCCGTTAATGGATGAAAGATGGCCCCTGAGGTCCCTTCCAGTTCCAGAATCATTAGCGCAAGGGAGCCAGAGCCTCATTTCTGTCGGGGCTGAATCCTTGCAGCTGAGTTTTATCACTTCACACAATGACTGAAAGACCTTGGCCCAACTGGCCAATCTTCATCATACCCAGGAGTGCAAGGACTGCTGGGATTGTCCCACCAATAACTCGTGAATGGACCCATAAGTTTCAACCTCTCTAAATATATTTATCCATAAACATATTTGTCTAATATGCAAATAGAGATCAATAGAGAGAGATGGTGGGGGTGAAGCTCAGCTATTGCCTAGATGTGTGTCCATACCTGATCCATCCCATAGGGCTGCCTTCCCTGGGCTCCTGATGCCCCACAAAATTCAGACTTGTAGCAAGTAAGGAAGCTGCTCTTCTCTCCTCTACCACCACCCCAGGTCTTGTGTGCCTCATTAACTGTGCCATTGGGCTGGTGTTCACCATGGAAGCTGGAAACTACTGGTTTGACATATTCAACGACTATGCTGCCACCCTCTCTCTGCTGCTCATTGTGCTGGTGGAAACAATTGCTGTTTGTTATGTTTATGGCCTAAAAAGGTAAGAGGCAAATCCCTTCCAGGAACTAATCTGCTAATCTGGGCGCTAAGGGGGTGCAAAGAACAAGAGCTGATTCACATGGTAGTGCCTGGGTTGGGCAATCGCCCCAAGTCTCTCCTAACTCCAGGGCCCAAATTCTCTCTACATAATGCCTCTGAAAAAGAAAATACTGGGAATAGGGGAATAATACCTCTAAAACAACAGAATTGGGGACTCCTCGACATCTTGTGGAGGAGGAGAACAAGTTCCTAATGGAAACTAACATTGCTTTTTGTTGTTGTTTAACCCTTATCTTCTGCCCAAGACTGAAGGGCAAGAGTTGGGCAAACGGGGTTAAGTGACTTGCTCAGGGTCACACAGCTAGGAATTGTCTGAGGCCAGATTTGAACTCAGGTCCTCTCATCTCCCAGTCTGGATCTCTAAGCACTGCACCATCTAGCTGATTCCTAACATTGTTTTTGTTAAACTTTATGTCATTTTCTGTTCATTCACCCACTCTCCAAGTCCAACTGTGCTTACCATCCCCTCAGCCCTTCATTTACTCGGAATGTTTAACCATTGTTGGAAATTCTATAAAATAGGGTTAGTGATAGCAGCTGCCTCCTGAGCTGTTTTGGGGAGGAAATTAGATGATTTTCATAGAGCACTTTTCAAATCGTAAAGTGCTAGATAAATTCTAGCTATTGCTCTTGTTGTTATTGTAATTATTCAATCCATTTAATCAATCAACAAGAAGTTATTCAGTACCTACTATGCGCCAGACGCTAGGGATGCCAAGATAAAAGGGAGACCAGCGCTTGCCTGCAAGGAACTTCTAATCATTTCAGGCAAGACCACATATGTACATACATTTTTAAAAAACCGAATCTGTGATTTCATTTGCCATTGTAGAGAGATTCGCCTCTCTTCAGAGCAGAGAGGTACCTATGCTGCAATTTATTATCTTGGAGGGCTGCCTGGGACACTGAGAAATTAAGTGACTTGTCCAGGGTCATAGGGTTCATGTGTCAGAGGAAGGACTTGAACCCAGGACCCAGGTCTTCTTGACTCCTAGACCAGCCCTCTATCCACTATATCCCACACTGCTTTGATATCTATCTATCCATTTATTTATCTCATAGAGTACCAATCATCTACCTATCTATCCATCGATAACCACCCATCTCTCTCTCTCTCTCTCTCTCTCTATATATATATATATATATATATATATAGATAGATAGATAGATAGATAGATAGATAGATAGATAGATAGATAGAGATAGATAGATAGATAGATAGATAGATAGATAGATAGATAGATAGTAAGTTTATTTATATAATATACAACTCTATAGATACAGATATCCACCATTCGTGGTGAGGAGACTCAGAGAAGAGGCAGAGAGAGGCAGAGAGAGGGAAGTCAGTAGTCCTGGACTTATTTCCTGACTCAGCAGAGGACATGGGTGCAGATTCTAGCTCTGCTAAAGATCTGTGTGATCTTAGACAAATTGTTTAACCTCTCTGGGCTTCAGTAGTCCCATCTGTAAAACAAGGTGGTTGGACTAGATGACCTCAGAGGTCCTTCTAACTCTTAAATCTATGATCTCATAATTCTGCCACTTACTAGCTGTGTGATTCTGGTCAGGCCACTTACCCTCTGC
The DNA here is from genome assembly GCF_016433145.1 of Gracilinanus agilis. Lineage (NCBI taxonomy): Eukaryota > Metazoa > Chordata > Mammalia > Didelphimorphia > Didelphidae > Gracilinanus > Gracilinanus agilis. The sequence goes on from NC_058134.1 coordinate 43,593,730, forward strand.
TTGCCTCAATTTTCTCAACTGTAAAATGGGGATAACAATAGCACCTATCTCTCAGAGTTGTTGCGAGGATCAAATGAAATAATATTTTTAAAATCACTTAGCACAATGCCTGGCACATAAGCACTATAAAAATGCTTATTTCTTTCCTTGTCATTTGTAGAATGGGCGAGTTGTATTAGACTAAGAGCCTTGTGGGGGCTGCTAGGTGGCCCAGTGGATTGAGAGCCATGCCTAGAGACAGGAGGTCCTGGTTCAAATCTGGCCTCAGACACTTTCTAGTTGTGTGACCCTGGGCAAGTCACTTAACTCCCATTGCCTAGCTCTTACTGCTCTTCTGCCTTAAAACCAATACATAGTATTGATTCTAAGACAGAAGGTAAGGATTAAAAAAAAAAAAAAAGATTCTTACCCTTTGTTAGTCTGGTGAAGGCTATGGAGCCTTTCTCAGAATGGCGTTTTTTTAAATGTAGAAAAGAAAATAATAAGATTTCAAAATTATTCAAGATTCTAAAATGATAAGATTTCAAAGGAAACCAATTATATTGGGGCCGCTTGGTAGTGCCATGGATAGAATACTTGTCCTGGAATCAGGAAAACAAGAGTTCCAATTCAGCCCCAAATATTCCTAGCCGTGTGACTCTAGGCAAGTCATTTAACCTGTTTGCTTCAGTTTCTTCATCTGCAAAACGGGGATAATGATAGCACCTACGTCCCAGGATTGTTGCCAGGATCAAATGAGATAATTGTTAAGTGCTAAGCATAGTGCTTGCCACATAGTAAGTGCTATATCCTATATAGCACATCACATATATACTATATATCAGTTGTTATTATTAAATTGAAATGGAGATATCATTTTTTTCCATCCATACTTCTTAGAATCTGTTCACAGTGCCAGATTATAAACCCCTGGTAAGAGGATTTCTGAGGTCTCTTCTAGCTCAGAACTCTGGGATTGAATTGAATAGAAAACGGTCATTTCAAAAATCACTCTTCATTAATAGATTTAATTTCCTAATTTTTCCTCTCCCTGCCCCCTCCAAACTCCCAGAAGCCAGAGCTATTCTCAAATAACAAACTAGGCCCCTCCTCAGCCTGCCCCCTGGCGAATCTGCTTCTGAGCAGCTACATAGCTGGAGAGAAGAGCGAGCAAAGGTCCCTAAGGGGCGCCATTGTTCCTTCTCCCTATTCCCTTCCAAGCCTTGCCTTTCTACCTGAGCTCCTCCAGAATTCATCCTTGTCCTTGGGCAGATTCCTCTCAAATATCCCCAAGCAGGTTATTCCTCTTTATAGGTAACTGGGGTTGGTAATGCCAAGCCACCTTCAGGGTGCCACCACCCCACCACCACCCCTCCGCACCAAGCTAGGAGGGTGCATGGGGCTTACAAGTAGAGAAGTGAGCACACTTGGCCATTGATCCTGGCTATGTGTGTGACATACCAATCTGAACGAAACACTTGGTGGGATCTTCCCAAATAAGCAGGAACCATGCTGGATGGCCCATTGGGCTCTCCGAGTGTCTTTTCCCTTCTCTTAGCTGGGCTGGTCCAGCCTGGATCTCTTCCCTGGCCCTCTTTCTCATTCTGTTGGGTTTTTTTCATAGATTTGAAAACGACCTTCAAGTCATGACTGGCTACAAACCAAACTGGTACTGGAAGATCATCTGGGCGTTCGTGAGCCCCTTGCTTATCATCAGCCTGTTCATTTTTTACCTGACGGATTATATCCTGGCGGGGACCCTGCAGTACCAAGCTTGGGATGCCACGCAGGTAAGTCTCTCCTTCCCACTCGGGTCCAGGAGATCGGTGAGCTCCCCTCCTCGCCCCCTGCTGAATCCTAGAGGAGTCCAGGGACTAGTCTTTAGGTCACACAGAGGCAGGCGGAGCCTTGGTCCTCCAATTCATTATTCTTCTCACTACCAGATGCCTCCTGGGTGTTTCCTTTCATATGACTATTGTCCCTTATCATTGCATCTTTGGGGTGGCAGCATAATACAACACCCCCTGCTACTATATTATGCAGTAAGGTAACAGGGGATAGAGTGCCAGCCTGGAGTTGAGACGACCTGGGTTCAGATGTGGCGTAAGACGCTATCTAGCTATGTGACCCTGGACGAGTCACTTAACCCAGTTACCTAGCTCTTGACACTCTTTTGGCTTAGAATTGCAAAAGGTAAGGGCTTTAAAAAAACTAATATAGTGGGGAAAGGCTGGATCTTGGGGGAGGGACCCATACCCACAAGTTCCTCCCTGGGGGTCTGTTTTTTCATCTAGAAAATGAATGGTTGGACCAACTGATCTCTAAAGTCTGTGATGGTTAACCCAGGATCAGAGGATGACTTGCTTTTAGCTTGGGGGTCCTTCTTCTTCTTACTCAGTTACTGGGACATGGGAGGGTTTCATTCTATTCAGAGACCCAAGAAAAACAGCCTGTTCTCCCTTGGGACCCTTGAATTATGCAGCTTCAGCAACCAGGCTTGTAAGTCTGTCTAAATGCCTCTCCAAGACTCCATGGCTCTTTGGGCTACAGAGCACTGCCACCTTCTGACCAATTTGGATTTCTGCAAGAATTTTTCAAACTGAACTTGGATTCCAAAGTTTTCCAAAGAGGATGGGTCTGTCTGGCCAGCCTCAGAGAGGATTCATTCCTTGAACACAGACCCAAACAAAAGCAAGACTAAGCTATGGAATATGGTACCCCAGGCAAAACTTCCTGATGCCAAGGGAAGGAAGGGGGATTGCATCAACGACTGCCACCCGGGTGATGTTGGGCAAATCACTTTGTCCTGTTCAGATTCTGTTTCCTAAGCCGTAAAATGAAGAGAGTTGGGTTCAATGGCCTCAAAGGCGCCATTCAGGTCTAGATGTATGATCTGATGAGGTGGCCTTTCCCTACGATGAAACAGCTTGAGGAACGAAGATTCTGGTTTGCTCAAGTAGGACCCGCAAGTGGCGTACTTGGGAACTGATGTCTTACGTGCCGAGAGCCCTTGGGGAGCTGGTAAAGAAGTATCCAGCAGCAGGATACCATGGGAAAAAATGCAGAATTTGGAGTCAAATCCTGAGGGCAGCCCCGTGTCCTTGTAACAGTGGTTTAACCTCTTGGTCCCACTGTAAAATGATGGAGATTGGCCCCTCCGGTCTTTCCCAGCTTTAAAACTGGGTTCCTGAAATTAGCCTGAAATAGGATAGGTATGCCTTTGAAGTAGAAGCAACAAGCATTTATTAAATGCCTACTATGTGCTGCAAAACAAAGACAAAAATGAAATAACTTCTGCCCTCGGGAGCTTACACTGTGAGATGGTGTGGAGGGGGCAGAAGATGCCGTGCACGTAAAGGACAATAAACACATGATTCAAACGTTTAGGAGAGACAATTCGGAGCTTGGGCGGAGAAGGAAAGGCTTTTTGGAGAGGGTGTCCCTTGAGCTGAGTTCTGAAGGAAGCCGGGGCTTCTGAGAGGCCAACATGATGCAGTCCTTTTCAGGCTTGGGAAGGAGTCCGTTCCCAAGTATGTCCTCCAAGGTGGCCGAAGGGTGGTGGTCATTTTTCTCCTCGCTACTTGCTTCCTGATCCCGTTGTGTGTCTTGCTTTCAGGGTCAGCTGGTAACCAGAGATTATCCTGGTTACGCCTTGGCGGTGATCGGCCTTCTTGTTGCCTCTTCCACTATGTGCATCCCCTTGGTGGCTCTGGGAACCTTCATCATGAGCAGATGGAAAAAAGGAAAAACTGTTTCGGTGTGAGCGGCAGGACTCCTGAAGATGTCTTCTTGGAGCCCTTGGCATGAGTCCAGATGGCCATTTTTGTGTAGTTCATATTTATAGATTTACTTTCTTGGGCTGCCTTTTTATTTTTATTTTTTAAACATGCCAGTAGTACTCTGGAAAGCGTCTCTTGGCTTTCAGGGCTTTTAAAGAGGAAATAGGACCACATGGCTGAAGGACAACCATTTAAGAAAACTCACCAACTCCCCAGCCCTCAAGACTTCCTCTCTGGCTCTTCCCAACAAGGTTATTTAGGACTGATTTGTTAGCAAAAGCATCTAAAGGAAAGCAGGCTCCTGTAAAGAAGAGATATGGAAGGGACTTCTTGTCATTTGTGGCCAGGTGTATTCACTCTCTTCTGATGTCTGTTTATATGCAATCCTTCCTTTTTTCCTGAGGGAGAAGGAGTCATAGCCCTAGGGAGAGTGTGTTTAGAAGAACCCTGGCTGTCAGATCACCTTAGCTGCTTAAGAGCAGCCACCAGAACTACAGATGCCGAGGGGACAAAATCTTTTAGAATATAAACAAAGGGGTCAGGTTCATTCTGTAACATGGCATCCTTGTTCCCCTTTAAATATAGCTCTTGAAGATTTAAGATGAAGACCAGACCTATTTCCATGATATAAGAGACTTCCAGGTGAAGAAATTCCTCCTACCAATGCAGGTTGGCACCTTGGCAAATGATAAGCTTTTAAGAACTGTCTAGAGCAGAGGTTAAGTGACTCAAGGTCACATAGCCAGTATATGTCGGAGGTAGAAATTGAACCCAGGTCTTTATGGCTTTGAGTTTGGCTCTCTTTCCGTTATGCCATAGCTGACTTTTTTTTTTTTTAATAAAAAACCCTGACCTTCTGTCTTGGAGTCAATATTGGCTCCAAGGCAGAAGAATGGTAAGGGTGGGCAATGGGGGTCAAGTGACTTGCCCAGGGTCACCCAGCTGGGAAGTGTCTGAGGCCAGATTTGAACCTAGGACCTCCCGTCTCTAGGCCTGACTCTCAATCCACTAGGCTACCGAGCTGCCCTCATAGCTGACTTTTTGAGGATTTGCCCTTCTGCATCTACCATTATTGAACATATCAACAGCAAGGCCAGATGGAACACAAAGCTAGAAGATGCCCATGTGTGTCCATTGGGAGCATCTTTATACAGATTCTTCTGGTTGAATCCAGAAGAGGTGGGAGAATTGCCTCTGGTCATTTCCTGGACAAAGTGCTTCCTTCCCTACAACCCATAAGGCTGGCCCTACAAGCCATTGATCACTACAAGCCCTAGAACCCAAGGTGGTCCCCACACATGATGAAGACAATCATGTGGCATAGTATTCTCTAATACGGATGAGTCAAATGGGCCAGCCATTGTGGCCTATTTAACATAATACAGTACAAAATAAATATTCACCATTATTCACTAAGCACCTACTAAAATATAGTGGACTAAGAAAAGAAAGCACACCTTTATGCGGACCATAGAATTGAGGAAGGGTTTCTGTGGGTAGGTTTCGTTAAAGATGTTGAAACTTTGGGAGAGACCAAAGAGAGACGACTTCATGAGAAACTTATTCAACATTCATTCAACAAATATTTGCTGAGCAACTAATATGTGCAGAGGTCGTAAGGAGTATCCAGATAGGAATAAACCATGGTGGCTGCCCTCAAGGAGAGTAAACTCAAGTAGGAGAGAGAAGACAGGCTCCAATAAATGTAAGATGGAGAGGGCGAGGATGCAGAAATCAGAAAAAAATTCATGGAGGATTTAAACGGAGTAGGGATGAAGGATGAAGAGGAAGGCATTCCAGGAATAGAGAAGTATATGAACAAATAAAAGCACAAACAGTGCAGTATTTGAGGAGCAGAAAAGGGTTCAGTTTGACAGAAACATAAGCTACTTGATGAGGAAGAGGGTGAGATAAATGCCAAAGGAGAGCCTGGAGCCAGTTTGTGGAGGGCATTTTAAGCCAGGCTCAGAAATGTAGGCTGGCGGGTCCATTTAGACGTTTTCTTCTTGATTCTCGTGGGAAAATCTTCTGGAGTAGGTAGAGGCATTATAAATTCAAGTCTTGGTCTTTGTTTTTGATAACTAAGTAGCTTTCTGCTCCTTGAGCTGCTCATCTCCTCTAGACTCACAGTGCCAATGCTCTGATGGCACATAAAAGGCACATCTAACTTTAAAAATGCATGAGCCGATCCTTTCTTGTGCCAGACTTTCCATCCTTTGGTTCTTGCCTTTATCCCTCTTCAGGCTGTCACTTCAAGCATCAAAAAGTTTCCAATTTGGGCTGGAGTGGTGGATGGCTTTGAGCATGACAGCAGAGTTTGATCCTGAAGCCACTGAAGTCTCTCCAGCTCACCCGCCTCTCATCCTGAAATCACGGCCTTTTTCTTCCATCAGTTATTGTCAAGGGCTGGGCACAAGCTAAAGACTCTAATGGATTCCTAAAGCACATCAAAACTTCAACACCTAGATGAGCATCGCCCTTCAAAACTGTTGCCTTGTTTTTAAAAAATGTTATATAATTTATTCTGAAGCAGCCCAGACATAAAACAAGAGGATGAGGGTCAAGGTTAGACAAGATGACAACATTCTATGGCTATAGTTATTGAGATAGAGTGAAGGTTAAAAGAATCCCAGAAGGTCTAGTATCAGGGCTAGAATTAAGGTCCATCCTATCTCCTAGGTCTGGAAGCTTTAGATTCCATAAGTTGAGAAAACTGATTGGAGCCAGGATGCCCTCTCTGCAAAAGGAACTCAAGGTCCAGCATCCCAATGCTCCACGTTAGCCTGGGAACCAGCATAAGGACAGCATTTGAGGCAGCTGAGGCCAACAGGGTCATACATCTTTGGGAGTGGAAAATGGCGGCATAATATAGGAAGTTTATTTACAGATGTGGGGAGAACACGACAGCACATGAGCCTGGCCAACGTGGAGACTGGAGACAGATTCCAGGATCAGAGGATTCAGGAACTCTGTGGCTGGGGTAGGTCGGACTGAGAGGCATGGGGGAAGGGGAAGGAAGTGTGTGCTGGGCTCAAAGAAGAAAGAGAGAGTAAAATCCAATGCAATGAAAGTAAATAAGACGAGTGAGAACTTCCTGCCCACCTTACTCCAAAGTAGTGTGGAAATCACAAGTGGAATGGATGAGCAGGATGAGCCATGAAATAGCAAGATGGCGCCAGAGAAGCCCAAAACCCGAAGAAAAGGGCTTCCTCTCCAGCCTTGACTTCTGAGATCAACAGGCACTTTTTAGCCCTTTTCTTAGCTGGCTTCCTCTCTTGGAATTGCCTTCCAAGGGGGTTTCTGTGTTTCTCAGCCACACGAGAAGAGTAATGGAAGGAGTCAAGAAACTTGGAGGCCCAGCTCTGCTGCTCTTTATAAATTCTAACTAAAGTGAGGTGGTTAGACCAGATTATCTCTAGAGTGGTTCCTAGAGTTCTAGGACAATTAGAACCATTTTTAGTGCCGCGGGATCCGTTTCTTTTTCTCTCTCTTCCCATCCATTGTTGACTAGGAATCTCCACTAGAACATGCTTAGACAATCTTTTCAAAGTGATGAGTCCCAAAATTCCTGGGGAAGTCCATTAGTACTAGTTATTAGGAAGTTTTTCCTTCCAATAACCTTAGTTTCTTTGTAGCTGTCGTCCATTCTAAGTTCTCTTTCCTGGGGCCAAACAGAGTAAATCCACTCCTTCTTCTTGTTCAGGACAACCCCTCCCTCAAGAATCTGAAGACAATTCTCATGTCCAAACTAAACCCTCCTAGAGAGCAGCTTTGTGTAGTGGTGCTGGGAGCGGCCTTTTCATCTGTCTGGCCCTGGGCAAGTCATTTAACCCCGATTGCCTGGCCCATACTTCTCAGAAATAAAACTAAGACAGAAGGCAAGGGTTAAAAAAAAAAAAAGCCTGGAGTTTCAGTTGAGTTAGTTTTATTTTAGCCATTTTTAACAGCTTCCAAAGAATGAGATTGAAGTAACAAAGAATCCTGAGGGTTTTCCTCCAAAAACACTAGTTGAGAAGGCACCGGAGAGCCCCTTCCGTGCCACACAAAGGCATTTCTATCATTCAAGGCAAAGGAGTTTGCCCAATGACACGGGATAAGGACGTAGGAAAAGAAGGGCCGGCACTGGTCAGACAGTCATGAGTTGCCCCTTACTATTGAGTGACCTTAGGCAAGTCACTTAAAATGTTTTAAAATCTGTTTTCTCCTTTAGAAAATGGGGCCAATGAATACTTTCACACTGCTTACCTCACAGGGCTGTTGTGAGGACCAAAGGAGGTAACGTGTTTGAAAATGCTTTGTAAATGTTTAAGTTCTCCTGTAAACTGATCTTCTTCTTGTGCTGAATACTCTCCCCCCCCTCCTGGGGGGGACACTGGAGCCCCTGGCTGGAAGCAGGGGAGGGGACGTGCTGCCTCTCAACTTAGTGCCAGGAAACCTTGCAGATAGAGCTTTCCTTATTTTGTGTTTATTATTAACAAGTGACATTGTAAATAAATCCGATATAAATGTGTTTTGAAATACGTGCCCTCCACTGAGTGCTCTTGGGCGTCTCTAGCCGCCCCCATCTCCCTTTCTGACATTTGTCTCTTCCTGTAATCCCACTGGACAAAGCCGGGCGCTGCATCTGAAGAGGACCGCCCTGGGGTTAAGGGCACGAGTAAACCTTGGCATGGAGCGGAGGGAGGGTAGAGAAGCAGAGTTTACTTTGCTGTTTTTTTTAAACCTTTACATTCCTTCTTAGAATCAATACCAGGTGTTGTTCCAAGGCAGAAGTTCCAAGTTCCAAGGCAGAAGAGAGGTAAGGGCTAGGCAATGGGGGTTAAGTGACTTGTCCAGGGTCACACAGCTAGAAGTATCCGAGGCCACATTTGAACTCAGGGCCTCCGGTCTCTGGGTCTGGCTCTCCATCCACTGAGCCACCCAGAAGCGCCCTCCTTGCTGGGCTTAAATGGAAAATGCCACCTTCTTCATTCACACAAGTTTCCGAGGACCAGAAGGCCGATCCCGAGTCACTGTTCTCTTTATGGAAATAGTAATGGATGTTGACAGTGCCCTCGGCAGATTCATTTCTGAGCCAGTTAAAAGAAAGCAAACCAAGCAAGTGGGTTGAATTATGGACCATTTTTACAAGACGCTTCATGAGAGAAATCCGATTTACTGTTTCTCCTTTAGAAGGAAACGTCCTTCAACATAGCAGAGCCGGCAGGCCCTGCGGGGCCACTGGGACCTCGTGATCTTTGACCCGCAACCCACCCATGTCCCATCCTGAAGGGAACCACAGGAAGAGGCGTGTGTAGGAGAGGCACCACATAGAACGACTTCCTCCCCAGCCCGTTACCTGCCACGTCCCAAGAAGGCTTTGATCCCATCTTTGTAGCTTTGCTTGTTAGCCAGGAGGCTCAACCGAGCAGAAGCTCAAACCAGCCCTCTTTCCCCTAAACTTTGCCGTCCTGCCCCCTGCATTGAGTGGGGTGCCTGCTGGGAACCAGGAAGGGCCCGGGGGAGGGACAGACCATCTCAGGGTGCCGCTCATCTCCCGGCACAGCATCTGCTCGCCCCGAAGGGCTTCTCCGCTGGGCTGAAGCACGTGGGCGCAGGAACTTCTTACTCTAAAAAAGGGCCTCGGGTTCCTCCCCGCCCTTAGAGGTTCCTTCCTGCATGGCAGTGGGACGACCTCCAAGAAGCCCGGCCCCGAGTGGGGGCTTCCCTTCAGCCCCAGCCACACGCTCACACCACAACAAGGCCGGCTGTCGGGCCCAGGACGTGCCGCTCCCCTCCCAGCCTCCGTCCCGCAGGATAAGGCAAGAGAGAGAGTGCAGCTCCGAACAGCAGGTAGAGTCATCTGAACACGGGGCGAGCCGAGGCCTGGGAAAAGCCGATGCTCTTCTCCCCGGCATTCACACACTGAAGAATGATGCCATTTTATCCAAAGGGCCTACAAGACGCCGCTATGAGATGCTTTGGGAAAGATGGGAAGGAGTCTGGGCTGGGCTAGATGCTCTGCACAGGAGCCCGGCCCCTTCCCGACAGGGAGGGACGACTGAACACCCGGGACAGAAGAACAGAAAAAGGATGGCAAAAAGATTCAAACCAGGGGGCAGCTGGGTGTCTCTGTGCATGGAGAGCCAGACCCAGAGATGGGAGGTCCTGGGTTCAAATCTGGCCTCAGACACTTCCTAGCTGGGTGTCCCTGGACAAGTCACTTGACCCTCATTGCCCAGCCCTTACCACTCTTCGGCCTTGGAACCAATACACACTAATGATTCTAAGATGGAAGGTGAGGGTTTAGGGGGAAAAAGGTTCAAACCACTTTAATTATCAATAGTCATCTTCATTATTCAAAAAATCTTGAATCACTGGAGGGGAGTGGGGAGATCGATTTAAATAATTCATTGAAAAACTGCTACTCTATGGTGGGAAAATTCTTAAAGGACTTGAAAACTAACTAAAAGATGGGGTTGGATCACAACTGGGAAAAGGAGCCTGAAACAAATGCCCACAACTAAAAACAAATAACACAATTTTCCTAATGATGCCATAAAGGCTGTAAGTCACGGAGCGCCGCTCTTTCAGAAGACTCAAAATGGTGAGGGACTGAAAGGCTCAAAGAAATGTCCCAGGGGGGTAAAAAATAAAGGCTAAAATTAAAGGCTCCGGAAAATTGTGCCCAAAGCTCAACTACGAATTTTATAATAAATTGTATTCATTTATCGACTGAATCCAATTTAATGTTCCTTCAAACGGCCCTGCCATAAAGACGGATGGACGTGTGCGTCTGGGTAGAAATCGAGTCCTGCTCAGGGACCGTCACTGAACTCAGACACACTCAAACAGCCCTTTTCATGGAGGGGAAAAGTCCAGCGCGCTGTTCTGCGGGGAGGACCCCGGCAGGAGGACCCGGGTCAGGAGGACCCCGGCAGGAGGAGCGCAGCCACTGGTCCAATCCCCGCCCTGGGGCTGCCCGTCCCCTCCACCTCTGCCTCCAGCTTTCCGGGTCTCACTCAAAGAACCGCCACCAAATCCGCTGCGGCCTTAGAAAAACCAGTTTCACTTGGGGCAGTCAGGTGGCCCCGCGGCTAGAGCAGCAGGCTTGGAGTCAGGAGGATCTGGGTTCAAGTTTGGCTCCCAACACATCCTGTGTGACCCTGGGCAGGTCACTGGACTGTGAGTTCCATTCCCAGGAAGTACTCAGCGAATGCTTTTTCCTTCATACACTGGGCTCTGAGGGAGAAATCCTGCAGGGATGCATTCTGGGATTTGGTTGGTCAATTCTAAAGGAGACATCAAACAGGAAGTGGCCCGGGAGGCCCGAGCAGGGGCACACGGAGGCCTCCTCTGCCTTCTGGTGGGCCCTTGGGGGGGCGGGGGGGGGGGGAAGTCAGGCCGTCCCGGAGGGGCTGTGGGCAGCCTCATTTCTCCTCTCCCGGGATTGAGGCCCGCCGGGAGCAGCGGCCCCTCTGCTCTCGCGAGGCTTTAAAGGCGAGCACAGATGGAGGGAACCACCGAGACACACAGATGACCCGTCCCGGTGAAGGACGGACGTCAGACCATGACTACCGAGGGAAGAGGCGGGCGCAGACGGCGGCCCTCGGGCACCTGCCCGTGAAAAGTCCTTTGTTCTGGGGGGGCAGGAAGCCTCTGGGGCACCGCTGTGTGCCCGGCCAGAGTACTCATAACTTATCGGCCGGACCTCAGGGGGTTCAAAAACAACAAAAAAAGGCAACCCATTTCACGGGACAAATAGCTGAAAATGGAGAAGGAAAATGCCAGTTTGTGACATGGGAAAAATCACAGAAACTTTCGAATCAACAGTGCTGGAACAACAATGTCAGGAGTTAGAAAAGAGAGTGAAATTTTATTGTCATTTGCAGATATACAATATAGGAAATAAAACCACTGTAGAATTCTGAAAGATACACCCTAGAAACTAAGAAACCTAAAGTAATCCATTTCTTGCAAAGCAGCCAGATTTGCAGTTCCAATTTGGTCTTTGTTGTAGTGGATGAAACAAGTTTTTAGCATGAAATGGCTAAAAGCTTTTGGATTATGTACTACAGTAGACATGGGCAGGTTCCATAGTCCATCCGTCTTTGGAGCAAATTACATTTATTTACATGTTAAGAACAGGTAGTCCGTTTATTTCTTAGTCATTATGAGCTCTGATAATTGATTTTAAACTATGCAGGATTTTTTCAACTATTATTTCCATTATAGTTTCTAAAAGCAACAGTTTCTCGTCATGAGTGCTTACAAAAGATAATGATGCAACGAAGGGGCTTTTAGAAACATTTAACGATAAAACGAATCGGGACTCGAAACAAAGAAGCTGCACGGATTTTCAAGCACGACACGGACACGTTGTAGCAGTGCATTAAGTGAATTATCTTTTCAAGGGTGGCAATTAACCTACTATCTTATATATGTTTAGAATGTTGGATTCCATAATTGCAATTTGAATAGACAGCTGTATCCACAATTAGAACTATGCACAGCTTTGAAAGCCTATTTCCTGTCTGTTTTTGCACATAAATCAAAGTTAAAGTTGGTCCTTGATTAAGGGAACTAGAATGACTTGGAAGCTCTGAATCTAAGACACACACTGAAGAACAGCAGAAATTCTTTATGCCATCAACAGTGTCCACAATCCAATGCATGGACGTGAGGCTGCTACCCCAAAAGCAAAGCGGAGGCCTCCTCCCAAAGCCATGGCTCTCGGACGCTGGGCAAGTGACCCTTCAGGCCCCTCAGAAACATTCAGGGAAGGTTTGGGGAGCAGCCAACTGGAGCATCTGCCCCTGCGACAACTGTTCCAACACAGGTGAGCTTTGGGCCTTTAGCATAAGAGCAGAACATCACAAGGAAAAGAGACTTTACATTCTTCTTTGATTTCATTTACATCTTTAAAAAGAAAAGATAATTCTATCTAAACTCTCATCACTCTTAAATGGTTGGTTAAACTGCAATTAGAAAATAGTGTCAGGAGAGCATGGGAGGGAAGCAGCCCAATTCAGACTTTCACTGGAATATCCAGAAATCCCTGTTCTCTCCCTCCTCAAATGAAGACTTAGAAGATTTTAATCAAACTCTTAGAAGAATCAAGATTAATTTTTTCATAGAAGTTATTAGCATTTAACAGGTGTTCGCTTTTAACAAAAGTCCACAGCATATGCTTGTCAACTGTGATTGCTTCTGAGATGACAAGAAGGAAACTCAGCTAGAAAAATAATTTTACTATTTTAAATAGTGAAAGAAGCTCAATTTAGTTTATACATTACCAATACTGCAACAGTTGGGTAAATAGATTCCTCCCAGCCTGGGCAGTGGGATCCAGGTTGAAATCCTAGCAGGCTTTAAGCCAAAAACATCCCGAAGGCTTTGGCCTGCATGGTTCCAATCAGGAGGGTCCCATTCCCAACTGATGCACTATGTAAAAGATCATTCTGAAGAAGGATGTAATACCGGATCTCAATTGTATGCCACATCTCTAAATAAAGTATAGAATTTGCTTTTTCTAAAGATAAAAAAAGCTAAGAAGACCCCTTATTGATGTGGAAAGCAGATCAGTAAAGACTCCAATTCTGAATAGTGGAATCTTCTAAGCCAAGCCGCTTTCCACAGGTACAAATTCAGTCTATCTTTTCTTTTTGGACCAGTTTGGGTGCATCAACAAAATCTTTGCCATTGTAAATGATAATTAAAAATGTTCCAATGCTTGCAAACGCCCAGAAGAACACATAGGCCAATGTCTCTGTCCACGTGTCACCTGTTCATATTTTTAAAAAGAAAGAAAGAAAATGGCAATAAATAAATTACAATAGTCATTTTTCATTAGTCTGAGATCTGTTGGTGCAACGCATCTACCAATCGGAAGTTTATTAGCATCGTCCTAATAAGCACATCTAATCAAAACTTAATTAACATGATCTTACTAAGATGTAACCTTATGTTCCATCTCACAAATAATTACCACTTTTAGAAGGGATTAGAAACAACTATTAAAAGAATTTTGTTTCAAATATAATGGATAACTGGTTATCTCACTTTAGACATTATCTATATTCCTGAAAAATAACAAACTAGACCAGTGATGGGCAAACTATTCTTCGAGGGCCAGATCCAGGCCGTAGTTTGCCCATCACTGGTCTAGACAATAACTCAGTAACTTACACTAATACCCTTTCCATCTGCTGGCCCAAAGCCAAGATCTGATGTACTTGGCTTCCTCGTGTTATAGGGAATTAGCTTAGCAGACTGAAGGTGACTGACTTTGAGTGGGCGACTGCCAGAGAACGTCAGTGGCTCCTTGAAGTTCCCTTTGGATGGAGAGAGCTGCATTTACAGCTTTGAGGACACACGAGGTGAGGTCACAAGAGCACCTCCTTGACTGTGAAACTAAGGAAACAGGACCACCTCTGCCCAGGGAAGAGGACAGCTCTGAATGCCCAGTTTCATACCTAGCAGCTTTGTGGTATTTCATCAAACTAGAAGGGTAGTAAGGACTAGGCAGTCAGGATTAAGTGACTTGCCCAGAGTCACAGATTTAATAAAATAGATGTTAGTGGCTTATCACATTGAAAGCAAGGCCAAATTCACTTCCTGATGGCCCCAAGCTTTGAACCTGGGTGTCCCCACCACAGATGGTCCCCAAAACTCTGTCTCCATCTAACTAAACATATCTCACCTCTCCTTTCAGCTCTAGTCAATACCCCCCACCCCTAGAGGGCATCATTACTCCAAAGATGAGCTGGAGCATCAAAATGTCAAACTTGAAGATCCCAAAGTTTCCTCCTGCTTTTCTCTCCTCCCTATTTATGCCAAGTCACACACACTGTTCCACCAATTTCACAGCTTAAAACCTTGGCGTAATCTCTCACAATAAAGTCTTTTCAACTGTTGCACTGAAATATCTCACAGATTTGTCACCTCCTTTCCATTCCTATAGCCATCGCCCTAATCCATCTTTCCTCTCCTACCTACGAGGCTGCTCCTTGCCTAGTACCTTCATGTCTCCTAAACAGGAGTGCCCCACAAAGTCCTGTCCTGGATACGCTTCTCTCTTCCCTCTACACTAGTTTTCTTGGTGATGTCACCTCCCATCGAGTCATTTCTCTCTATGCTGATGATTATCAAATCTACTTAGCCAACTCTAGGTTCTTTATGGATATTCAGGCTTGCATTTTTATTTGACTTCTTACATTTTCCTTAAAACTTTACCTTCTGTCTTAGTATCAATTCCAAACTAGAAGGGTAGTAAGGACTAGGCAGTCGGGATTAAGTGACTTGCCCAGAGTCATATAACTAGGAAGAATCCGAAGCTAGACCTAAACTCTTGACTCCAGACCTGGTGCTCTATCTACTGTGTTACTGAGCTGCCTCTTCTAATTGACTATTAAACATTTCAAAGTAGATGTTGTGTCAATAGTTCAAACTATGTCCCAAATATGAACTCATTATCTTTTCCCAAAACTCAGTCCCATTCCAACATCCCCTATTACAGTCACGGGCACCATGATCTTCCCTTCCCTCAAGCTCACAAACGAAAAGCCTTCCTGGATTCCTCCCTCTCTCTCAGCTCCCACATTGCCAAGGCCCGTCAGACCTCCTTTGTTACATCTCTTGCTCCTTTGTTCCCAACATTGGGCCTATCCCAGTGCAGGCCCCCATCACCTCATGCCAGGACTATTGTAGTGACTGATGGTGGCTGGTCTGACTCTAGTCTCTCCTTCTCCAAACTATTCTCTATTCAGCCACCAGTGAATCTGGATCACTTCACCTCAATAAACATCAGGGGCTTCCTATTGCCTCAAGGGCCAAATACAAAATGCTGTTTAGCTTTCAAAGCCCTTTATAAGATGCTCCCCTCCTCCTGTTGCACTCTTTCTACACTCCCCAACACATCCTCTGTGGTCCAGGGATAATGGCCTCTTGGCTGTTCTATCTCTGCTCAGGGCATTCCCTCTGGTTCATGTCCAGAATGCTCTTCCTTACCTTCACCTCCTATCATGCAGGAAGTCTTTCCTGATCCCTCTTAATTCTAGTGTCTTTCCCCTACTGATTATTTCCTACTTATCCTGTATAGAGCTTATTTGTATGTAGTTGTTTGCAACTGTCTATACGGTGTTTTCCCCATTAGATTGTGTGAGACAGGACAGGGGCTGTTTTTTTTTTTCCCTTTATATTTCTAGGGTTTAGCATCGTGCCTGGCACATAACAGGCACTTAATAAATATTTAGTGATTGAATATGTCAAAAGGAAACAAGTCACCCAAATTAATCATTAAATAAAAAAGATTTTCCTCCATTTTTCTCTAATATGCTTATTTAGCTATAATGGGAACTTCTAAGAAAAGTTTTTAAAAAAGTAAAAGGTAGCAATAAAAAAGGCATCTTTACAGTTAACTTAAAATTAAATGACAAGTTGTTAATAATATCTTAGCTCATAATAACAAAATGAATCTTTGACACAGCTTCTTTGGGTGGCTGAATCTAAAGAACAAAACTGATTGGGTCTTATTAAACATAGTCAAAGCTAGAAAAGACTTAATTATCTTAAAATGCCACAAAATATATACAAATAGGTATGTACATATGTGTATATACATATATATTAATGTAGGATAGGGAATAAGTCTTACCAGCCATAAGCAAACAGATAATGCACATTGAGAAGGCAACGACCATGATAATAGGCAACTGGGAAAAAACAAAAACAATCATTTATGAATTCTACTTCTCTGATCCAAGCTCAACTGCACACACTTTTATGTTCTGTCTCACATTTCTCCCCCCAACCTTCATTAAAAAAAAACAAACAAACAATCCCAAGAGTAGAAATACAGAAGAAAAACAACTGTTTGATCACATGGTTTGATGGGGATATGATTGGGGATGTAGCCTCTAAGTGATCAACCTAGTACAAATGTTAATAATATGGAACTAGGTCTTGATCAGTGACACATGTAAAACCCAATGGAACTGCTAGTCAGCTTCAGGAGGGGGAAGGGAAAGAACATAAATCATGTAACCATGGAAAAATATTCTAAATTAATGAATTAAATAAACTTGATTTTTAAAAAAGCCACAAGATAAATTAGCCTTCCTGAGTTGAAAACCCAAAAACGAAAGATTTTCTTAAAAGAGTCTTCTAGCAATGGGGCACATAATTGTGGTTCCCAAGCTTCTTTAGTTTTGTTAAATGTTGGAACCTGAGGAACTCGGTCCTGATCTCCTATATCACAGCCACACCTAAGTCAAAGCATCATAGGATTGCAATGCTGTAAAAGACAAGTCTTCTTATCCACTCTTCTTATGTACATCCAGACCGTAAATTACTTCAAGTCACACTACCAGCTAAAGGCAAAATTGGGACTAAAACCCGAGTCTCCTAATTTCTCATCTAAGAATCCTTTCTACTCCATCATTCAAAGTATTTAAATGATCTCTTAAATTTCTTTTAAATTTGTCTCCACTGAATTTTTGTTCTAGTAAGGTAGTTTTTTTCTCATAAAAATGATGGAAAAGGCAATATTTAACATGAAATTATTTGTTTGCCTCAGTGTCCAAAATCTGGGCTCTTTTCCTACGAGGAACACTTGCACTGACTGATAGTAATCTGAGAGGGTGGTCTCCACTCCTGTGTACACAGGCCTAGCCAGCTCTGTGAGTGAATGACTAAAGAGAATATAACACAAGGGGATACAATAAAGGTCCACCACTCGAAAATATTGGTCCTGCTACTCTAAATCAAGAAGACTGAAATTCTACCATAAGAGAACCATTTTTTCCTTTGGGTCTGCTTTTTCAGCCTTACAAGTTCTCTATTAGAATACAAATACCCCTAACAAGAGTGACTACTTGGGCCTTTATTGCATGACAACATGCTGAAATGAGAAGCTCCTAGGAGAAGAAGACACAGATTAGATGCTCAGGAGGTACAGTAGAGCAAAAGAAGAGGTACAGACATCATATACATGCTGTGCTAAATGCTGGTCCCAGATATAAAAAAACTTCCTTAACCCCAGCAATAAGAGTTGCTAGAAATGTGGGTGACTGTTACTGGCTACCACCACAAGTAAGAGGCCAAAACAAAATTCCTGTAAGCACGCACATCTCTATACCACAATAAAAAGTGTGAAAAGTTTGTGAGAGGGCAAGAGAAAAAGAAGGAAGCTAAACTAAAAGGTTAGTATCTTCCTCACAATAGGACTTTATATACAAATTCGCTTTAGTGCAGATGTTCTGAAATCAAGCAACTGAAAAAGAAAGACAATTTCCAAAAGAAAAATGTCAATGTCCTTACAGCCAAGAATTTCCAGTCCTTTTGTACATGGAGGGGACTATTATGTTCTATTTCATCCACTGAATAGTTTCCAAGAAATAAGTCTATGGAATCCTAGAAGAGAGAGGTAGATTAATGTCTGCAGAAAACATGCCAAAAACAATCACATCATTTCGGGGCCATCTAGCCCCAGAGGCCTGCTCACATCTCAAAGCCCTCCTTACCTGTCGAAAGCCATCAGAAAAGTTGTTTTTGTAGTAGCGCACAAGTGAATTCCAGCCATCCTGCACCAGCCCCCACTGAGTTCTCTTCCCAGTCCTGTGTAAAAAAGTTGATTTGAGGATTATGTTTTTAACATGTTATAATATGTAGTAAATGATTATTTCTTAAAAATGGAAAGGAAAAAGATATGAGCAATAAGCCAGGTGATGACATTGTCATCATTCAGTTTAATAGACCAAGTTATTCTCAGCAATGCAGTGATCCAGGACAATCCCAGAGACTCTTGAGGAAAAATGCCCTTTTTTGCCCCCCAAGAAAGAAGTGATGGAGCCTAAATACAGACTGAAACACACTATGTTTCATTTTCTTTCTATTCCTTTTTTTTTTTTTTGAGATCTCTTCTACAAAATGACTAATATGGAAACCTGTTTTACATGATTGCACATGAAAAATCTATAGCAAATTGCTTTTCACCTCAGGGAGGGGGAAGGGATAGAAGGGAGTCAGGAAGGAAAAAAGAGGGGGAATCTGGAACTTTAAACTTAAAAAATTATTTTTACATGGAACTGGAGAAAAAATTACTTAAAAATAATAATAACACAGTTTATAAAGAATTTTATGTTTATACATCTACCCACATGCACACAAGCCACACTCTCCCCCAACACCACACTGCCCTAATGAGAAACATTCAGGCTCCCACATCTGACCTACTATCAAGACTAGGATCTCCCTTGGGCACACTGTCATAGATAACACATAAAACTGAAAAATCAAAGCAAATATAATTCTAAGTTCCAAACAAAATTAGCAATTTCCTAGCTCAGTCTATGAAGATTGTACAGATAACCTAATTCTCCATGTGAAGATTTGGTTTTTGTAGATTTTGATGTACACATATTTCTTTGAATGAGATCCTAGAACAGAGCAAGTTTGTGAGCTTCCAAGACCATGCAGAGTGTCTAATTTAGGGGGACGGTTAGGCCTAACTTGCCTGGTAAAGTCAGTCTTCAAGGCACCCGTTCCAGCATATTGTTTGGCACAAGCATTTGCATTATCCGCCCATGCTGGGAATGAAACAAGAAAAGAAAGAGATAAGTTCAAATTCCAAGCAAAAAGCCTACTTGTCAAGGGCACTATATTTCACACAGAACATTATTCATTTCTGTCAAAGAAGCTTCCTACCATTTTTGTAAATTTTCTCATATTCATCTTGTTCTTCGATCCTCTGTCCTACGTGCAGAACGCCCATTCTCTGGATTCCATACAAGCAAATATGATAGTTAGAATTTTAAGGAAAAAAAGCACAAGTATTTATCTCAACAAAATACCACACACACCCTCTCTCTGTCTCTCTCTCCCCCCCCCCCCCCACTCTTGTTCTCTCTCTCCTTCCTTCCCACTCTGAACAAGGTAAGAACGAGCATGATACAGTTATGACCATGCCTTTAGGAACATGCCACTTTCTTCCCCCAAATACACCTCTTTACTTCTCACAACCAGACAGCTGGATTCACATAACTAAAGTTGCTACTTATTTACCTAGTCAGGAGATCAGCTGGGAAGATATTTAAAGAGCATTCATGATAAATGCTAATGTGACTAGAAAGTCAGGTTCTATTAGATTACTTCTCTAAGGTTCAACAGAAGGCAGAGGTTTTCTTTCTGCAAAAATAGGATTTCTATAGACAGGCATCACCCCTTTGAGAAGCCCTACCTGGAGCTGGGCTTGAAGAGAGCGGTGGGCCAACATGCTCTGGATCACATTGGTCCTGTCCAGACAGTCCATGCAGTTGCTACGGAATATTCCTTCCTGATTTGTCACCACTTTGCCAAGAGCATCCACTAGAAAATAACTAAAACATTTGTGTATGAACATCTTTATACCTGGATAATTATGTTATGTAAATATGGTTTGCCTTCTGAAAGTCCCTCACATTTCAGACAAGTTCAGATGTCCAACAAGGCTAGGCTACTCTGGATATTTCAGAAGAGAAAGGGGGCACTTCCATGGGAAAAAGGAAGTGCTGAGGAGAGGGATGGTTCTCTGATGGGCAAGTCTTCATCTTTTTGAGGTAGCAGTAAAGTAGGAACCCAAGTAGATGAGAGACACTGCATCCCATTTTATGAAAGATATCACAAGCATTTTCTCTTAGGTCCAATATTATAATAGATTTTTTTTTTTAACTACCACATTGAGCTTACCAAATAGACACCTGGGCCACCTACTTCTCTGGGGAGAAAGTGCTTTTATGAAACTGAAAATGCCAAGGAAGCACCAGTTTTAAAAAGTTAAATTATCCAAAAGGAAATGAGATTTGTCATTTTAAATGGTAACTTCACACGTAAAAATCATTTGGCGTCCAAATTATTTTTGGCAACTATGCAACTAAGCAAATAAAACAAAAGGGCAGAGTTTAGTTACACATATTCTAATTTTCCAATAAAGTTACAGAAAGGCCAACAGATGGCTTCTTCTAGACAGTTTAAAAACATGTGTGTAGAAAACATAAACTAAAATTTACATAGTTTGCAAAGTGTTCTACTTACATTTCTAATTTGAACCTTGTGATAGATAACCCTGAGAGACAGATACTGCATGGGTTATTTTTTCCCCATTTTTCCAGTGAGAAAACTGAATATCAAATTAGAAACATGTCAGCAGTGAAATCTGACCCCAGATCTTCATGATTCCCAGCAAATTTGACACAATATCCATTCCACTGGGCTGTACCTCCCTAATCTAAAACCACACACTGGCTTCTGAAGGTCTGCTGGCCAACTGATAACAGGAAGTTACAACATTGGTCAATCAGTACATTTAATCAGGCCATTCCAGCTTACCTAAATTCATCTTGAAAGTCGGCTACTTGATCCAGCAAAATATTCAGACGATCCCATCTCATGTTACTACATTCCTTGTGGAAGTCAAATGCAATATATCTATGCAAAAGATGAAGATATTCAGAAAATAAACAAAATGACTCTTACTGTTCCTTCTATGTCAGAGCACATATATTCTGGGGGAAAGAAGAGTAATAGGAACTCTTCTTCTACCCTTAAATGCACCCCTGGGGAAAAAGAGCCTCATGACTCCTCCTGGGATTATGTTCTCACTTTCCTTGTGCTAAGCACATGGCAGAGTCTTTCTGCTTGGGCAAAGGGAGGTTCTGGAAAACCCTACATGTTGCAGAAGGCTCAATCTGGGCCCACAGCATCTGCACAGTGGGAAGGCACACATATGAAAAAATTCTCCCAACTATCTAGCATACTTTTATATAAACTGGTTTTCTTCTCCCCAAGGATATGTGGAAAAAATAGATGGATTAAAATATTCAGATCAGGTTCAATTCAATCCAACAAATATTATGCAAGGTGCTATGGGGAATGCAGAAAGAGGACTCCTATTCTCCAGGAGTTTAGAATCCAATCAAATAGATTTATGAAATGTTAAAATTTAGCTCGTTAAAAAAATAAGTTTTAGAAATATAAATTATAAGAGAGAACTACATTATTTGCTATAAATTTTTTAATGTCAAATTCTTTTTACAAAAATCATGTCTGATAAAAATGTTGACTAGTTTTAATAGGTGAAAAAGAACTAAAAGTGTTGCTAAATAGCTTTCTATATGTGCCACGAAAAACTGAGGGTCACAGAAGGGAAGGGTAGGCAAGAACACAAAGCCTCAGTATCCAGTTTCTGTCTAGCTTTCACTGACAGGGAATTAAAGTATGTTGGGAGGCAGGCCAGTCTGAGGAAGGACCTTCTTCCTCAGGTTCTATTCTAGAAGGCCTTATACTAAAGAGTTGTGTGAGTCTGGGAAAGTCACTAACTTCTGCCTTAATCTCCTGGAAAGGGAAATGGCAAACCATTCCAGTAGCCTTGCCAAGAAAAATCCATGGATTCATGAAGAGCTGGACACAACTGAACAACCGCCACTAACTGAACAAGATGGCCTTCTAGCAGTAACTACTTTCAACTGCAGATATGATTTAGGAAACACAGGATCTAAATGAGGCAGATTCAAGCCATACTCCATAAATGCATACACTGCCTCTGAAAATTCATTATGTATGTTTAAGTAAATAAGACACTGGTTTATTCAGTGCTTACCAACTGTGCCAGGCACTAGGGATACGAGGGCAAAATTGAAACAGTTCCTGCCCAAGGAGTTTAGATTCTATTTGGGGGACATAAGTGCACTGACCCAAGTATAATCAATATCCTACAAAGTCATTTGAAGAGCAAGTACCCTAACAACTGGAGGGCTTAAGGAAGGCCTGACACAGAAGGTGGCACTTGATTCTGAGGAAGATAAACCTCCCATGCTCATGCTTAAAAACAGACAAACAAAAAAAAACTGGACCTGACAGTCGAGCTATTGTCTTTTATAACAGCTTTCATGGTTCAATTCTTGTTCAAGTACATTCCTTCAAGGTGAAGGATCCATTTGTCAGTAGTGACTATCTAGACCAGGGATCGGCAACCTTTTTGGCCGTGAGAGCCATAAACGCCACATTTTTTAAAATGTAATTTCGTGAGAGCTGTACAGTGCTCACAGTGCCGCTCCTGTAACAGCGCCTGAAAAAAAATGGACTTTATGGCTCCTGCAGAAAGAGCCATATCTGGCCCTCAAAAAAGCCAGATATGGCTAGAGAGCCATACGTTGCCGACCCCTGATCTAGACTCTTGTAGTTTGAAATGGTCTAGAAGGAGCTACCTGTTGACCTTTCTATGCCTTCACCAGGTTAGCAAATGTCTAACTGAAATGAACTTGAACTCCTTGTGTCTGCTTTCTTCTTTCCCACTTACTTCTGGTCCCGGGTATTCTAGCTTCCAATCCCATCATTTGGCCAACATCACACTCCCCACTGTGACCCATAACTTCTTTACAGCTAAATCCAAAGATCAGTTCTCAGCCTTCAACCCCTGATCTCTGTGCAGTGTCTGACACTGCTCACCACCCTCTTTTTCTGGACACTCTCTCCTCCCTGGTTTGTGGCTCTGCTCTGTCATGGTTAGAGTCCTACTCCTCTGATGTGTCCTATGCAGTATCTCTATCCATGCCCCACTTTCATGTGTGTGGTTCTATCTCAAGGCTCTCTTGGTCCCTCTGCTCTTTCCTCTTAATCTTTCCACACAATCTTTCATATCTCATCACAGATTTCATTATCATCTCTGTTTATGACCCTAATACATCTCTCAACATCCTCTTTCTCCTGCTCCCTAGTCTCATGTCTCCAAACACAATGTATTATCTTTCCCCTCTAAATTCACTGTCCTCCTAATTTCCATTTATCTGTACAAGGTGCCGTCATTCTTCTTGTCATCAAGTTTTGCCGTCAAGGAATTACCTTTGACTTTTCAACCCCTCTTACATCCCACATACAATGAACAATCAACATTTCTCACATCTCCCCTGCTGCCCACAGGTGCCCTAGCTCAAGTTCTTATTCCTTGTCCCCTTGACACCACAATAGTCCCCCTTTCATCTCTTTGCTTCAAGTTTCTGTCTGCATTGCTTCAGCTTCTCCACAGCTGCCACTAGCTAAGGTGCAGGTCTGACCATGCCACAATTCCTACTTAAGAAGCCTTGGATACTCCTGTGTGACATTAAAAACCCTTCAAACTGGTTTCTGCTGCCCATATTCCTAGGCTGACTGACACATGGTTCTAGACAAATCAGGCTGCTACACCCAGTCCACAATCTCCCTAGTCTATGCCTAAATACTGGCTGTCCCCCATGCTTGGCGTGCTCTCCCTCATCCCCTCTGCCTCTTCAAACCCCAAGCTCCTTCAAGAGGCCTTTCCTGAATGCCCCAGTTGTTAGTCTTCTATTTATTTTGTTAATATTCCATATTTACTTAAATGAGAGCATGTAACATCCTCCCACCACAATATAATCACCTTGAGAAACTCATTTTTGCACTGATATTCCCAGGCCCTAGCTTAACTTCAAGTACATCTAAGACATTTAATAAATGCTTACTTACTGATGTGTGCTGATTACATACAATATAAATACGAATACAAATCTTATCAGTGCAAGTCAAGGCCCTGCCTCTGTTCACAAGGGCCATTGTGAGGAGGTAAAGTCTCTCTTTCAACATTTGCACAACAGGCTACCTGAGGTCTCCCTCCTCCTGAAGCTCTGAGGAGACTCAAGAAGTCACTTTCCTCCAACTACTCAAATGGACTTCTTCACACACACACAAAAACAAAACAAACAAAAACCACCACTAGAAAAGGCAATTGGACCTGATTCTTCTCCCACTAGATATCCACCCTCGAATCACTAACTGCTGCCCTTTGCTAAAAGCTTACTGTGGTTGGAGCTACCTAGAGCAAATGAAAGGTCAAAGTCCAGCTCAGAAGCCTGAAAGCTTTTCTTGATCATTATAGACGTGTGGGTGGTGGGGCCCTCTGGCCCTCTAAGATGCTCAGATTAATCTCATGTGTGCTGTTTTGCAGACCCATGCCAATGAACCCCAAATAACAAGCCATTGGGATTCCAGGCCCTCTATAAACAGAGCCTTAGTTAAAGAAGGATCTGTTGATCAGTTTGCCTCAAACGATGAGCTAAACTTTGATGAAAATGAGAGACAAACTAAGTTGTATCCTTTTTTTCCAGGAGACCTTGGATATAGGTATAAAGGTAACAAGTCAACATGAATAGCTAGGAAAAAATTCTCTTTTGTGTGTAAACCAGTTTTGACTTATTGGTTTCAGGATGTTAAAAGGCCTGAACAAAATGTCCACAAAAACAGAGAAATCAACCAAGTCCTCTACTCTTGGGAGAAAGGGCATACTGCCAAGCAGACATACAACCATCCCTCATTGAATTGAAAAGGACAGAATAAACCATCTGAGGGACAGGGAATAGCTCATTTTTTTGTACTTTCACTAAAAGAGACTCCATTTAGTTCTATACCTGTTTTGAACTTATGTGAAGCATAAACGTTACTAACCTCATCCCTTTCCCAAAGCCTTCAGAAATCAAACACATACTTCAGGCAGGCATGTGACGTGTGTGTGTGTGTGTGTGTGTGTGTGTGTGTGTGTGTGTGTGTGTGTATGCATTCCTCCTTCACCTGTACTTTTACAGCCCTCAGAGATTTACTTTAGGTGTCTTCAAAGAGAGGACTCTTGCCTTCCCCTACAGAGTAGATTGGCTACCAAGGAAAACCAGACCATGGCCAACTCTTAGGTCCTAATCATGGCCTTTCTTAACTCACCAGATTTGCAGGCAAGCTATTGCCTATTAACATTCTCGGCAGCAAGTAAGAATTGGGTAAATGAGACAAAACTCTCTCATGGCCAGATAATTTTACATTTATTGGTACTTATCCCAAGAGCCTGTTTGTGCAGGATGGGATTTGTTGTGATATCTTGTAAATACTCTCTCCCTGTTTTCTGTGATGATGATGAAGATACATTTCATAACTCAGGACATGGCACCTAAGGCTGTGGGCAAAGTCAACGAAAAAATCTAAAACCATCAAACAGATACATGCTTAGCTTTCCTCTTCCATTCAAAAAACAATCATAAAAGGAGAAACTAAGATTGACATTAACAATAGTAATATATGTTACACCTAAAAAACTTGTTTAGGAACAATCACTAAATGTAAAGACAAAATCAAATTTCAATTTACATGTACCTGATGTTTCCATTTCCCAAGGAGTCTACCATTTTTGCAAATGTCTGCTCAAGTGGCTTCTCTGAACCCTTCTGGTTAACCTGTGAAAAATTTAATCACCAATAGCTTTCTTTCAAGTTTGCTTAGAAGCATATTTAGTACAAGGGTTTGGAGGGGTTTTTTTTTTAAGATTTTTTAGATGCATACCAGATTAATAATGAGTTGTTTTCCATAAGTAATTATTTGTGAGTCAAAATGCCTTTGAAAGCCGTCCATCTGAGGAAAAAAGGAAAGTTATAAGAAATTCACTACCCAGTCTTAAGACTCCTTAAAGAGATTACTTCCTAAAGTTTAAAAAAACACCTCCATTTATTGCTAACATAACAGAATTCTATCAACTAAATTATTTTACATGTAGGGAGCTTGTCTTCTCAAAGTTCAAAGAAGCAATTCATTTAAGAATTTAAAATGGTTAAAAAGAGAATTAATAATGGTAAGTAAGCTACATTATGTATTACTTTTGTGTTCCACTGAATGGTAAACACTAAGGGATCTAAACAGGGGTGGGCTCTAAGCTTCCAGTCTCTGGAATCTCAAAACACCATATTATAATCCATTATGGATATGCCTTTATTGGCTCAGCAACCTGAAATGTCACACTATTGTTACACAGATCATCTCAATGGATCCTCTCAACCACCATGAGGTGGCAGGGCAGGCCCTATCACCAATTAACAGATGAGAAAAGCATAAGGGACTTGCTCATTTTAATATTTCTCATCCCCAAACAAGGACTAGAGAACCCAGGTCTTCAAGGCTATTTCTCATGACACTAGTTTTGTGACAACCTTTTAAAAATAACTGTTGATGCAACAGCTCATTGTCTTAATGTTTGTGTGGATATTAAAAGGAAAGAGGATTTGGGGCCTGGGAGATGCTGACCTAATCATATATTCTGTATTTCTTCCTCTCCATTGCATGTAGGCATTAAGGAGACACAAAGACCCCTCCCCTTTAGATCAAAGGAAATCCCCTCTTCACAATTAGGTTCCCATTTTCTGGAAATGAGTGGAACAGATGGGCACCTACGTGGTTGGCCATTTGGTTGATCTGTGGCCTTGGCTTATACTTGAGGTTTGGTCTCTGGGACCAGAAAAAGGGCATGGATCCTCTTGTCTGAAAAACAAAACAGAAACAGAAATAGGGGGGAATCTGCTTCTCTTTCTTTTCTCTCTACCTCCATTATCATTTTCCTCCCCTCACCTCCCATAGGGGACCTCAGAAACAATGATGGGGTCAAAGAGGCCATATTGCCAAGACCTCCCCTGCCAGAGAGACCTCTAGTGCTAGCCTTGGGACAGACTTTAGCTCGTGGTCTAAAGACCAGCTTGGCTAAGGTGATAGTCACAGCAGGATGGCCTCAGAGGCCAAGTTCCCGCCACAGACACTCTTTAAAGCCATCTACTGAATTACGAAGGAGTTGTGACCAGTATCCCTGATGTCCTAAGGTGATCTTCTCACTCAATATTGATGCCAGTTAACCTCAACATAGTCCTGGAATAAACCACCCAAGAAACATGACAATTTCTAGCAGAGCCGCTCCTCAATAAATCAAATGGTATTCTTAATGTCAGATTTCTTTTTTAACAACGTCTTATCTCTTCTCTGCATGTGATTTTAGGTTATCATTTTCCCTTTCCTTTAAAATCTAAAAGAAACCATTTTCTCCAAAAGGAGGAGAGGATAGGCAATATTATATCTGGTATCCATGAGCTGTTAGAAAATTTGCAGCTTCTGAAAAGCCTAGTTTTAGGCTTCCTTACATAAACATCAAGTCTTAAGTCACCTCAGTTCTAAGACAACAAGACAAATATGGTTCTTGGGAAGATGACATAGAAAGTACTTTACAAATGAAGCCCAGTGCCTAATCCCACACTGGATCAGCCAGGATAACACATAAACTCAAAGTTAAGTGAATTTAATCTCTAGCAACTTCCTTCTTTTAGCTATCTGTCCACCATCACTTTAGTTTTAAAAGAGTCAAGTTGAAATCACAGAAATGTATGACTATCTCCAAAGTCACTCTGCTTCGAGGACTTCAATGTCAATGGCAGGGAACAGATGGTTTATTGCAGTGGCTTTCCTCAGCAGTTATTTAACATTAATCAAACTGGGATAAAACAACAGGGCAACATGACATAAGGAGAAAACAAAGCTATTTTTCTGGGTGACAAACGACCCCACCTGAACAAATGATGCTTTGCTCCCATTGTAGTGCACAATTTGCTCTGTTTCAACAAAATTGGCAGCATGGCCTTCAGAATCTATTCCTGCATTAGAAAAAAACAGTTAATTAAAAAATAAGTCATAGAACCTTGATAACTCAATTAATTGGGGGGTGAGGATCAATCTGAATTAGTGAAATGTAAAATTACAAAACTGATTTTGAGAAATATAGTTCTATTGTAAGTAACAGTATATCACATAGAAAGTTAAATTAATAATTCATTCTACTAAGTTTTAAAGAGGTCCAAATAGTGGATACATTTTCTGAACCAAGCAGACAGACTAGCCAAGATTTTTTGGTCATTTGGTTTATAGGAACAATGAAGCAGGGTATCTGGAATGTGGCTGTCCGGAAATACTACAAAGCCTGGCCACTTCTGGGTGGCTTGTTTAAAAAAATACAAAAGGGAAGCTGAGGGTCATTAATGCATTAACACTTTATATGTAAATGAATGCTTTGAGACTTTTCTTCTTTACCTTGCCCTCTCCCAACTCAATCACAGTCACCTATCTCCTCTCTTCTGTTCCCTGGAAGAAAGCCCAAGCTGGGTCAAGGTCAAAGCTGCCAAAAGGGTTCTGTCCTTTCATTCTCTGCCAGCCTTCTTCCCCACAATCCAGCTTTTCCAGAGATGCCAGATCGAGCTTCCGTACTCATATCTGGCTGTTACTTTTCTGCTCAGACTCCTTGAGGGGCTTCTAAATCTATCTTTCTAGGTCCTACAGGACCTAGCTACCACCTTTCCTTTCTACTTTTAATTCAGATTGCTTCTCTCCATGCATGTCACAATCCAGTCAAACTGGATTTCTCACCACCCCTGCTACACATCCCAATTTTCCACTTCTTGTGCCTTTCTTTATGATGTCCTGCTTGAAAAGTCTCCCCCATTCTATATTGCTAAATAACTATCAGGGAAATGATATCAATCATTCCTAGCTTTAATCTCAGACAGGATAAGACACTGTCATACTCAAGGAATTTATCAGGTTACAAAATCTCACATGTTTGAAATACATTAGGTGATAAACTATACTAAACATAATGAAAAAAAGAGTCTAAAAACGAGGTGAATTACTGATAGGTAAGACAGAAGCTTAACAATTTCCAGTCATTTTTGAGACTACTGACAGGAATGTGTAATGTGACTTATTTCAGCAAAGGAAATCTATTCACAATGCTGATTCATCATGTAGTTGCAGGCCTGCCACTCACTAATTATAGAATCTTTTGGGGCAATTTCCATTTCCTTCCTAGATAGAAATGATCTCATCTATCGAATAAGGGGGGGAGCAAGATAAGCTATGTCCCCTTCTAGCCCTAATGCTCTACAGTTATTTTTAATGACATATGAGAGAAATTTTGCTGGAATTTTCAAAACTGCCATGCATATAATGCTCCAATCAGGATGAGGAGTCATGGTTGGTATGTGATTGGCACTCCGGGGGTGGGAATGCCCACCTGGGTGAGCTCCCAGATCACTGAAGCAATGAAGAAGAGACTTAAAAAGAGCTGAGCTTTCAAACAGGGCAACACTATTGCTAACAGATACAAACATTCCCATGGTGCAAGGGATAAAGCAACAAGTAATTGAAAGCAATAAGTAATGATTGATAGAAGGACAGCACAATTACTTTCTGGTTTTAGTTTAATTCACAGAAGTCTAGTTCTGATTCAGCATTCATGCTCACAATAAAACACAATAACCCCTTTCTTATAGCAGTGGAGGGAAGCTTAAAGTAGAATATTAGACCCTACAATATAGTCAGAGTGTGGCATAGTGGATAGAGTGCTAGGCCTGGAGTCAGAAACACATGAGTACAAATCAATATTCAGACATTTGCTAGTTGGGCGACCCTGAGCAAGTCATTTAACCCTGCTTGCTTCAGTTTCTTCATCTATAAAATCAGCTGGAGAGAAGGAAGTTGCAGACCACTCCAGGATCTTTGCCAAGAAAACCCCCAAAGGGGCCCTAAAGAGTCAGACTTGACTGAAATAACCAAACAACAAGATAATCAAACAAAGAAGCACTCATTTATTAAGCACCAGCTATATAGCAAGCACTAAACTAGACACTAGATACAAAGACAAAAAAACCAACCCTTCCTTCCAGGGAGAGGCTTTCAGGAGCCAAGAAGATCTAGATCCAAATGAACCCTAACTCTAATCCCTGCATCTGCTGCAGCAGCTGCCCTGCCTGGTTTCCCATCCAGACAACAGGATGCTACTCGTTTCCAGGCTAAATTCCTCACCAAGCAGCTCCCGCAGGCTCTTCTCCCCTCTGATCAGAGGGCTGGAGGCAGAGCCCCAAATTCCTCCCAATGCCTTCCTTTTCAGAGGCAGATCTCAACTCTTCCACTCAGCCTGCTTCAGCTCCCCAAAACATGAGGCCCCAGGCTCCCTGTTGCCCCTCCTCTGCCCCATCCCTGTCTCCCTCTTTAGATGATATGCAACTTGAGAGCAGGGACAGTCTCTCTTTTGATTAATTGTATCCCCAGTGATTAGCACAGTGCCTGGCATAAATGTCTACTGGACTGGACTGGAAGCTCTACCTAATTATTACATTGAAGCATAAGATAAATAATAGCAAAGTTACCAAATAAACAAGCTAAATATAAAAAAGTTCAATTTCTTACCTCTAAACAAATCAAAAGCCTTGTCATAGTTTCCTCACCATAGACGATGATGACTTCTTTTTTGGCCCTTACCTTTGGTCTCAGAATCAATATTGTTTATGGATTCCAATCCGAAGAGTAGTAAGGGCTAGGCAAAGTGGTTTAAGTGACTTATCCAAGGTCACACAGCTAGGAGGTATCCCCCTGGCCACCCCACAGTCTGCAGTTTCTGAAAGGGTCAAAGAGATGAATCTTACCTCTCACATAATAGCGCACTCCTGCTCTGAAGCAGCTTCTCCTTGAGATGAGAATCCAATCAAAATATTTTCCATTAATGGAACAAGAGTGCATTGTGATGACTTTCAAAGCATTAAGAAAAACACAAAACAGAAACAACACATGAACATGCTTGGGCATCGTTCACACACTGATGTTATCCCAGGACCTTATTTTTGAAACTGGAAGAAAAAATGCAGATCTTCATGGCTCTTTAACTAGACACAACTCCTTCTCTTCCTCTTTGTGGCAAACATCATGCCCATTCTGAGAAGCTGGAGACCCACATGGTTATGCTTCCCCTTAAGTCCTATCCTGACACCCCCATCCAGCCCCTCCAAGGCTCTAGTGAGCAAAGCACAAGGTCTTACAGCTACAACAAGCTAGAATGACTTCTACATGGGTCAGGCCACAGAAATAGGTCCATAATCCAATGGCCAATTTTATAGAGTTGGGAGAGCTTTATCGCTTGAATGATTGCTGGCCATTAAAGGATGAATTACTGTGGCCTCACCAACTCCTAAAACTGCTGGGGAGAGGGGGGAGGCCTTGATCTGTGCCACTGGCCAGAGGATCTGAACCAATGAAAATCAACAAGATTTGTGTTGTTAAAATATGAAAGTAAATTAAACAGTACAGCTTAGGCATTGATATCTAAAAAAGGAAATGTTAAAGAATATAATTCAAGTCATGATTACTTTGAAATAGTATTTAGGTGAGGTGGGGTTCTGAGGTTTGTTTCTTTAAGTCTTTATTGATTTACAATGAAAAAGAAAAATAAATTCAGTAATTCAGTAAATCCTCTGCCTAGAGAATCCTCCATTGCGCCTCCCTGTCTATATCTCAATTTATCTGTGTGAGACAGCAACCGTATACTATCTGTTGTGAGAGATAAGGCTTGAGGAGAAGACTTCATAGCTGCAAACTGCAATGCTCTCCTGTGCTGTCAGCTTGCCTAACATCTTCTCTAGTTCCCTAGAAGAAACTATGACATTAAATTCATCAAGGAAATGAACCCTACTTTGAAAATCCAGCTGTCAGCTCATTAGCTTCTGTACATCCATCAGGAAAACATGAAAGCATTTTAAAAAAAAAAGGATTATCCAAAATGGAACTAAAAATAGAAAAAACATACCTAGCTACTGAACATGGCAAATACCAACTAGGTAACTACAAACACACTCCATGACAAAATTAAATCAGCTACAATAGCCAGTGCACACATAAGAAAAAGAACGAACCACAAATGAAAACATACAGAGCAAAGCTCCAAGTCGGACAGACACCAATGTTTCTGCACAAATAGGAACTTAACCTATGTTTGCTCCACTAAACATGATGCAGAATCCCCATGTATATAAATACATGTATATATAACTATATATCTAAGTATATATATGGGTGAGAGGAAAGGGTGTGTGTGAGAGCAAGAGAGAGAAGAGATAAAGGGAGATATCTATATACCTATATATAGATCATATCCATATATATATATATACACATATGTACATATGTATATAGATGCATATATACATCTATAAAGAGAGAAATACAAAGATATACTCAGGTAAATATCAATTTTGTGCTCTGTGACAAAAATTGGAATAGAAATTAGCCCAATTCAAGTTATTTACTAACCATGTGATCTTGCCATGTCACAAAATCTAGGCTTCATTTTATTCATAAAATGAATATAAGATGCTGCCAGGCTAAAAAAAGTTCTTCAGCTTTGTTTTCTGACAAGTCTGGATATTTTTCCCTAAGGAAAAATGGAGGGAAATATCTTCAACTCAAATGTCTTTCACTTTCTTCAGGTCCCTCTCTATAAATACCCACAACAATTTTGATGAACTAACAAAATAAGACCCTTTCCATCTACATCTGTATTTAACTCTCTATTTTCCAATTTTGTACATTAATATTCCCTCAGCGATACATTCTAATGTTAATTCTACATAATTATTCTGAAAAACTGAGATATTTTACATATTTTTTAAATGGGGCAATGTGAATGAAAATCTCTATAATACTAAAAATTTCAGTCATGTAAGGATACATCCAAATAAGACAGGGAGAGCAAACCGATGGACCTGAAAATTTAAAAATAATGGTGTTTTTAGTCATTTAAAAAATATATATATAATACGGTAGTTCAATTTTCAATATGGAGACTGGCACACAAATGAGACAGAAAATCAGAAAATTTTTATACCTAATCTTCTCTTCCCTTCCATATTCCCTGAAAATTACTAGAAAACATACTCAACATGCACTTTACTGGTCAAATCACTTCTTTGTCAATAAAGGAAATAAAACTAAATTATGCAATGAGGTTATCTACTTGGCAAGAGAGCATCACTTCCTCCCAAGTGTGCTCTTTGTCTATTATCTGAGTTTATCAGAAGGAGACTAAGGGAGACAGATAATATTCACCATCTCCTCTGAGGAGAATATTTTGGTGCCAATATGAGAAAGGTGATATAAAGTCCTCTAAAAGTTGCAGGAACATTTTCTACTCTGACACTCTCTTCTCCTTTTAAGTTATAGCCACAACTCCCTTGGCCCTAACTCTCCCTGTCCTCTCCTGCATTTATAACTCAAGGTTGCCCCCTGGCCATCCCTAAGACTAAAGGGATCCTGGGAGCTGTGGCTGGAATGGCTCCAGCTATTACCATAAGGTACCTTATGCCTTTTCAGGCTTTAGGAATTTGATAATTCCAGAATTAGGCCAGTGCTGACACAAAAGATGGCACAGGAGAAGTCTCTTGTACTGGCCCAGTGCCTCTTATTTTCCAGTTATTCCTTATACCGATATTGTCCCAGCTCCAGAATCCCCATATGCTTCTCATTCCTTATGAAGTCAAAGACTGCCAAATTTCCAAAGAAAACTATAGTCTATATATTAGATAGGAGGGTGACAGACTTTATCTACTGACCCTCTTAGAAACATTAACAAATATGTCTAGCATGCATTACCTCTGGCTGAGCAGATAATTCTCTAAGAAGATGGCCATTCCAAACAAATCGCTGATCTGCCTATTGGAAGATAAAAGTCACAAGATGAAGACTAGGCATCATTTAATAAAAAGGATGTCAAATGTTAAACTTCTACAATAATCTTAAGGCACCGCACAAATTAGGGCTTTAAAAACAGTTATAGTTTTATATATACATATGTATATTTATAGTAATATGTATATGAAAACAGTTATAGTTATGTATACATGATATATGTGCATGTATATATACAATATAATATAGGTATATTTCATATATACATGTGTATATACATAAAATTATAATCTCTCCATAGCAAAAACTCTAAACTGCTTGGTTCTTCAACTAAATCCTAAAATTTTCCCTGAATAGTACTTTATCAGATAAAGAACAATCTTGTTGTTTCTGTTTATCCTGAAGACTTGCATGTAAATTGGATTTAAGTGAATGGTACAAAGTTGGCCTCACTCTCTGTTCCAGTCATCGAAATCCAGTGGTAAGATAAAAGTTAAAATGACTGTCACTATATGTAATATATACAATAAGTTTTATATGTAATTTAAACTCCTATCAGTAACACTATTCCTAACTGGTAACAAGTGTAATTTAATTACCACATATTCTGACATACAGAATTACGAGTGGCGGTCAGGAGCCCTGAACTGCCTAACTAGATCAAGAGTTCTAAATTCCATTGCAAGCTTAAAGGGCTGTACTGTGAAATGACAGGCTTAAATTACTTCAACAGTAAATACAAGATTGTAACCATGGGAAAATATCCTAAATTTATTAAATAAAATTTTCAAAGATAAAAAAAAAACAATAAATACAAGAGGTTGAGAAAGACACATTATGTACATATTATGTACATATAATCATGTAGGCATTACAAATGAACATTGGAAGTAGTATTTTTAGGCTTTAATTCCGAGGAGGCTAAAGGATACATTACTTGTAACCTATCATTCAGTTCTGTGAAAATGGATACTGAGAAGGGTTCTCTTTTAATTGCTTACCTACATAAACATCAAACTCGGATTTCTTATTATTTTAACCTTAACTATACAAAATAAACTGATCATGATAGGAAGAATTGCTATTCAACAAGCAACTTACCCTTTCCAACAGACTCATTTCTTGAAATTCTGGACTGGTGTTGGATAACCGTTGTAAAGTATGTGTCAGATCATATGTTGTTGAAAAATAAAACCCATCCATGCTCAAGACATAGTTTATCATTGCAAGGAAGGTTTTGTTGTCCTGTAACTGGAGATAGTGAAGAACAAAATGAGCTGGTTAAAGGGTTCTCATTTAATTAGAGGATACATGAAGAAGAATGAGTCAGGAGGAAGGAAAGATCTTTAAAAAAATTTTTTTAATTAAACCACTACTAGAGACTACTGGTAAAGGGATAGCTTGTCTTCTTTTTCTATGGAGATGGGTTAGGAAACCTCCTTTATTGTCCTCAAATGTACTTTAACTCTCAAGAACAGAAAGGCTAAGTCAAAAATACTATTTTCTTTCATAAGAATGAAAGAAAGTTCTCATTGGTTTGAACTGAGTTAACACAACAGAATTTTGCCTTTAAATTCAAATGTCTGCTTCCTGATGAGATATTTCCTTAGCCATTTAAGCTATTCTTCCTAGTATAACTTTTGTATAATAGCATCTTTAATAACAGTGGGTAATATGTGTACAGGATTTTACATACATTATTCCATCTGAGCCCCTAACAATCCTGTCTGAGATAGGTAGTAGAGGTGTTATTTTTATTTTCCATAAGAGGATGTTGAGAACCAGAAGCAGAATTCAAACTCTCTGTTTTCCCTGAGTTACACTGACCCCAAATACCATACTTTCCCACTCATAACCCACCAACAGAAGCCAAGTAGAAGCAACCATAGTCAAGGCCATGGATCACTGGTAGACATGTTTATACATGGCAGAATGAAGAATACTACCACATAGCTAAAGAACAAGTGTTTCTGAAAGCAACGAGTCAGGACTATGGCACCCCCTCTCTTCAGTTTTCCTTTTGATGAGAGCAAGTGGGGTTAAGAAGAGCTGATCAGTTAACTAGGTGGTTCAATGGATTGAGAGCCAGGCCTGAAGATAGAAGGTCCTCAGCTCAAATCTGGCTTTGAATATTTCCTGTGTCATATAACCCCAATTGCCCAGCCCTTACTGATCTTCTGCCTTGTAATCAATATTTAATATTGATTCTAAGATAGAAAGGTTAAAAAGGGGGGGGCATGTGGCTTCTAGTGGGACCAGAAAACAGGGGAAGGCAATTTCTCTTGTTCTGGGTTCTGTTCATACATTTGGGAAGAGAAACACTGTTTTTTTAAGCTAAAAAAAAGTTGACAGATTTATTATATAAATACTATATTTTTAATAGTGATTTTTCTTTTTACAAAAACAGTAACTAAAAACAAGAAAAAGCTTTGTAATCTCAGTTCAAAGAAAAATGTGATTTAGCTTAAAATGGTAGTAAAACTAATATCAGATTAAATCTGGGATGAGGATGACTTACAAGCAATTACACAGTGTTTTATTATCCTTCATGGTTAGAACTTAAGATGAATGAGTATAGGAACTTAAAAATCTACTGCTGTAAAACAAACATGTTCCACAAAAATAATACAATATAATTAGGTTCTTAAAAACAATCTTAAAACAAAATGTCCAAAGACCTTTTAATTTTAACTTTAGGGGATGTTTGATAACTGGATGAAAAAGTTTTAAAAAATGGAATTTCTCAACACCTTTCCCATTTCCCCAGCCTTTTAAAAGAGACAGAAAAAATGTTTTTAATTAATGGACTACCTGAATATCAGTCAAATGCAAGACAGTCTTCTTATAAGAAAGGATATCAAAATCTGTTGCTTTCCATATTACATGACTGAAAAATTCACCTACTTTCTTCTTTTTGGTAATTACGATGAGGTAACTCCCTAGGAAAACAAAGGCATATTACGAGCCATTCAAAAGATAATTCCAAAGCAGAGAAAAACAATCAATTTTTCTTTAAAAAAATAAAAGAAATAAGAGCCATGCTAGAATATCTTAGGAATTGTATTTTTATAAAGACACGAAAGAGAAAGAGTGTGGTAAAGGGAAGAGGGATAGAGGTTGCCTCAAAGAGGTGCCCACTGTGGGATGCCCGGTAACTCAAGCTCCCAAGTGCCCCCAGTCAATTCTCTATGGCTTTATATTAGGGAGCAGGAGTCACCAGTTCTGCATTGATAGTTTCCTAATCAGTAGTTCTGTATCCTGATGAAATAAATCACTGAGCCAAACTCCCTCTGCCCAAAAACCCGACCACACCAAAACATAAACCAGTCATTTTGTTCATTTCAATGCCAAATGAAAGGTCCCAGCATCACTCAAAATGCCCTGTCTAAAGCAGCCTATTATTTGGAAAGGACAGACCAGGAAAGAGGTCTTTTCCTCCACCCTCTCACAAAGTGTGAATGGCCATTCATTTCATACAATTTGTTGCCCAGGCACACAGATTTGTTTGGGAGCCCTTCAGGGCTTCAGGAATAAGAAGAATCCAAGACTTCGACTGCATGATCCAATAACTGTAGCAAGAGATCCATGCACTCCCAACTCTGACCCTTTCTACAATGATTTCAGAATAGTAGGTCAAACAAAGTGTTTGAGTTTGGGAGCATCGTTATTTGTCTGTCAGCTAAGAGACAGATTTTCATTTGAACTATGTATGAGTTTGGGTGGAAGGGAAAGTCTGGATGGAAGGAAGGAAGGATTGAAATTCTTTTTCAAAATGGAAATGGGCTATTGTATGTCTGGAAGGGGCTAAAAAAAATAAGTCCAAGTTGCTAAGGACCCCAGGAAAGAGATCTAAGAGTGCAGTGGCCCCAAGTGTAAACTTTAGAACTGTAGTAAGTTACAAGGATGAGACAAAAGAGTTGGTAAAGCCCTTACATTTTCCACTCAGCCTTACCCCCTGTACCCATTCACCGTTATACATTGAAAATTAACTTATTTTTTAATTAAGAGAAAAAAATAATCTTGGAATTCACTAAAATTTAAAGTGAACCAGCTAGGAGTTTAAAAAAATGCCAATTCAGATTAAAATTCCAAAGATGAAGTTTTAAAGTAGAGCCTTAGATTGACAAACCAGGCATCAATCTCCAAGTACAGCAATCACAAATTGCTAATTTAATATAGTAAATTACTGTCCAAGACCCATAAAGAATGCAGGCATAACTCTTACTTAGGATCTACTAGCAACAACTTCTCCTCCTCCTCCTCACAGTCCAGCTGGCTTTCCTTACCTGCCACCAGCCGGATGGTTCCCAAGATACCAAATATTTGTCTTGTAACAGCTGACGGAGGAACATCTTTCTTCACTAGAAGGAAGAAGGAGAATCTATCAGCATTCGCTGTGTTACATGCCGAGATTACAAAGAAAGGTAAACTGAAGCAGGGGCAGGAGAAGGCATCTCTTTCTGCTCCTTTTATGTATTTCTTTTTAAGCCCTCAAACCGTCCACCCTAACTGATACTAAATTTTGGTTCCAAGACAGAAGGCTGGCAAGAGGCTAGGCAAAAGGAGCTGCC
This sequence comes from Gracilinanus agilis, assembly GCF_016433145.1. NCBI lineage: Eukaryota > Metazoa > Chordata > Mammalia > Didelphimorphia > Didelphidae > Gracilinanus > Gracilinanus agilis. The sequence continues at coordinate 43,632,383 of NC_058134.1, forward strand.
CAGGGTCACACAGCTGAGATGTGTCTGAGGCCAGATTTGAACCCAGGATCTCCTATCTCTAGGCCTCTCCCTCTCTCCATCTACTGAGCCAGCTAGCTGCCCCTCTTTCTATTCCTTTTAGAAGAATGGGAAGTTCACAGATGTGTAACACTGCAAATACAACATCTTGATCAGTTTTCCTAATTTTTTTTTCCTCTTCTTCCTCTTTTTATTAAAAAAAAAAACATTCTTTGTTTTATGGTATGGCTCTCAGGGAGATAGTAAGGCAATATAAAAACCAAAGATATCAATAAAATTTATGTAAAAAACAAAAAAGGATGAAAAGCAAAAAACCACCCCAGGCTTCAAGAAGCTTACATGTAAATAGGAATACACATGACACAGAGTGGATGGGAGGACACCATGGAGGGGAAGGCCTTAGCAGCTGGCAGAACTAGGAAAAGCTGTCCACAAATGGGATCAGAGCTAAACCTTGAAGCAAGCCAGGGATACTAAGAAGCAGAGGTAAAGAAGGGCATCCCAGGCATGAGGACAGCCTGTGGGTGCAAAGGCATGGAGGTGGGAGACGGTGCAGTGTGTAAGGAACAGCAAGGAGGCTGTCTGTGGCTAAGGGCAAGAAGGGGCCAGACTGAGAAGAGCTTTAAATGCCAATTCAAGGAATTCAATTCTGATTTGAGGTGACTGAGTAATAAGCACGTAAGTGGAGAGAACCATGGTCAGTCCTGGACTTTAGCAAAACCACTCTGATGACAGATTGAGGAGGGATCAACTAGAATGTCTTGGGGGCAGCTGGGTGGCTCAATGGATAAAGAGCCAGGCCAAGAGATCCTGAGTTCAAATATAGCCTCAGACACTTCCTAATTATGTGACCCTAAATAAGTCACTTAACCCACCCCCTGGCTCCCCCTTATTGCTCTTCTGCTTTAGAATCAATACTTAATTTCAATTCTAAGACAGAAAGATAAAGATTTAAAAAAAAAAATAAACAATTTTAGTTTGGTTTCAAATTAGTTTAATTAAATCATCATCACTGAATTGAAAGAGCCCCTTCTGGCTGCCTTATCGAACAAAAAAGCTGCCAAAGGAGCATTCCCAAACCCTAAGAATTCTGGCGTCACCCATGAGGAAGCCGGGGTCACTTCCATGCCAGGTTAGACACTAACTTGGCCAAAGACCAAGCGCCGCCGATGGGGAGGAGGCCTGGAGCTCAGGCCAAGCGCACCGAACCTGCCTGGCCTCCAAACAGGAAAAGGACAGGGACGGGAAAGCGGAGCTGGGGGGCCCCGGGACCCCAGGATCCGATGGGAATCGGCCGTGCGGGGAGGCTGCGGAGTCCCGCCTGCTTTCTCCTGGGATGTTTCCTGTTCTCAGCTCTGCACACGTACATGTTCAATGAGGAAAGGCTGCGTGACTTTCCACCCAAAGGTGGATGTTGCAAACAGGGAGGCTGAAGTTTGATGCTATCTAATTAACGCTCTCTAAAGGCCGAATGGGAAGTCTTGGAAGACTCCACTGAGCCAAAGCTGGAGGACCTGCAGGAGGTTTGGCTTTTTTGGTTCAGATACAGGTTGGACTAGTTGGTCTCTGGGGCAGCTAGGTGGCACGGCGGAGAGAGCACTGGGGCTACCGTCTGAAAGACTCCTATTCTGGACGTCAACTCTGGCCTCAGACACTTTCTAGCTGGGTGACCCTGGGCAAGTCACTTCACTCTGTTTGCCTCAGTTTCCTCATCTGGAAAATGAGCTGGAGAAGGAAATAGCAAACCATTCCAGTACCTCTGCCAAAAAAAAAACCCAAATGAGGTCATGAAGAGTCAGACCCAACTGAACAACAAAGTTGGTCTCTGAGGTCTCTTTCCTGAGATTGTAATATTAAAAAATTGTAGTACGGTACAAATGTTTCTGTCTGACAAAAGGTTTGAAATCTAGACAGAAACTGTTCTACAAAATGCGAATAGAGATTCTGGAAGGAAATTTTAAGAGCCAATGATATTTTTCTTTATATAAGATATAAGATTATGTACAAACATCTGTATCATGTGTAGCAATTAGTCAATGTGAAAATAAATTTAATTTTCTCTATTTTTTCCTAAAAGTTTCCTAAACCCTCTAAGGTTTAGGATCTGAGGATATTTCATAAGTCCAGACCTTATGTAGTAATATATAGCTTCCATTAATATATTCAAAAGTGCCCAGAGGCCCAATTAAATATTTCAATTCCTATGTTTAAATTTGTCGGGGGCAGCTGGGTAGCCCAGTGAATTGAGAGTCGGGCCTAGAGATGGGAGGTCCTGGGTTCAAATCTAGCCTCAGACACTTCCCAGCTGTGTGACCCTGGGCAAGTCACTTGACCCTCATTGCCTACCCTTACCACTCTTCTGCCTTGGAGCCAATACACAGTATTGACAGTATTGGCTCCAAGATGGAAAGTAAGGTTATAAGAAAAAAAAATTTGTCTTTCACCTCCAAGTTTTCTATTAGAAAACTTAATTTGTAATAGATTCATAGCTTGATATAGAATCTTCTTTTTGCATTCTGCTGTCTAAATAGAAATGCTCTTTTTAAAATGTTTAATTTTATAATATTTTTTTAAATTGTTAACAATAATTCTGGTTAATCTGCCGGTAAAATATTTAGTACATTTAAAAGTCAGTCATTTCTTAGACACAAGTCCGAAATACACTTGCACAGTGAAGCAAACTTGGCTCCACAACATTATGTATATCAATGAGGCATTCCAGTGAGGTTGATCATTTCATTTGCTATCACCATCCTAAGTAATTATAAGTATGTTCAAAACAAATAAAAACATACTAAAATCCTATCAGCTAATTCCCTATAAATGACACTGCAGGAATGTTTGTCAATTATAATCATCTTCCACATATAAGCCCAGAGGTAGTTTTTTTAAATGATCAACTCAATAAAAAGGTGCAACCTGAAATTCAACAGTACTTTTCTTTTAGATATTATATCAAAAATATGTAATACCATGAAGAAAATATACATCTAAAACTACACAGGGCAAACTATGTGATAAGGCACGTTCAGACAGTCATCCTCATCAAACTCAGAGAGATCTGGAATTTTCCTGGCTGAAACATTTTACGCAGACTCCCCACGTACCTGTGAGGGTCACCTCTGTGGAGACACGATCAATGACAAGCACGTCATCTACTCGATCATCACAAGGCTCTACATAAAATTTTTCTGGGGTCACATGCCTGAGGAGAAATTAAAAGCCAAGTAAGGAAAAGGAACATATTTCAGTGGTTTCTTTCCCACCACTTTGGCAGTTAATAGGAACTTGTTTCTTCTTGTTTTCATCTTTCCAACGTCCCCAGCAAATGAAGATTTATGATTGGCTACAGCATTCTTTCACGTAAACATTTTCTTGGGTAACTCAAGTCAACTCAGGCTCTGGCATACTCACTGCAGACTAACTGTAACAGCATCTCTGCATTTAATCAATATTCACTGGGTAGAAAAACTACAGGCCCTTGAATTGTGCTGGCAGCTACGCGATGACACAAAGAAGAACGGGGCTCCCCCTCCGATGGTGACTTACATACAGGTGTCCAACCCAAGTAGAAATGGATGCCTGAAGGCCACATATTGTCTGAGAAAACCACAAATGACGTCGTATTGCATTTTATTTTTATTTATTTTGTTAAACATTTCCTAATTATATGTTCAATCTGGTTTCTGCACACTCAGGAGGTAATGAGTTTGACATATCTGATTTACAACTAAGGCAGGTAAGACATTTACCCTTCAGAGAAGAGGTCCAGCTACATAAGATGAGAAAAGTCTTCAAAGGATGTCTGGACCTGGGGTTTAGCAGATGATTTAAACAAGATCCCTGACGTGGGAAACCTCTGGACATAGGATGGACTCTTAATGGCAGGTGAAAAGGTTTGGCTTACTAGCTGTGCACACCTTTTACCTAATTCTGCCAAGTGTTAGTTTTTCTATCTGTAAAATGAGGTGGTGGCTCTACACGATGTCCGAGGTCCCTTCTACCTTTAACAATGCATGATGTTAAGGTTTTGTTCGTGGCTGTTTGAAGGTTTCTGAGCGACTTAGGCGGGGGACGAGGTAAGGAAGGTAGGAAAGAAGGAGGTGGAGTGTGGTGCCATCAAAGCTATCCTTTAAGAAGTTTAACCTGGCAGCAGAACACCAATGAATTGGAAGACGGCAGCAGGATGACCGTCATCTACTATAGTAATTAGTATATTGCTAAACACATTTCTAGACATTTAATCGTGTCCAACATTAGCATGTCGGGGGTCCATAATTTTGTTGGTGAGGGAACTCCCACCAATGATGTATTAAAACATCTACAATTGGGTAGGTTTAGTCTTATGGAGCTGCTTGAGGCTCATCTGCCCATGGTCAGTAAGGTATTAAAAGTCAAAAGGCAAAACTTGAATCCAGGTTTTCTTGACTACAATTTCAGAACTCTATTCATTACATTTTTAATATAAATTAAAACAAATATTAGCCTAAGTAAAATACAAATTAAAGTAAATGCAAAAAAATGACTATAAAACAAGGTCAAATGTGAGATTTCCAATAAATATTTAACTACAATTGTTCTATATTACATTTTTTCATAAGGTAGTAAGAGTTAAAGATACTTCAAATTGTCCAAAGATACTTCCTTCCCTTACACTAACCTTATGACAACTTATGATCACAGAATATATTTTGTGTAATCATAAATTTCATTGAGTCAGCCAACTAGATCAAGCATTACTACACATATATAAGGCAGACTAAAGCAACAAAGCAAATAATACTGCCTCAAAAAGTTCACAAAGAATGTGCCCATGAAAAAAAGAGGAGAACATTTTGGGAATGTCTCCAGACCCGGCAGAACTGCAGCCGCTTTCACTTTCTAAAGTACATTTGAGAGGAGACTTACCCCTCCTCACCCCCATTCAAGTAAAAAAGATAAAACCTTTAAATTTCCCAAATCCTCTGTAATAGTACCAGATACAGCAAATATCTTGCCATATCACATCAGGAAAAGCCATGTGGAGGAGCTTTCGGCCTGCAATGTGTACTTTGTTACACCGCGCTGTATAATTTGTACAGTGAAGGTGTCTAAGTGGCCCCAATTGGTTGTGTGAATCAATGGTTCGTTTGACATCAGGTGAAAACAAAACCAGTTCTGGGTGTTTGTACACATTTGTACACTTACCCGTCTACAATGGGTAGAGAACACAGACTGTATCATTTTATCTTTAAACGCCGACAACTAGCATAGGATCTTGCCCCAAACACGGGGGCTTAATAAGAAGCTGAAGACACGAACACTCCCTCTCCCCAGTGCAAACAGACATCCAGGAAGGAGCCTTCAGCTCTGGCTGCCCCCCTCTGCAGCACCGCCAAGTCAGTTCTTTTATGCTGGACACTCATTTCCTGGGCCCTGCATTCACCTAAGCTGTCCCCATGCCTGAAATGTAATGCCTCCCACATCTGCCTTGAAGAATTCTTATCTTCTCAAGTGATGCAGTCACTTACTCCCAAGTTAAGTTTTCCTCATGCCCCATCCATTCTCAAATTGCCTTGAACATACTGCTCTGTGTACATGTGGTATACTTCTAGAAGAATATAAACTCTTTAAGGGGAAGGATTATTTCTTTTTTTTTTCTTTGCATCTCTAGCTCCTAGAATAGTGAACAGCACACAGTAGGTTTTAGAAAGTATAAAATAAATGGAAAAACAAAAACAAGTTACACATGTTTTGAACAAAAAAATACTGATGCTTCCAAGTCAACAAGAAAGATCAATAATCAGCTAACTTTGTACAGCTTACCTACTCTGTGCCAAACACTGTGCTAAGTGTTTTACAAATATTATTTCATTTTATCTTCATACCAATCCTGTCGGAGAAGCAGTTATTATCCCCACTTTACAGATAGGGAAACTGAGGAAAATAGAGGTTAAGTGACTTGCCCAGGATCATACAACTAGGGAGTGTCTAAGGCCATTTCTGAACTCAGGTCTTCCTGATTCCAGGTTCAGCACTCTATCTTTCCCTCCCTCTCCTTCTCCAGCCTCCCTATTCCACAAAGCCCTCTAAGTGGTCAAGTGAAAGAAAGAGCCAGTGATGAGGCAAAACTTAATCGCTGACTTATTTTAGGAAAGTGTCACAGCAACTACCACCTTGATGAGTCAGCAGCCATCAACACTGAGGGAAGACCCTGAACCCACAAAAAGATTACAACTTCCTGAAAGTTCAGATGACTAGTTAAATTTTTTTAGAACTAAAGTGTTTTTTTTTTTTAATTAAGGTATATTGTTGCTGTTGTTCCACTGTGCCTAACTCTTTGTTGACTGCATTTGGGGTTTCCTTGACAAAGATACTGAAGTGTCTGCCATTTCCTTCTCCAGCTAATTTTATAGATGAGGAAACTGAGGCAAATAGGATGAAGAAACTTGCCCAGGGACACACAGCTAGGAAGTGTCTGAGGCCACCTTTGAAGTCAGGAACACGAGTCTTTCCCCAACTTCAGGCTCAGCACTCTATCCATTGTCCTGCCCAGCTGCCCCAGGTAAATGCCCAATTAAGGTATGTACAGTACGTTGTTTTTTAAGAAATAATACTAATGTCCAAGTAATAGATCCCAGAAGGTAAACCTAACCAATATGCACTGGGAAACCAAAAACTTCACAATTCACTTTACTGTGCTATTTACTTTATCGCAGCAATCTGGAACTAAATCTGCAGTACTGCTGAGGTGTGTCTGTCCACATATAAACACACACAGCATAAATACAAACCGAATAAATGCAAACATTCATAAGGTCACAGACACAAGGCAGTCAGGAGCACCAGAAAGGCTTCGAGCACAAGCCGTGCTTCAGTTGAGTTCTGCCTTAGAGGAGGCCTGGGAGGCAGCAAAGGTTTAGAAAGCACACAAGCATTCCTGGTGGCCAGCCAGGGCAAGGCTCAGGGACCATCGTGAGCCACAAAGAGGACCGGCTGGTCAAGATCCTAAAGTCCGGGAAGAAGTCGGATGTCTCATGAGGCTAGACGTGTAGGCTGGGCCCCGATTGTGAAGGACGTCCAAAACAAACCTGGAGTTCATAAATAAGATTCATAATCACTCCGGAGTTTGCTCTTACTCCCCGCAGAGGAAACACTAAAGGAATAAAGAATGAACACCGTCTGGCCCATGATATGCCCTGAAGTGGACGGGCCGAACAGTTCGTCCAGCGAGCAGTGGGCGTAGAGGAGAGGACGACCAAGCTGGGTCCAGAACGGAGCAGAGAGAGGCCGGAGAGCCTTTGTGGAACTGCCCGATGCTTGTAAAGACCTCAAATGTATCCCCGAAATGTGGGCCCATCTTCTTAAGACCCATATTCTACTGGTGATGTTTTATGGCTACTCAAGTGGAGCTCAACCTCAGCGAAATAAATGGCCAGAAAAAAGGAGGAGCCAGGAACCAAGGAAAAGGGAGGGGCGCAGCGAGACAGAGCACGTACTAGTGCTTCCTATGACTCAGGCGGGGTGGCCCATATTTACATCCCATCTTCATGCCATGTCAAGAGAATGCAAAGAAGACAACCGGCATGTTGGGTGAAGCCCCCACGACAAGTTTATGGCCGTCTGGAGCCAAGACTCCACAGGATGGATAGCCCTGATCTCTGAAGGGAATGCCCAAATCGACAAGATCAGGCGCATTCGTGAGATAAATCCAAGGCCCCGTGCTAAGCGCGAAGATTACAAAGGGGAAAAGTCCATTTCTGCCCTCAAAGAGCTTGCATTACACAGGAAATGAAATGCAAAAGAGTTCTGAACATGCAGGATAAACTGAACAGTATATATTCTGACCAAAATACTTGGTTAATAATGATTAACAGATTTCCTTCATGACTGACCTGGAAAGATATAGGCAAACATTATAGCTTATTATTTTAAAAGAGATTTTTATTCTACATGTGATATAAAATGCATAAACAAAATATAATTTTTTATTTATTATAAAAATACAAAATTTACTGCCAAAGTCAATATTAACATATCACTAAGTATGTAGGAGTCTCAAATGTGGAGGTATACACATTCTTTTTTACAAAATAACTGAGCTTTAGGTAGAACCAAAGATGTGGAAAAAATATTGCTCTCATTAAAACAAATATGGTATTTTTATGAATCACTTTTGCATAATTAACATATCTGATGATATTCTTATGAATCATTTTGTACAAATAACTATACAGTAATGCTTTTAACTGGAAGGCACAGATGAATTAATTTTCCAGATAAATGAAATATTCCTCCAAGTGCTAAAACATTTAATTTAATATTTTTTACAGAAATACTTCTAAATGTTATGTATATTCCTGCCTTCTTCAACTACATGTAGTGAACACTGCTAGCCTGTTTTTGTACCCGCCTTTGCAAACATCCATGACTGTACTGCTCCGTAATAAGATGGTGCCCCCCACATTTGAGCTTCAGGAAAGTTTTCAACTTCCTTCTTATACTGCTAGAGGTGGGCACTGATGCTTCTCCTAGCCCAGTGATGGGAAAACTTTTTAAAGAGGGGCCAAAGGAAAGGAAATACTCATCTGTCAGTCTGTTTCTAAGGCAACTCTTTGGAAGTTTCATTGCACTGTATCCTACCCACTGTATTCATCAGATTAGGAATAATGTCCCACAGCTGGATACAACATTTCAGGGGGCCCCATCTGGGTATAGTTTGCCCATCACTGTCCTAAGCCATTTGATTTTGCACTCAATTCTAAGCCAATAAACACTGATCGAGGAGCCACCAATTAAATTAAAAGAAACAAGGAAGCAGGTTCAGTGATGCCTCTGAGGTCTCTGTTCAGGTCTCTGAATTTTCAGGTTCTTTAGGGGTTCCTGGTGGTTGAGCAGAGTTCAATTCCCCTGTGTTAGATGTGATAACTTCATCTTTTGAAAAGATTATTTAAAAATAATCAGAAAATTTCTATTAGACTTTTGGACAATGAATCCCAGAAAGTGATGCTCAGTCAAGGGCTGCGTAAAGCCAACTAAGATGTCATATTTCCTTTAAGAAGTCAGAATGCTGTTGGCTACTATAGATTAGAATATCTAAACTCTTAATCAAAAAAATTAATATGTTGTTGGTATTTGAAGCTGATTAACTAGAAATTAGGCTTTCTTATAAAGACAAGCATTAGGTTATTTGACATAACTGCTGCATTCTAAAATTTGCCTATGAAGTAAATTTGTGAAAAGTGAATCCTACACTTCTATTTTCACTATAAATAAAAATCATACAGGGCTCTGTCTGCATAGTGGGGGGGGGGGGGAAATTCCCTAACAAACTTGTTCTGGCAAAGTTCCCTGCTTGGAACAACGTGTTTTCTTCTGGCAGCTGAAGCCTTCACCTCCCACTCCTCTGGCTTGCAAGATCTCCTCAGCATTGGCTACTCTCTAATTCCTTTCTCCTTCCTTCTGTCAGATAACAGGAATTATTCTTATCTAGCACTAACCCCAGCTCCTCACTCACAGCAATCTCTTACCTCTTTCTCCCATGCATTTGTAAATATAACAACTAGGATACCCGTTATACTTTACCCATCAATGTGCAGTAGATTCTTTCTTTTCCAGAAAAGCACACTGCTGCCCCTATAAATTCTGCTCAGTAGCCTAGAATCATGGAACTTGCCTTGCTAGCTTTATAAAACAATCTAATTCTTGTCTCAGGTCATATTATATTAGGGAATATAAGGGGAATATATTTATTATAAAAGAAAAGACTAACAGATCCCAAGTTTAAATGTTAGTTGAAAAAATCCTTATTAGTGAGCTTTTCATAAATTCTCTTTTTCCCAACTTTAACACCCACAAGAGGAAGCTGGGTGACTCAGTGGATTGAGAGCCAGACCCAGAGATGGAAGGTCCTGGGTTCAAATCTGGCCTCAGGTATTTCCAAGCTATGTGACCCTGGGCAAGTCACTTGACCCCCAATGCCTAACCCTTACGATTTTTCTGCCTTGGAATCATAAAGATTCTATGCTCACTTTAAAAAGCTTACCAGGGCAGCTGGGTAGCTCAGTAGATTGAGAGCCAGGCCTGCAGACAGGAGGTCCTAGGTTCAAATCTGACCTCAGATACTTCCCAGCTGTGTGACCCTGGGCAAGTCACTTGACCCCCATTGCCTACCCTTACCACTCTTCTGCCTTGGAGCCAATTGACTCCAAGACAGAAGGTAAGGGCTTAAAAATAAATTAATTAATTAAATTAAAATTAAAACAATAAAAAGCTTACCAATCTTTTTTTTTAATTGTCAAAAAGCAATGATCACTAAATGCCATGTTAAAGAGCATAAAAATGACTTAATATCATTTAAGGTCAAAAGAAAACACAGACAAGACAAGAGAAAGTCATGGGGAAAATATCCACACATCAGATCACAGACATAAGCAGGCAGGGAGTACCAAGCCCTCAAGAATTTCTCAACTTCCCGAGCTGGCCACTGGCTAGACTTCATCAAGCTCTCCCCCAGTTTTCCCCTCCTGGGGTCTGCTGGAGAGAACAGGTTCCTGAAGCTGCTCTAGGCAGAGGTTAGAAGGATGGTGCTATCATACGGACAAGGAGGCCAAAGAGAACAATCTCTCTGAAGAAGTCTTAAGGAAAGTCCTCAGTGGCAGTGCCTGGCTATTGATGTCTTAGAAATTCCACCTGTTCTGAGGTCTTTGTGACCAAAACTTGAACTCTGTCTTCAACTCCAGGCCCAAAGCCCAGAACTCAGCTGGGTTTGAGGACCTGTTGAAGCTGCTCACCTAAGACATCAGTATGAAGTATGGTGAGCTATATCTCCTTAAAGCAAACAGCTGGCAGCTGGTAAACTCAACCCCTCCACCTTCCAGAAGAAGGAAGAAAAGAAACCACCCTGTCCTGTGCCAAAGAAGCCAGTCAAGCCTCAACAGGGCTGAATCGGGACAAGGCCATAGACTCTGGGGACAAGTAGCAATAGGAAGCTAGAAAGCATCTCCCTGCCATCAAGAGAGCCTCATCAATGCAGGCAACCAGAGGGCAGGCACAGCACTGAGATCTATGTCCTGGAGGTCCAAACCTGACTTTGAGACAACAAAACAGAAAAGAGAAAGAATCTACTCAATTTTTAAATCAGTGAAGAACAAATGAATTACTCCCCCACCCTCCAAAAAAGTATGGAATAAGAATGAATAATTTTGCACTAAAAATTATATTCATACTTTATAAAAATTAGTAATTCATAGTATTCTGTTGTGTAGGATAAGCTCACTACACCCCACAGCCCCTCCTAGAGAATTCACCCCTTCCAAAACAAAAATGATTAGATTTTATAATTGCTGCACCAAAAAACAATATTTTGTTGGGGGTTTATGGGATGTTAATTAATAAATCCAATATTTAGCATAGCATTTATGCATGATATATATGAATATTTTTGCTGCAATATTTTGCTGCAAGCCTTTCATTTATTAAAATGGTCTAAACAGTCTACCATGGAAGGCAGAGCTGCTATTTCTAGTATGATGACAAATTTGGCTGACCCAACCACAATTTGTTCCTTAATGTCTCCTTCTGAGGTCTTCTAAGGTGAGAAGTGCTAGCTTACAATGAGAGGGAAAACTTCATGTGGGCCTAAGGATCATTATTTCTGTTATATTTTTTAATAAATGTGTTTCAAAATGATTTTCATGAATCCTTAATGATTTTTTTCTTCTACAGGATAAATTTTCCCTTTACAAGAAGACAATTCAGACAATTTCTATCTTGAATATTAAGAATATCTCAACAAGGGTTTCTCAGTGGATTGAGAGCCAGGCCTAGAGAAGGGAGGTCCTAGGTTCAAATCCAGCCTCAGACACTTCCCAGCTGTGTGACCCTGGGCAAGTCACTTGACCCTCACTGCCTACCCTTACCACTCTTCTGCCTTGGAGTCAATACACAGAATATCTCAACAAACAAGAAAAGAATACCTCAACAAAAAGAATTGTATCAGTATGACATGAAGGCAATTTAAAAGACTATCAGAGAGCACCCAAGGGGGGAAAAAGTTTATATTAAAAAAACAAAAAACAAACTTTATGGGGGGGGGGGGGGCAGCTGGGTGGCTCAGTGGATTTAGAACCAGGACTAGAGATTGGAGGTCCTAGGACCAAATTTGGTCTCAGACACTTCCCAGCTCTGTGACCCTGGGTATGTCAGCGCCTAGACCTTACCACTCTTCTGCCTTGGAACCAATACACAGAATTGATTCTAAAATGGAAGGTAAGGGTTAGAAAAAAAAACTTATGAAACAAAATCTATCTTGTTCTACTGTATAAAGCATAGGAGACACTGAATGTTTGTTGATTGGAGAGAATAAAGCTTACTAAATTTTTTTAGTATTTTTATTTTAAAATTTAAAATTATATTTTATTTTATTATATATTTATATTATGCATTTTATACATATATAATATATTATGTTATTTATATTATATATTTATTTTATTTTTATTATTCTATAAAATTCATATCATAGCTACAAATTTATAATTTTATAATGAACTACAATTCTTAAGAAGTTCACTCTTTTGTCATTCAGGTGGAAAATAAACAGCTTTTGCCACCATTCTCCTATTCTAAATTTTGTTGCTGTGGTTGTACACTTATATTGAGAACACAAACACCATGGTTTCATGGCTCCCTCTGGAAGAATTATGAAATGCTCAGATAATATAAGAAAAGAGAATAAGCAAAAGCTCGATCACTGGAATGAGAAGATCATGGGTTGAAAACTTCTAGCTTAAGGGCCAAATTGGTCCGAACTTGATTTCAAAGCAGGATGTTCCCCTGTCCCTGAAGCCAGGTATATCACAACCAGACATATACTTCAAAGGATATCGAAGACAGAGGGGAAAGACACATTTAAACTCAACAAATACTCATGGCA
>NC_058134.1:43649828-43665076 GCF_016433145.1 Gracilinanus agilis
ATATATATATATATATATATATATATATCCATCCTAATAGCACTGTTTGTGATAGCAAACAATTTGGGACACCCACTGATTAGAGAGGGACTAAGCAAAATGCAGCATATCTAAGGAATAGGGTAATCCAATATCTTAGGAAATAACAAATAAAAGGAATTCAGAGAATGCAAGACCTAATCATAGAGAAGAAAGTAGACTGAGGAGAATAAAATACACAATGACTATAATAAATAATTTTAAAGGTACCTGAAACCAGATTAAATAATGACCAGTCTTGGTGCCAAAGGCTAGATCAGTGATTCCCAAAGTGGGCGCTACTGCCCCCTGGTGGGTGCTGCAGTGATCCAGGGAGCAGTGATGGTCACAGGTGCATTTATCTTTCCTATTAATTGCTATTAAAATTTTTAAAAAAATGATTTCCAGGCTAAATAATATTTTTTCTGGAAAGGGGGTGGTAGGCCAAAAAGTTTCGGAACCACCGGGCTAGATGATGAGACACGTCTTTCTTCTATTTAGAGAAGTGAGGAGACAAGGGTTGTGGAATGAGACATGTATGGTCAGATGAAATCCCTGCATCAACTGTTTTTTCTTCAAAGTTTTCCTCTGTTACAAGGGGATGTCCCAAGGAGAGTGGGTTACAGGACACAGGGGGCTGCTGGCACTGGCCCTTCCATGGGCTAGCCTTGTCAAGTTGGGGCAGGGGAAGAGAAGGTCTCTAGTGATTCCAGCCACTGTTGGTGCCGGTTCTTCTAATAGCCTTACTTATTCATACATGCCAAAATGAATGATGTTAGTGGTATAGTATCGGCACAAAATTAATGTGGGCTCTTAAGGACAAGGCTTCTTAGATGAGCTGGGTTTTGAAAGAGGAGATGGATTTGGATAGGAGACGGAAAGATGTTCCTTGTTATAGAAAATGACAAGAGCAAAGGCCAGTAGAGTTCAGAATGAACATGTCATATTGGAGGTATAGTGGAAGAGAACAATTCAGCTACAGAGGCAGGTATGTGACGAGAAGGTGAGATTAATGAAAAATAGCAATGCAGAGTAAAGAGCTGACTTTGGACTCAGGAAGACCTAGGCTCACTCCATCCTTCCTCCAATATGCCCTGACTGAGTGACCCTAAGCAAGTCACTTAGAATCCCAAGCAACTCTCCAAAATTCTAAGTGGTAGAAAAGATCCAGCTCTGCCTTAGAAAACTATACCAAGGGAACAGTCAACATTTATTAAGTGCTTCCTGTGCATCTGGCTCTGTGCTAAGCAATGGAGATCCTTACACTGAAAACAACAGAGAACCAGACTTTTAAAAGTTACAGTTAGGTGTAAGTAGCATAATGTATAGAGTGCCAAGCCTGGAGCTTGGGTTCAAATCTAACCTTAGATACTTCCTAGCTATGTAATTCTGGGCAAGTTTAACCATAATTGCCCTTTTGCTCTTCTGCCTAGGGACTGATACACAGTATAAAATCTCAGACAGACAGTAATTTTTTTTAAAAGGTATACTGTGGAGAACTCTGAATATGAGACTCAGAATTTTGAGTTTTCATGGATACACTAAAGAAATATTCAAAGATTCATGGCATCAAGTAAAGATAAAAACCAATGAATGTGATGAGAAAGCCAGGGAGAAATAAGAGATAAGAGAATAGCTAGAAAACTAATGAGTAGAAAAAGGGCAATGAAGAGGAGACATTTTAAAGAAATCATCTTGAAGATGACTGGCCAGAAACCAGGGAAGAGGGTACATTGTGGTACAAAGGAAAGAGAACTGAGCTAGAAAATTAAGAGACCTGGATGTGAGTCTCAATCCCTGAGCCTCAGTTTCCTCATCTAAAAATCAAGTCTGTTTCAGCTCTTTTTTTAAAAAAGAGAGTAACCATGATAACACAAGGTTAAGACTAGGGAAGAACTTGACAGTGGTACCAATGATGAAAATAAGAGAGTTAGCATGGAGAATGGTTTAAGAAAGAAATAAATTCAGTCTGAATATTATGCTTTGGAAAGAACTCCAGGAAATCCTGCATCTCATCGGCACAGATGTGAGCTTAATAGTCTCACAAGGGCAGAAAGCTAAATTAAAACAATATGTTAAAATGCATTCTTTCAAAGATCTTCATACAATAATAATAATTATAACAGCAGTTATTTAAACAGTTCTTTCAGGATTGTAAAGATATATTTAACATTATCTCATCTGACATATGGAGGCTTCAAGTTCATTGGTAATTTTAACAAAAGTTTCTTTCTTTAAGAAAAGGCTTTCACAGGAAATGCTATAATCTTTTTTGTTAGTTTGGGTACATTTCACTTTTTAGCAACACAGTTAAAAGTATGAAGTTATAATAAACAACATTTCTCTGAACAGAATGTTACTTAAAATGCTAAGCAGCTCAATATTTAAACAAATCCCATAGTGATGTTGTGAAAAATAAAACAAAAACTATCCTTTCAATGATCTCCTTTATAAATTCAGATTTTTAGATACAGGTCTATCTTTCATATAATTTCTTATATATGCACATAAATATTTATTTTGCAAGCCACCATGTTTATGCTCCAATTCCACTGGATATTTATGATTCAGAGGCCAGCTTTACTTCTAGGATGTCTCACTCAAAAAGGGAGGATTATTGCTCTATTTCCAGGGAGCCTATGAAAGACAGTATTATGGGCAAAGTGAAAAAAAGCAGAAGACCTAATAGTTAAATGATTTGATGAAAGAAAAACCTCTCAATAAGGTAAACACAGTTATGTAGTTGAGGGGTTGGAAGGGGATTAGGAAAAATATAGTAACCTATTAAGCACAGAAAAAAAAATAAAGTTTAGAAAGAAGTCTAATTGATAACACAGAAAACAATGACTTGTTGAATATGGAACCCATTTTTTAAAAACACAAAGAACATTTTTGGTCTACTCTGATAATAAAGAAAAAAAAAACAATGGCCAAAGTAACAGTTTCTACTACTTAAAGGCCAAATGCCCTTATACTTTCCCCCCTCCCTTTCCCTGATGCACCAAACATTTAAACTCCATGAGACTCATTGAATTGGTGGTTTGAAAACAATTCCTTTTCCCAGTCCCTCTATCCTCTTTAAATCAATGCTACTCAACTACAATTTAACTGGAATCTGTAATTTAATGCTGGGTTTTATGAGGGAAGGTTTCCATGTGGCTTAAATACATGTAAGAGGCTGTACTGGATCAAATCCACTCTTATCTCAGTAATGATTGTCATCCAAAACAACGACTAAATTTCCTATGTGCAATGTCCTAGTCAAAGAATAAGCTTAAACTCATTCAACCACTAAAGAAATCACCAATCACATGAGGAAATAGGTGAGAAGCCAAAAACAGAAGGAGATCAAGATGGAAGGGGTGGGGGGTGGGGGGAAGCATGATTAGTTTTAAGGGTGAAGTCATAAATAAAATAGAAGTGATTAAAAGGTTCAGGCTCAGAAAATGTGTCATTCGCATCACAGCCAGAATTCTGTAGAAGCAGCAATAAACCTAATTCCTTGTTTTTCAGTTCCTAACTTTACCTGTATACCTGTATAAGACAATGCTGAGAAAATCTCCCCAGCCTGGTGACCTTCGACTGCCAAGACACCTGACCTCTAATAAGTGATAACAATATTACTGACTACACCACATAAGCTTCCCAAGCATGTGCATGCATGAATGCATGTATGTATATGTATGTGTGTATATATACATATATATGTAATTAGCTGTTTGTGTTAGCCACTACTGTGGCTAAGAGGTTTCCAGTATTCCTAGAGGCAATTTATTATGAATACTTAAGAAAAATATTCAAATAAGGGTCTCAAAGCATTCAAAAGGTAAGGGAATCATGGACTGTTCCTTCTGGTGTTTTTGGTGACTTAGGTCAAGAAGTTGTAAACTTAAAGAGTACAGATGGTCTTAGTTTTCCACTTTTTCCTGAGGTCTTGTAAGGTTTATTAATACATCCTATCCTGGAAACTTAATTTAAAAAGCTATGATTAAAGTGTCAAAAAACCCTTATAACTGAAAATCATCAAAAAAGGAACCAGAAATAAAAGTCTATTTATAGCAGTACAAGCCAGGAATTTACAGAAGCCATCAATGAGCTACCTAGGTGACCTAAGGGCCTCAGTTTCCTTCTCTATAAAGTGGCAGGGTTGGATTAGATGGACTCTGAGGTCACTTCCAGCTGAGGGACTGGGATATTGGATCAGCATTTATTAAGCCTAATATTTAATGCAGCAGCAAGAGCAAAAAGTAGGAGTCAGGAGACACTGGTGCTAGTTCCAGGATTGCCACTGACCCCCTTGCTGTGAATTGCCTCAGTCTCTTCCATCAAAATGATTTCTACTAAGATCTTTGCAGCTCTAAAACAAACAAACAAAAAACGTATTTTCTTAATGAGTTTTCTGTGTTGGTTCCAGAACAGCCTGCAGTTGGGGAGGATGTCATGGTGAAACAGCCCATGAACAACACAGGTTTGGTTCCTTTCTTTTCTGCCTTGCATTTAAGAAATGAGTCTAGAGATAGATTTTAAAGCTCTGCAGCTTCAAATTCAATTTATTTTCAAAAAAATGTTCCACTGACTAAAGTCGGAACGTTATTCATTACTCAAAGGAGCAAGAAATACCCAATGGCTCAATGGGTTTGTTTGAATAAAAGGTGTCATTCACATCCTCTAGTATGTTGGAAATACTCAGCATACCAATCAGAAGTCACTTTTTTACCTCTGGGATGACGCAAATTACAGTAAAGTGAAAAGAAGGAAAAGAGAAAAGAGAGGTGGGGGAAAAGGAGGAGAGACACGGGAAAAGGAGAAAAGAAATCAGAAAGAAGAGAGGAAGGAAAAGGAAGGAAGGAGAGGCAGAAAGAGAGGAGGCCTGACGGTAAGAAAAGAGGGAGAAATAAGAAAGAGGAGGGGAAGAGGAGGCCGGGAAGGAGGGAGCCGTTCAATGACAGCCCCAGCCCCGCGCAAGGGCACCAACACTTCGGCAGGGCCCCTTAGCCTGGCCCCGAGGCCTACTCCTAGGCAAAGGAGGCTGCGCTGTCCCCGGGCTAAGTGCGAGTCCCTCGGGACCGAAGGGGCGGGGGCAGGGGCCCCCGGGACACTCGCTGCCCAGAGGGTGCCCTAGGAGAACTCCGGGCCCAGCTGGCCAGCGTAGTCAGATAGGAGACGGCCCGACTCATCCCCGTCCAGCTCGGCTCCTCCTTACACGACCCAGTCCATCTCTGTCCGGTCCAGCCCTGGCTAGCCCTGACTCCCCCAGCCAGTCTTCCCCGGCCCCGTCCCGCGCGAAGGCTGCAAAGCGAAGGAGGAAGCGACGAGAACGGGCCCCGGCCGGCCGCCGTCCTGGCCGGGCCAATGAGGGAGGGCGGCTCGACCCTGTCAACCGCCTCAAGACGACCTGCTCCGGGGCACCTGGGGCTACTTACAAATTCAGAGTCTCATAGGCCACCGCCGCCATCCTGCGCCGCCGCTCGGCCGCCGCCGCCACTGCCGTCACCGCCGCCGCCGCCGCCGCCGCTCAGCTCTCGGGGTCCAGCCCGTCACCCTAGGAGGCGGCTGCCGCAGGTCCCTGCCCGGCTCCCAGAACCTCTTCTCCGCCCCACTCCCGCCCCGCCCATCTCAGCCCCGCCCAGGCGTGGGGGGAACGGGGCACGGATCAGGACAAACTTAGACAGAGCTTCAGAACGCGAAAAGATTCTTGGGCCTTGAAGAAAGGGAAGGGCCAAAGAGTGAAAAGACACGAGCCGCACACGACGATGATTGGTTGGTTACGCGCCTGCTTGTCGGAGAAGGGAGTCCGGTGCTGGCGGAGGGGGAGGTGCATCCACAGGAAGACAATCCGCTGGTTAGAGCTTGACGCGACTGCGTGCACCCTGATAGGGAGCTGCTGCCAGCAAGCTTGCAAGTACAGGGCCAGTGGCGCAATGGATAACGCGTCTGACTACGGATCAGAAGATTCTAGGTTCGACTCCTAGCTGGCTCGGTGCGGATTTTTTTCAGAGAGTTATTTTTAGGAAGGGCAGCGAAGTTGCCTTCGCGGAGCCTTAAAAAAAGGGAAGAACCTTCCGCTTTGATCCGAGGAGAGATGACGCGCACTCCGCACGCGCGCAATTGGGAATCTTCCCGAGTCCTGGGCGCATTAAAGGTGATAGTAAATGGAGCCATTTGCCTAGGTTGGAAAGAGAACCATCCCGTGGTTATCTCCGTGTTCTTCCCTAGGTCATCTCAATACCCTGTCTTGGCTTCCGTCCTCCTATCCATCCATCCATTCTCTCATGCATCCATCCACACCCCTTACCCTTCGTCCGTCGTACTGGCCCATCCATCTATCCATCCATCCATTCTCTCGTCCATCCATCCACCCATGCCTGGGTCTGGCGGTTCATCCATCCCGTCCTTCGTATCTGTCCATTCATCCTTCTATCCGTTCCACAAGCATACAAAGACAGAACGGGAACAGTCCCTGCCTTCTAGGAGCCTACATTCTACCGCAGGTGGGGCGCTAGACCCATCATTCAATCCACATTCATTAAACATCTGCTACATACCAGGCACTAGGCTAGGAGCTGGAGATAGGAAAAGAGATAAAGACAGTCCCTGCCCTCCAGGAGCTTACATTCTAATGGAGAAGACAACATGCAAGCCAATACAGACGCAGCAAGCTCCATAGGGGATGAATGGGAAATAGCGAACGGAGGAAAGGCTTCCTATAAAAGATGAGATTATAGTTGGGACTGAAAGGAGGTAGAGAGGCCAATAACTCAGGTTATATCTGAAGTCTTACAGCTTTAACTTTTTTTTTTTTTTAACCCATACTTTCTGTCTTAGAATAGATACTATATTGGTTCTAAGGCAGTAGGGGATAAGGCAATGGGGTTAAATGACTTGCCCAGGGTCACACAACTAGGAGGTGTCTGAGGTCATATTTGAACCCAGGTCCGTCCAGACTCCAGGCCTGGCACTTTATCCACTGAACCACCTAGCTGTCCCTCCAGCTCTAATTTTAAAAAAATAATTTTTATTTAGGAAATGGGTAGAGACTTTTATTAAGCATTTGTTTTATTTTTTATTTTATTAACCACCTACTCTGTGTCAGAGACTTGCTAAGCATGTATCCAAGGGCAAGTTGGCATGTTTTGCAATCCCCAAAGGTACTTAACAGATTTATCAAATTGCCTTTAATTCCCTTCTACTGTTTGGTGGAGTGGAGGGAAACCTCAGCATTGGAGGGTAAGGAAGGTCTGGGTTCTAGCTCAGCAGTTCTGCTATTCTCACTCCCTGTCCCTCACTTCTGTATCCCAGGTCTGTAAAATGGGGATGAACACCCTGGCCATAGCCTAGGAACAATTGTGGCAAAGGTCAGATGAAAGAGACGTCAGAATTCGGACCCCTAACTGATGGAAAAAGCCCCTTTCAGGCTTTGGCCAACAGACATGGAGCCTCTGAACATCAGCTCAGTTACTGCAAAATTATCTGGGATTGCCCCCGCCTGGGGTCAGTCACAAGGCTGTAGCCCAATGTATGTCTGCCTCCTCCCTTCCCTCTACCAGCCCTTCTCCCAACCAGCTTGGATTTAAGGGAGCTAATGACATTATTGCATTTCTATAAAAGACGGAGAATATGGATAAATATGTGCCCCCTCTGTAGGGCAACCAGGTAGTAAAGTGGTTAGAGTGCTGGACCTAGGGATAGGAAGACCTAAATTCAAATCTGGTCTCAGACTAGATTTAGATAAATCACCCTGTATAAAGCACTATCTGCCTCAGGTTCTACAACTGTAAAATGGGAATAATCACAGCATCTCCCTCTCAGAGTTATGAGAATCACATGAGAAATTTGTAAAGCATTTAGCTGTCTATCTGCCTATCTACCTGTCTGTCTCCTCCTTGTCTACCTATTTATCTATCATCTCTCTGAGCATTCATTCACCAATCTCTCTCTCTCTCTCTCTCTCTCTCTCTCTCTCTCTCTCTCTCTCTCTCTCTCTCTCTCCTTATTCTGACATCAGTCCTAAATTTACTTCTTTGCAACTCCCAACCACTGCTCCTGGGTCTGGAGGGTAGCAAACAGGACAAATGGAATCCTCCTTCACACCTCGAGTCTTTTCTAGCTAAACAGATCCATTTCTTTCAGTGAATCCTATTACAGGGCCTCCAGCCTGTTCTGGTTGCTGCCTTTGGGACATTTTCCAGCTTCCTAATGTCCTCCTTCCATCTTAATGCCTAGAACAGAACAGGAGAGGGCACAGTGCTCCATCATTTCTTTGTTCCTGGAAGCTCAGTCCCTCTTCTTGGCCCAGGGTCCCATTGGTGCTTTTGGCTACTGGCTCACACTATTCACTCCCTGTGAGCTGTGGCCCATGTGTAATGACAATCTGAACCCTAGAACTACAATTCCCAGCATCCCACTTTCCTTCCCATGTTAAGTGCTGATGTAGAGAGGATATAAATTTTGTGTAACTCGCCTCTCTCTTCTTGTGATAAGGACTGGCTGAAGCAGGCTTTTGGGGAGAGGCAAGAGAACTAGTCATGTGGTTTTATTTTGGTTATATAATTGCATTTTTATACTTGTTTCCTTTTTAGTTCTTTACTTCAAGTGATTATTAATAAACTTTATAAAATGTAATTCTTGGAGTGTTGGATATTGATTTAAATCCTACACCCACTAAAACCTCCAATTCATTCCCCTCCCTTCCCCACATCCCTCAGCTACTGTTGTCTAGTTGTGCCTCCTCCATCTTGAACTTAAGAAGCCTCCAATAGAAACCAAATAGTACAGGACTTGGGTTGTCTGTCCATCTGCTGTCTCTTCCTCTTGCTCCATGATCAGCTGACTTCCTTTGCTCCCCTCTGATGATACAACCTTTGTAACATGCTGGTGAGAAATGACACGTTTACACTTCTGCCTTAGAATCAATACACGGTATTGATTCCAAGATGGAAGGTAAGGGTTTAAAAAAAAAGAAATGATACTTTTATGGAAATGTTTTGCATGACTTGGCACATATTATCGGTATTATATTGCTTGCCTTTTCAAGAGGAGAGGAGAGGGAGGGAGGGAGAGAATTTGGGAACTCAACATTTAAAAAAAATGAGTGTTGATTTTTTTTTAATAACCCTTACCTTCTTTCTTAGAATCAATGCTGTGTATTATTTCTGAGGCAGAAAAGTGGTAAGGGCTAGGCAATGGGGGTTAAGTGACTTGCCCAGGGTCACACAGCTAGGAAGTGTCTGAGGCTAGATTTAAACCCAGGGACCTCTTATCTCTGAGCCTGGCTCTCAATCCACGGAGCTATTCAGCTGCCCCTATTAATATTTTTTTTAAAGAAAGGACTTTTGTATTTGCATGTGCCCTGCATCTCCCAAAAAGGGTCCAGCTCAAGTCCTCCTTGTACTGACCTCTGACATTCAAGCCTGTGCCAAGGAGGTACAAAGGCCAAACTTCATGAATCGGATGACATTCTTACATTCCATTTCTCTGAGCGATTCTTAGCCAGAAAGATGGGTAGCCTAACCCACAGTGTAGCATGCTATGCAGAACTCCAGGAAACCAACCCAAGATCACATAAACATATGCTCGGTTCGCAGAATCCAGAATGTCACTCTTCCTTTCTTGGTTCTGTAGCCATGGTGACCGGCCCTGGACACAGGGACAAGCGGCTCTCCTCCTGGCTGGTACTGCTGCTAACGTTAAACCTGTAACTCCAGTGTGGCTCTAAAAATGGAGATTACGACGTCTCCTGTGAAAACAGAGCAGCCAGAGTGATTCCAAAGGATGAAGGATAAAACAGGCTACCCGCTAGCCAACTCCACCACCAGAGAGGGGGTGGGCTCCGGACTCAGAATGAGGCCCATTATTCTTCTCCCTCCCCTTCTGTTAGTGTATGAGCTATTTCATTTTTTAGCCTTCCCTTTTTAAAAATCTCCACTTCCAAATTCTCTCCCTGGCTCCTCCCCACCTATGGAGAAGGCAGGCAATATAATCCCCTCGATACATCTGAAGTCATGCGAAACCTATTTCCATGCTAGCCACGTTGAAAACAAAAGCAAGAAAAAGTGGAAAAGAAATAAGGCATATCATCTGCAAACAACGGCCAATGTGGGAATTTGCTTTGCTGTAATCTGAGTTATTACAGGGGATTTTTCTTTTTTTTTTTTTTTCTTTTTTCCTGGTCAAGGGTAGAAGGGAGAGATTAGGGATAAGGTACCAAGAAAGAAAAGTAAGAGTTATTGAGGCATCTGTTTTTAAAAAACATAAAGATGAGACCAGAAGAGAGGCCAGATAGAATAATAATGACAAGCACAACAGCTTTGAAAGCTACAGGTTGATCTTACTATAAACTTAAAAAGAAAAATGAAGCCATACATAATAAGGACCTGCAGTTCATGTACAATCCTTTTTTTTTTTTCTATTTTACTATTTATATGGACATGCCTGCTTTATTTAATGTTAGCTAAATTTAGAATTTTTTTTTTAAACCCTTACCTTCCATCTTGGAGTCAATACTGTGTATTGGCTCCAAGGCAGAAGACTGGTAAGGGTAGGCAATGGGGGTCAAGTGACTTGCCCAGGGTCACACAGCTGGGAAGTGTCTGAGACCAGACTTGAACCTAGGACCTCCTATCTCTAGGCCTGGCTCTCTATCCACTGAGCTACCCAGCTGCCCTCTAGAATAAATTTTTCAAAGTTAAAATCTAATGTGATCTTATTGGTCAGCCATGTCTAACTCTTCATAACCCCATCAGGGGTTTCCTTGGCAAAGATGCTAGAGTGATTGGCCATTTTCTCCTCCAGCTCATTTTATCTTATTTTAGTTAATTATTTTTAAGAAACTCTTAGCTTCTGTTTTAGAATCATATTGTGAATTGGCTCCAAGGCAGAAGAATGGTAAGGGTAGGCAATGGGGGTCAAGTGACTTGCCCAGGGTCACACAGCTGGGAAGTGGCTGAGGCTGGGTTTGAACCAAGGACCTCCCATCTCTAGGTCTGGCTCTCAATCCACTGAACCACCCAGCTACCTAGGAGGCCGAGGTTGGTGGACTGCATGAGCTTGGGAGTCCTGAGCTATAGGACCAAAGCTGTCTGCACTACACCATGCACCAATATGGCGCACTCCTGGGAGTCGGGGCTGGGGGAAGGGAGAGTACCTAAGGAGGAGTTAACTGATCCAAATCAGAAAAGTTTGCAGTGGGATCGAACTATGAGACACCTCCGGCCTGGGCAGGTAGGTCCGCCGGCACCAGGGCTTCGGGGAAGGATAGAGGACCTCGGCCTTGGGCCAGGCTGGAGAGAAGTCCTGCGACAACAACTCAAAGAGTCCGGTTTGGACATGGGAGGGAAATAGGAAAAGGCGAGCCCGGGTGCAGCATCCCATCATCCCCAATAGGTGTAGCCTTGGAAGCACTCCTGTTAATGACTCTCAAGAGTTTGATGGAGAGCAAATAGAGGGCTCAGGGGATAGAGAGAGCCAGGGAGGGCCTGGGTTCAAATCTGGCCTCAGTGATGGGCAATTCCCTAATCACTGGGCCCCCACATCCAGATGTCGTGATTAGGCAGTGATGGGATCTGGCCCTTGGGGAAGAGTTTGCCCATCGCTGCCCTCACCCATTCTGCTCTTCTGCCGTGGAACCAATACACAGTATTGATTCTAAGACAAAAGGAAAGGTTTTTTGTTTTTTTTTTTAAAGAGTTTGATGTGTGACCCTCCCCTTCCTGCTAGGAATTGGCATTTTAAATGGTTGTCCTCTGTCAGTTTAGCACTTAGCAAACTGCCAGGCACGGAGGCGTTTAATAATAAATGTTTATTGATAAATAGAAAGAACAAAAAAACATTTTGTGATATTAATGGCCAAGCTTGACCCCAAAGAAGAGACAAGAAAATGACACTTTCCTCCCTTCTCGGCAGAAGCAGGGGATGAAGAAGGGTGTGGTGCCTTGCAGAGAAGGTTGGAATCAGCTGAAATGTTGCTTAGTTTTGCAGAACTGCTCTTTCTTCCCACTTTTTTCTAATATTCTGTTACAAGGGATGGCTCACTGGGGAGGGAGGGAATGGAAGCAAAGGTGACAAACACAAAAGATACCAATGCAAAATTAGAAACATATTTTTACAAAGAAAAAAATGTATTCTCTGTGGCGACATCAAAACCCAGACTGTCACCTCCTCCATGAGGTCTTTCCTTCTTCTTCTCCAGTTAGAAGCCCTCTCTCCCTCCTGAAATTGTTTTTGTTTCTTGGTATCTATATTATATTCCTGCCTCATGCCTGGAGCATAGGAGGTGCTTGGTGCATGCTGAAATGAATCACGAAAAGAAAAAAGTAGGCAAAGGCAGTGAGTGCACACAATCTGGATTCAGTTGCTTTTATTTATTTGGATAATTCAAAATTGAGCCAGGCTTTCCATTGTCCTGGCCCTATTAGATCATAAATACTTAACAGCTTTTTAAAAAAAAAAAAAAAGGTAGCATCCATCCATCCTTAGCTGAGATTAGTTACGTCACTAGAAGTACTAACAAGCTTTTTTATTTTTACTGAAATATCCTAGGAACAAACAGACAAAATGAGTACCATTCAGTATTGTAGGCCCTGGCCAGCTTCTATTGAAGCTGTTGGGATTTGAAAAGTGTGAGCATCTGTACATATAGCAGACCTGCTGCATCAAGAACTGCAATTATTTTAAAGGAGGAAATAGCAATTTCAGGATTAGGAAACAAAACAAACCATTTTTCCATTCCTTCACCAAGCAAGCATCTGGGCAATGGGGAATCTTGACCGAGGGAAGTGGAGTGAAAAGAGCCATCATCTGGCTTTGAAGCAGAAGAAGTGAATATGTGTTCTAATATTCCACTTACTAAATGGGAGAGATGAGGGGAGGAGAATCTGAGCCTCAGTTTCCCCCTCTGTAAAATGAAGGTAATAATACTCCAACCACCCACTTTCCAGGATTGTCGTAAGGTCCAATGAGATGGGAGAGCTATTTCTCACTTAAAGGACTCTGTAAGTCTCAGAAGTATTCTTTAATAGAATTTGTCCGGAGGTAAGACTTTCACCAGTGCCTATATTCTCAGCTGTCCTGGCGATGGTCTTCTGAATGAACTGAAAATATTTTTCTTCTCTACAAAAGGAGGCTCAGAGCTTGAAATATTCAAAAGTCACCAGAGCTTGGGAACCTTCTGAATGCGTTAACAACAGCTGCCTCAGTTTATCACATTTGGTATCTCTAGGCAGAGGTATTGGGTTGCCTCATCTCCCTGTGGGTCTTGGCCATCATCTCAGGAAAAGGGAGGGAGAAGGATGGAAAGGACCCTTGCTAGAGGGAGATCTTAAGGGCTTATAAACTGACACTCTCGTGAGAGATCTATGCCACGGGAAGAGAACCTGTAAGATTTATGGAGCACACCTTGAAGAGCGAGGATAGCGGTTCCTGTGAGAACTCAGGCCCCCTCGGATGGGTCTGCCTAAATCCCCCTGCAAAGAGCAATCTGCTGTTTGCCCCACCTCTGCCGGCAGGGGCAAGAAATACACCATAAATGACAATAATGACATGGGTTAGTACTGTAGGATTCTACACCTGACACTTGTTATTCATTTTACAATAGTTTGAATCATGCTATAATAATAGAACAAAAGATAAACATGGAAGGAAACACTTCCCCTCTCAGCGAGCTTTTCATGCTCGATAAAGAAATTCTTTCCCCCAACTCTGCCAAGTTCTGCTCAGGAAAAAAAAAAAAAAAAAAGAGGTCTAAGATACTGCAGTTTAAGAGAGAATGTGTGTGAAGAGCTTAGCAGATCAGGGGATGTTTCACAAATGCTTCCCCTCCTTTTGCCTTTTTATAAAAAAAAAAAAAAAGACTGCTTAAAAGTGACTTTGGATATTCTAGAATAACTTTGAAATTCACAGGTGACACTTTAGAATATGTTCTTGCATAAAGAAAGGAGGAAGATAAAAGGCTTTTGTCTTTTGGATGGATGAGGCCATGACGGACTCATTGGCCTGATGAAGTTCTGATCTGGGAAATCTTTCTATGGAACTGGGAGATTTCAGGTATCCATTTTATTTGTACATGTGTGAGGATGAAAGACACACAAGTGACACTTCACATACCACTGCGTTTCCCCCATTACACCGGTCATGGCCAGAGATTCACCCAGTCTCTAATATCCCCATCATTTCCTTGTTTCTTTCCTTAGTACCAAATGATCCAAGGAGACAAGCTAACATGGGACCTGAAGAGAAGATGGGCGCCCCATTCAGCCTGCAGAGGCCTCCACTCATCTTTATCCTACCAATAATTCTGGTCCCAGCCCTCCACTCTCTTTGGTATACTATCACAGTGACTCTGTGATGCCAAAATGTTAGGACTTAAAATGCAAAGGGACGGAGAGGCAATGATCCGGAAGGACGAGGCTTCCACGCTTGGGTGCCAGCAAGACTACATTATATTAATAAGAAATGTTAGTCAGCATCAGAGAGAGGGATTTTGCTTCTGTAAGTGATCATTAAATGAATCTTGCTATGAGAATTAATTTGACTTGAACCACGTATAGAATTTTTAAACGCCTCAAACCAAGAAATAAGCAGACTGGGAGATGGCGACAAGCTCTACGTCAAGCAAAGGAAGAAGGTTAGTTTCCAAAAGTGAGATCTGAGATAAACAAGATTCAAGTAATTTAAATGGAAAGCCCACATGTATGGATGAATGTATAAGTAAAACCATAAGGTTCGTTTACTTTATTTTTAAAAATAGCCATATCTGGGACCAGTCTATAAAATCAGAAATCAGAGACTTAGAACGGGAAGCGCCTCCCTTACGTCCTGCAGTCGAACCCTCTCATTTCACGGATGATGAAAATGAGGACTAGAGAAATCAAGTGACTTGTAGAAAGGCAAATGGCGGCTTCCCCTTTTTTGCTATGTATAAATAAGAGTCAGGCAGTTACTATGTTACATATACACGTGTGTATACATCGATACATACATTACATATATGCAGATGTGCCTATGTATGTATGTACAGACATATATGTGAGTAGAATGGACCTTTGATTTCATTTGGCATAGGAAATGGCAAGTGAAGAAACTCCCTGAGAAGGAGAGAGAGAGAGGAGGGAAGAGAGAGACAGAGACAGAGTCAGAGGGGGGAGACAGAGAGAGAGAGAGAGAGACAGAGAGAGACAGAGAGAGAGAGAGAGAGAGAGAGAGAGAGAGAGAGAGAGAGAGAGAAGAGGAGAGAA
>NC_058134.1:43689969-43702388 GCF_016433145.1 Gracilinanus agilis
AAAGAAAGAAAGAAAGAAAGAAAGAAAGAAAGAAAGAAAGGAAGAAAGAAAGATGCCACAATAGGCCAAGAAAGGGGTCCAGTGGGGCATGGGGCTTAGGACAACCCAGCTCTTCCCAAAGGACAAAACGTACTTTAAAGCAGGACCCATGTATGGTGCCAATTTCCCACCTTCTGACCCAGAGTCCCAAGTCTTGGTAGATGGCCCCCTCCCAAGATGTTTAGAGAGAGAGCATTTAGAGCTAGAAGAAAAAGACCTTAAGGCATCTTCTACTTCATCCTCAGATTTAACTCAAATCCATAAACATTTATAAAATGCCCACTGTGTTAAAAAGAGGGCCAAATGCTGGGGATACAACGCCAATGACAAGGTCGGCCTCCAAAAGCTTCTAGTCTACTCAAATGAGAAAACTGAGGATTCATCTTAAGTGATTTGTACCACCAGGGTCAGAAGTAGAACTGGGATCAGGAACCTTATTTTTTTAGTTGTTGAGTTGAGTTTTTTATTTTTTTAATATTTTTCTATGTTTACACAATTCGTTTTCTTTCCCTCCCCTTTTCCCTTCCCTCTCCCAGAACAGACAAGCAATTCCACTGGGTTGTACAAACATTGTCACTTATACCTATTTCCATATTATTCATTTTTGCTAGAGAGCGATTTTTAAAAGCTTGAACCCCAAATCCCATCCCCATATACACATGTGATAAGTGATGGCACAGGTTTTGCTTTTGCTTTTCAACAGGATCCTTATTTCTTTTTTTTTTTTTTTAAACCCTTGTACTTCGGTGTATTGTCTCATAGGTGGAAGATTGGTAAGGGTGGGCAATGGGGGTCAAGTGACTTGCCCAGGGTCACACAGCTGGGAAGTGTCTGAGGCTGGATTTGAACCTAGGACCTCCCGTCTCTAGGCCTGGCTCACAATCCACTGAGCTACCCAGCTGCCCCCAGGATCCTTATTTCTTGACTACAAGTTCAGTGTATTTTCTGCTCTACCAAGATACCTCTCAAACAAGCATAACTTGTTTTTTCAAAAGATATTTACTGATAGCAACTTGAAGAAAGCCCAGAGTAATGACCCAAAGGGGAAAATTCCAAACTTCCAGAAAGTTCTAAAACCTAGGAGGGTTTTATGATACAGTAGAAAGGGTTCTGAACCTACAACCAAGATAAAATCTATGTTCAGATCTTGGTTCTGCCTCTTAATACTTGTGGGACCTTAGCCAAATCCCTCTCATTTCCTGGGCCTCAGTTTCCTTCTCTGTAAAATGAGGGAACTGGACTAGGCTTTTGCAACCCCATCCAGATTTAAGATCTGTTATCTCTCCGTCTTTTCCCCTGAAATGTAAGGGATGGTGGACTTGTTAGCTCTTGGTCCCATTTTAGGAATCTAATGACCACAGCCATCCCTCATACTCCCAGAAGTCTTGGCCTTCCCTGAGAAACCCAAGGTTCTCCAAGTCCATGATAAATAAAATGAAAAAGACCTTCTCCTAGGAATCATGAGTCTAGAACCTCCCTATAGTGAACAGTAACAGCAATAAGCAGTTCCATAGCATTTTTTTTTTAAACCCTTAACTTCTGTGTATTGACTTATAGGTGGAAGAGTGGTAAGGGTAGGCAATGGGGGTCAAGTGACTTGCCCAGGGTCACACAGCTGGGAAGTGTCTGAGGCCAGATTTGAACCTAGGACCTCCCATCTCTAGGCCTGGCTCTCAATCCACTGAGCTACCCAGCTGCCCCAGTTCCATAGCATTTTAAGATTTGCAAAGCTCGGGTGTCCTAGGGAACATAAGATTTTGAGTTAAAAGGGTCATCGGAAAACCTCCAGTGAAAGAGTTATTAAACCAGAGGGCAGGCCAACAACCTTGGGTTGTTTGCTTTTTAAAAATATTTTGCTATGTATTAAGTCAATATAATTGGTTTCCTTTGTAACAGAGGACAGGGAAAAGGAGGCCATGGAATAGTGCAGTGGGGTTGGCAGTGAATACTTAGGGTATCCAGATTGGGTCCAAGATTTGGCTGATGGTGCCACAAAGGTCAAAAGACACACTCCAGAAATTTGTAAACTTCAAGAAGAAAACGGGGTCCCCAGAGTCATCCCAATGGGGAATCCTTTAGCAGTGGCCTGCTAAAGTACGGATGACTGGAGCCCCCTTGCATCAGACAAGCTGTCCAGAAGGGCATTAGATAGGTTGGTGAAACTGTTCCTGAAGAGCACCAGAGTAGGGAAGAACCATTGGCAGGTCCTTATGACACAGGGCCACCAGCCGCCTTTCTCTACGTACAGAAACTGTCCCCGTGTGCTGGAGGGAACATCTGTTGAGTGTTCCAGGGGTGGTAAATAGCTTATAGTTTCACTGAAACACGTTACATAAAGGTAGGGATGATAAGGCATTTCAGGACTTCTCGGATGCTTAACAAATGTGCCCTCTGGGTCACAGGAACAATTTCTGGGCAGAAAAGAGGTCGGGGTGTGCCGGAGCATGCTTGAACTGACTTGCAAAAGACTGTTCAGTTTTCAGGGTGAGAAGTTACACCTTGGAAATCAGCAAATACTTCGAAGCAGAACTAGATTTATTTGTTTGTTGACTGTCTAGACTTAAGGACACGATGGAGAAAATGTTAGTAATAATGCAGAATAAACCTTAAAGTGGATTATGCTTTTTTGGAGAGTCAATCATAAAAAATGTACCAGCACATCCCCAGGAGGAGGTAACCAGCCACAAGGGTCTTTCTTATGGGTGACCAAGTCCAGATCTTCTCCAGACTGTTAAAAAGGGTCCACAATGATTAAAGGTTTTGAACCCACTCAGCTCCCAGCAGCACTGGAAACCCAACTGTTACAGTTCCCTGGTTCACCAGGTTTATGTGGTGAAGCCCTGGATCCTTTAACATTTAACCTCCAGATCCCCTGGCCCAGATTCACTCAGAAGGACTAGGCAGTAGCACTGAAAACAAACCAGAAAACCCAACCACACCCAAACACAAAAACTGCAAAATAAAAAGGATGTTGAATTTGGAGTCTATGTTCGGATAGAAATTCTAGCTATTTACTATCCGTGTTATCTTGGGTAAATTACTTCAGCTTTGGGGGTCTTGCTTTCCTCATCAGGAAAACGAGAAGACACATGACAGCTAGCGGTCTTATCTTTTTGGGGGGGTGTATCTTGGACCCCGCAGAAAAGCTGGTGAAGCCTATGGCTTCTCTTGCAGAATAAAATGTTCTAAATTTGTAAAATAAAATACCTACAGTTGCATAGGAAACCATTTAAATTGAAATAAGAGTTTCCTAAGTTATTCTGAAAAACAAGTCCACACAGCCCAGTTTAAGTTCAGAGATCTCTGGTTTGGTTGACGAATCAGCACTAGAGAAACTTCAGTGTCCCTTCTAACGCTAAATCTTACAACCCCTAACTAAGTACTTAAGCTTTAGAAGTCTTTGAGTGCTGTAAAATCCAGTTATTAGTGTTATTATTCCAAAACTCCATCCACTAATCCAGACTGGCAATTTGTCTTAATATACAGTCCTAGCGAATTACCTGGAGACTTGTTCAGGGTTGTAAGACCAGGATACACCCATCTTCTCCCCAATATATTGTTTTGTCCCATCATCATCATCATCATCATCATCATCATCATCATTATTCTCTTCCCAGCAAAAAGAAGCATGAAGCTAGCCTTGGAGTCAGGAAGCCCTGAGTTCAAGTCTTATCTCTCCTGTTGTTGAATCATTTCAGTTATGTCTGACTCTTTGTGATCCCATTTTGGACTTTCTTGGCAAAGATATGAGAATGATTGGCCATTTCCTTTTCCAGCTCATTAAAAAAAACCAAACAAACAAAAAACCAACAGATGAAAATCTAGCCTCAGGAGACTTCCTAGCAGTGTGACCCTTGGATGAGTCACTTAACCCCCATTGCCTAGCCCTTACTGCTCTTCTGCCAATACACAGTATTAATTCTAAGATGGAAGATGAGGATATTTTTTAAAAATAGGTGAGGAAACTGAGGAAAACAGAGTGAAGTGACTTGCTCAGGGTCACAAAGGATAAGTAGGGTAGAAAAGATGGAAAAAAGTGATCCCTATTTTGCATGTTCTCCCCCTCTCAAATGTAATCGCCTGGGAAAAAAAGTACCCAAAACATTAGGATTCAGACTATCCATAATGTCTAATCTTGGTTCCAGAGAAACGATGGTGAAATCCACATCCTGTTTCTTAGGCGAGAGGTGATAGACTGCAGGGAGTGCTGCATATGCCCTCAGTCTAGTTCACCCGGTTAATTTGTTCTGATTTGCTGTTTTTCTATGTGAGAAGTGAAAGGTTCCTGGAGCAGGGACATGGTGAGGATGACTATGGAGAAGTGGCAGTTTTAAAAGAAACAATATAAAACTGTAAAAGATTTGTTTTTAATCAACTACATACATTAAAAAAAAAAAAAAGAAAAGCAGTATAAGAAATTAGCTAGATTTCAGTAACAGATGAATGAATGAATGAGTGAATAGAACCTGCAATTTCATTTATATAGAGAACTGCCAGAGGAAGACACTGTCTCTACCAATGTAGATTGGCACCTCTTTTGCTAAAATTTAGTCCATTTAAAAAAAAAAGTAAAACACTTACCTTTCATCTTGGAGTCAATACTGTGTATTGGCTCCAAGGCAGAAGAGTGGTAAGGGCTAGGATATGGAATTTAAGTGACTTGCCCAGGGTCACACAGCTGGGAAGTGTCTGAGGCCAGATTTGAACCTAGGACCTCCCGTCTCTAGGCCTGGCTCTCAATCCACTGAGCTACCCAGCTGCCCCCACTAAAATTTAGTCTTAGAGAGTTTCCTGGAACAATGAGAGATCAGTGACAGAGATCCCTTGTTTATGTCTAGGAATAATTAAATAAACAAATTAATGCATGGATTCATTAATCTAATTAACTGTGAATATATAAATAAATAGAATTTGATGAGTCCGTCTCAGCCTCTCAAGGCAGGTATATATTAGGAATTGTATCCCACAGCCTATAAACACACTTATCTCCCATGAACATCAGAAACATGTGAAAGGGAAGCCAGGATTTTTGTTTTGTTTGGGTTTGGTTTTTCCTTTAGTCTTAGTTTTTTCAGTTCTCATCCTGGATAAATGCCTCCCCCCCCCCCCCTTTTTTTTAAACCACATCAGTGCACAGTGGTTTCTGTGTCAGCAATGGCAACTTGGTAATTATGTGTTCAGAAGGCTAGGCTAAAGCATATTTTTATAATGGGCTCAGGGATCCAGAACCCTAATCTAACAGTTGGGGAGCCCAGGTGACCCTGAAAAAAAACACCCAAACTCTATCTGAACTCTGTCTGGTGTAGGTCTGATGAGCACAAGTGCCAAGACTCACTTTCTACGGGCAATCAGAAGGCTCTCACTACTTGGCTCTAATCTCCAGGGAAGGAGCGGCCATATCTCTATGGCTTGAGGACTCCTTGCAACCTTTTATCTATAATAGAGCTATATCGCACTAACATTCTTGGATCTCGGCCACAAGCAAGGGCAGAACCAGCACTTAACGTGGCAGACATTGTTCACCCAGTCCTGGCAGGCTGGGGACGCTGATGATCATTCTGATAGGGAACAAAAGTGAAACCTGGCATTGACCAGAAGTTCTGCTCCAACCATTCCAGTGCAACTACCAAAAAAATGGAAATAGGTCTTAACCAACGACACATGTAAAACCCAGCTATTGGCTATGGGGAGGGGTGAGAAAGAACATGAATCATGTAACATGGAAAAATTTTCTATTAAAAATTTTTAAAAAGAAGGAGAAGAGGGGAGAAGGAGGAGGAGGAGGAGAAAGAAAAGAAGGAGGAGGAGGAGGAGGAGAAGGAGGAGAAGGAGGAAAAGGAGAAGGGGAAGGAGAAGAAGGGGAAAGGGAAGGAGGAGAAAGAGAAGAAGGAGGAGGAGGAGAAGGAGAAGGAGAAGGAGAAGGGGAAGGGGAAAGAGAAGGAGGAGAAAGAGAAGGAGGAGGAGGAGGAGGAGGAGGAGGAGGAGAAGGACAAAGAGAAGGGGAAGGGGAAAGAGAAGGAGGAGGAGAAGAAGAAAGAAGTAGTTCTGCTCATACCGACTCATGGCTGGGATTGGGAATTCCAAGCAGGTTTATCTCCCTCCCCTCCAGCCTTTCTTCCCATAGCTGGCAGGCAGGAGTTGCCCATAGTTTTTACATAGTTTCAGCATTCTTGTTTTACATCGTGAACCTTGGGAGTATAGAATTTGGGGCAGTAAGAGACCAAAGTGATAACCTACTCCGATGGATTCCAGTTTTGCTACTTACTACCAATGTGACTTTGGGAGTATCTTAACTTCTCTGGACCTTCCTCCCTCATTTGTAAACTGCGATGTCTGGATTAGATCAGAGTTTCTTAACCTGGAGTCCATACACTTATTTTTAAAACTATACTTTGATCATTGTGTTTTGGTTTCCTTGGTAATTCTGTGCATTTAAAAACATTAATTATTCTGAAAAGGAGTCTGTAAACTTCACTGATCACTGCCAAAGGGATCCATGATGCAAAAAAAGGCTAAGAACTTTGGTTCTAGATGACCACCAGCTGAAATAAAAAATGATAGACTGAGGATCCATGTCATCATCTCGTTGGCCATTATAAGGATACCTAGACCAAAGCAGCTGAGCTCCAAAAAACTTTTCATGATGTGCAGAAGGCAATTTTTCAAGACCTTCAGTTTTTCTTAGACTTGCTATTACCCTGGACCCCAAAGGGCAGGTGGAAGTCATGTAGTAGTTCAAATGCATCAAAGAAGCCATTATTGCTACCTGGGAAGCTACAGAATGCAAATATACCCTGGTGGTTATTTCTAATGAGGGAAAAACATGCAAATGATTTTCTCCCTAAGACTAACCACTCTGAAAGTTAACACTTTAGCCTGCAGGACAGAGTTTAGATCTCCCTGGAGCAATGGCAAATTAGGGTTTCTCATTCCCTATTTGACTGTAAGCTTAGTGAAGACAAAGACCCAGCACAGTGGATGTCTTGTAAAAGTAGAGATTCAATATATATTTATTGAATGAACGACATTTAATGAATGAGGTTGTACTAATAAAAACTAGATATTATCTCATATCAATACTGGATGGAGGCCCAAAAGTCTCCCATTAAGGCTCCTTAAATCTTTAAATTAAATCCTTAAAATCATTTCTCATAAATATTTCATAAAAGTCAATACCATCAATCACAACATTTTAGAACTGGAAAGGAACTGAGAAGTCATAAAATCTCACTTATATCTATTCATATTTAGCATCTTAAAAATGTTTTTTTTTAATAAAAACTCTTACCTTCCATCTTAGAATCAATACTGTGCACGGAGGTCCCAAGGCATTAGAACAGTAAGGTCTAGGCAATCAGGGTTAAGTGACTTGTTCAGGGTCACACAGCTAAGGAGTATATGAGGCCAGATTTTACTTCTCAATCCACTGAGCCATCTAGCTGTCCCCCATACATAACAACTTAATGAGTCTTGACTGAATCTTCATTCAAAATTTCCCAGGGAAAGGGACTCCTCAGCTTTTCATGTGCCATCCATTTGGTCATCTCTAATTGTTAGCACATTTCACCTTATATCCATTTGAAATCTTCCTACCTTGCAATTCTACCTCATTCAGTTGATCCCAGTTCTCCTCTCTGAGGCCAAGAAAAACCTCTAATCCCTAGTCTACGTACATATCGATCTTTCGGATACATAATCGTGTCCTTTCTGAGACTTCCCATCTCCAAACTAAACCCTCTCCATGCCTTTAACAGATCTTTGCATGCAGAATGTACACTACTTCAGAGCAGAGATTGTCTCTTTTTTTGTCAATGTTTCCCCAGCATGTAGCAGAATGTCTGGCACACAGTTGGTGATTAATAAATACTTGCTGGTTGACTGATACGCAATAATCTTCAGTCATTTGACCATCCTGGTTACCTTCTTCTGGAATTAGCCTTGATTATGTGGCTTTTTTTCCCAAACGAGATACAATACTCTGGTCCAACCAAGATAGAGTCAGTCAATTAGTCAAGAATAATTGATTATTCCCAGCTGTGTGACCCTGGGCAAGTCACTTGACTCCCATTGCCCACCCTTACCACTCTTCCACCTAGGAGCCAATACAGAGAAGTTAAGGGTTTAAAAAGGAAAAAAAAAAAAAAGAATAATTGATTAAGCTCCTACTATGTGATAGACAAAGCATTGCAGGAAGATGGCCATCATCATTGTTGTGACACTTTTTGGCCAAAGAGAACATGAACCTTCTTGGCTGCCAGAGCATGCCATGGTGGCATTTATCTGGAATGGAATGGAATATAAGGATAGATGGTCCATGGAGTCTCCTGCTCTTTGAAGTGATCGTTTAATGAAAAAAGTGTGAGAACTCCTAGTTAAGGTGCAATTTTTGTGAACCTTTGAGGTGATACTTTGAATTTTGAGATGCTCTTCTCTTTCTTAAGGCTCCAGATGCCAAAGTTACTTTGAGTCAGTTCCATAAAGCACTCACATCTGCACTCTATTCCTCTCTTATGACCATCAAATCCATTTTTTAAAGTAATGTCAGCCTTCCCCTAAGGTCTGGGGAAATGCCACAAGCAATATTTGAGGAGGCTTCGATGGCCCGCAGAGCTCCAGAAAAGATCTGATCACGAGCCTGGAATCTCTGCTTTCAAGGCAAAGACCTCATGGCATATGCCAGATTTAGAATGCTTAGATCACAGCTATCCACAGAAATTTAGAATGTGTAGATCGTGGCTGTGCATAGAAAATATGTGCCGCAAAATTCTAATGACTATATTCTGAGAGGCAAGAAGAAGAGTAAAGAATATTTCTAGACCCCACTCCAAGCTGCCTTGGGGGTCCAGGAATACTGAATGCCAAATGAGTAATTAGACTATAAAGAAAAGAGAGAGCTATGAGACCTCAGTTGATCAAAAAGACCAGAAGAAAATTTTATTTGAGCTCACAGCAGGAGTATACCAAGAGCTTCTTCCCTTCCTTCTGGAAATCACTTTTAGAGGGAGTAGTTCTGACAAGCCAAGAATCTGTCAATAGATGAGCTCTCAAAGGAGCTAAACTTGAACATGGCAGCCCCACTATAATAGGCAGACTATCCCTGAAATCATCCATCCAACCATCAACAAACAAACAAAAACATTTTAGGGTCTCTTTATCTTGTGTTTGAGAAACAAAGGTTTTAGTTCCTTAAAGAGGGAAGGGCGTTAAGCTGATTTTTTGTTTTGATCAAATTTGGGGGAAAAATGCTTAATAAATTGAGTTGAATTTCCATAGGGCTTACTGATGATAACATACCAAGAAAAAATTGTCAGTCTGATCCTTGTTCTTCACATTCCTTCCTCCTACACATACTTTCTTCCATTTTATTATTATTATTATTAAAATTTCTTGGGGCAGCTAAGTGCTCAGTGGATTGAGAGCCAGACCTAGAGATGGGAGGTCCTGAGTTCAAATCTGTATCAGATACTTCCTAGCTGTGTGACCCTGGGCAAGTCACTTAACCCCAATTGCCTAGCCCAGTGGTTCCCAAACTTTTTTGGCCTACCACCCCCTTTCCAGAAAAAATATTACTTACTGCCCCTGGAGATTATTTTTTTTTTAAATCTTAATAGCAATTAATAGGAAAGATAAATGCACCTGTGGCCATCACTGCTCCCCTGGATCACTGCAGCACTCAACAGGGGGCGGTGGTGCCCACTTTGGGAATCACTGGCCTAGCCCTTACTGATCTTCTGCCTTAAAACCAATACACAGTATTGATTCTAAGACAGAAGCTAAGGGTTAAAAAAAAAATTCTCTTCTTTGCCTTATTTCATTCCTTAAATCATCATTCGTTCATTTTTTAAAAACATTCTTTGTCTACAACTTTTCCCTTGGG
The DNA here is from genome assembly GCF_016433145.1 of Gracilinanus agilis. NCBI lineage: Eukaryota > Metazoa > Chordata > Mammalia > Didelphimorphia > Didelphidae > Gracilinanus > Gracilinanus agilis. Next base: position 43,699,886 of record NC_058134.1, read on the forward strand.
ACTCATTACAAAAAAATTACAAAGCATGAGAAATTATTGGGGGTTAAAAGGAATGATCAGACACTTCAGGGTTATTTATGAGATCAAAGATGCCAAGAAGGAATAAGCCTATAATCAAAATTTCTGACAAATGAGATATTTGTTGTTTAATTTCCTGCAGGGTGTGTATACAATTTGTCATGTATACAGTTATAACACCTTCATTCAATAAACATTTACTACTATTTCTGCCACACCAGAGGAAGTTGTTAATAGCTACCTGATAGCCTAACACACTTGCTCACAAATCATTTATCTGAAAATGTAAAAAAGTCACAGTATATAATGATGATGGTGATGATGACGATAGCTAACATTTCTATAGTGCTTACTATGTGCCAGATACTGTACTAAACACTTTATAATTATTGTATCATTTGATCTTCACTACAACCCTGGGAATTATTATTCCACTTTAGAGATGCACAGGTTTAGTGACTTGCCCAAAAGTTAATTAACTTGACCCGCTGTGGTCCAGTGGAGTCTGGAAATATTCTGTTTTCCCCTTGCCTCTCAGAATAATGTAATTAGAACTGTGCAGCACATATTTTCTATACACAGCTACGATCTATACATTTTAAATTTCCATGATCAGTCATGCTCTAAACGTTCTAAATTTGGTATATGCCATATAAAGCTAGTAAGTGTCTGAGGCTGGATTTGAATTCGGCTTCCTGACTCCTGGGTCTAGCACTCTATCCACTCTGTCTCTTCAGTATATTAATACTTCAAAGATCTGAGATGTTACTGATATGAACAGTCTCTCCATGAAGGCAGAGAGTACGCTGGGCCCCCAGTTCCAAAACTGTTCATGAGTTGCAATGACTAAAAAATTTTATCACTCTGTGCCAGACTCATGATAAGCCTCAAGCACTAAAAGAAAAAAAATGTTTGTCAAATGAACCCAAACAGACTGGCTGCTTCTTGGATGACATCCATACACTACCACTCCTGTACTTGGAAGATCATAGATCTGAAGCTGGAGGGACCTCAAGGCTAAAGCTCAAATTTTTCACATGAATGAACTGAGGCACAGAGAAGTTGTCACTTGCCCAAAGTCATACAGCAAATAAGTATGCAAAGAGGGACACAAAGCTGGGTTTTCTTGACTCCCTGTATATTATTCCATGCCATCTTGTTACTCAAAGGCTTTCACCTCCACACCAGCCACAAAGATGGACTTAATTCAGAATGGACTGAAGTTTGTCTTTTGTTAAGTAAAGGCATCGTATAAACTCTATTTGGGGGCTGATTTGTAAGCTCAAGGGAGGAAATACTTTTATGAAACAATGGAGAACTCTTCAAAAAGCACCTTTTTATAGTCCAAGGATATGAACAGGCAGTTTGCAGAAGAAGAAATCAAAACTATCTATAATCATATAAAAAATGCTCCAAATCTCTCTTCATTAGAGAAATGCAAATCAAAACAACTCTGAGGTACCATCTCACGCCTATCAGATTGACTAATATGACAGAAGAGGCGAATGACAAATGTTGGAAGAAACGTGAGAAAATGAAGAGTTGTCAACTTATCCAACCACTGCAGAGAACAATTTGGAACCGTCCCCAAAGGACTTTAAAGCCACCCATACCCTTTGATGTAACCACACTACTACGAGGTCTGTAAGGAGAAAAGACTTGTACACAAAAATACTTACAGCAGCCCTTTTTGCAAAGATTTGAAAACTGAGGAGATACCCATCAATTGAGGAATAGTTGAACAAATTGTGGCAGACGACTGCATTGGAATACTATTGTGTTATAAGAAATGATAAGCAGGAAGATTTCAATAGAACCTGGAAAGACTTACATGAACTGATGCAGAGTGAAGTGAGCAGAACCAGGAGAATATTGTTCATAGTAACAGCAATACTGGATGATGAGCAACTGTGAATGACTTAGCTTTTCACAGCAATACCATGATCCAAGACAATCCCAAAGGATTCATGATGAAAGATGGCATCTGCCTCCAGAGAAGAACTAATGGAGTCTAAATGCAGACCAAAGCATACTATAGTTCACTTTTTTCATTTGTTGTTATTTGCATTTTCTTCCACAAGAAGATTAATAAGGAAAACTGTTTTACATAGTTGCATGTATAAAACTCATACCAGATTGCTTACTGTCTTAGGGAGAGGGGAAAAGAGAGAGGAATAGAAAGGGAGTCTTTAAAAAGACTGATGTTTAAAATTATTTTTACATGTGATTATGGAAAAAAATATTATTTTATTAAAAGCACCATTTAACACCCAACAGTTAGTTGATATGCTAATTATGTTATTCTTTTCTAGCTATTAAAGTAGTTCCCCTGGGGAGCTTTATTCCTTTATAATATTTAGTAATATTTATTATATTATATTATTTATTATTATATTATATCATATAATAATAATTAGTAATATTTCCTTTGCTTAGTTATCAATTCAGTGTGACAAGAATGCATGAAGTACCTACAACATTCAAG
>NC_058134.1:43712275-43754621 GCF_016433145.1 Gracilinanus agilis
GAGGGGAGAGAGAGAGAGAGAGAGAGAGAGAGAGAGAGAGAGAGAGAGAGAGAGAGAGAGAGAGAGAGAGAGAGAGAACCCAAATGCATCCCTACTGGAAATTTATACAGGATTACCCATTGTTAATCCTCAGCCACAAATCAAGTCATCTTAACCCCCCAGTTCTCCCATTATCTGACTGTGTGACCAGCCCATCAAAAAAGTAATAGCCCCAAACATAGCCAATGGTTGAGCAAAGGAAAAAGAGTGTGTTAAGCAGGAGCCCACTTAGTAATTTTACTTGGATTCAATAAGCATCCCTTTAGTTTTCTAAATTCAATTAATCATCAGTTCAATTAATGAATCAGTTACTCAGCTGAGAAGAGCCCCCACTGGAGCTGCTGACTGCAACATAGTCAGGCATGTGCACACACCCAAGGACAGACAAGATAACTTAACTGTTCCCCTATGATCTCATAACGTCCCTCATTTTGCACCTTTCTAAGGCATCCACTATGTAATATTTTATGTTTTCATTATCTCTTTTCCTAAACTGTAAGTTCCATGAAGTCCCAGCCTGGGTCATGTCCTCTCTAAACTTTACAACTCTTCCTGCTTACTATAGTGCATTGCTCACAGTAGATGCTGCTCCTTGTTTGCAGAGGGAGTGTTAGAGGCAGGATGTGAACTTCCCAAGCCTAGGTCTTGGTCTCTCTTTTACCACACTTACCTCAGCCCTAAACTGTAAATGAAGCTTTCTACAAAGCAGGAGAAGGGAGTAAGGCTGGGTGCTTAGGACAGAAGTCCTCTCAGGTTCCAAGGGAACCCCGATGACTCAAAGGGAAAATGATCTGCCTAAACCACCAGCAGAGCGCCACTTTTAGGCACGGTAGTGAATCTGACCCAAAGATCCTTGCTGGGAAATGGATGAAGGAAAATGATCTTCCTTTCATGGAGTCCGTACGCAGTGGAACCTACACTGAAAGAAGCAACATGCCACTGTTGACAGTCAACTCCAGTCTTTGAAAAGAATCTTAGCCTGGGAGTTAGCTTGAGCTCAGCCCAGACTCTGCTACTAACCACTTGGGTGACCTTGTACAAATCATTCGTCTTTATGGACCTCAACTGTAAAATACAAGGGTTAGACTAAATGATTGCTAAAGTCCCTTCCAGCTCTAACAAAGAGGATTCTGTGACTGCCTGGAGCCCTCACGCAGGCCCTGGGCCCTTTGTTACCCCCCAAAGAACAGTGTGTAATCCAGAGCTTTAGAGATAGAAGCTTTATTTCTGGTCTAAGACCATCGCTCCTCCTCTCCTTCCTCATGTTCTCCCCCAGTCTCCAGCTCCCTCCCCAAAGCCAGGAAGGTCAGAGAGAAACTTACTGCAAGCTCCACAGGTGAAGCAGCTGTCATGGTAGAGGTTCCCCATTGCTTGGCAAGCTTGGTTGGCTCCAAAGACACCCTTATTGCATTTCACACATGCTCCTATGAGGGAAAAAAGAAACGCCACACTGTCAGGAAGAGAAGAAGCACCATAAAAGACATGCATGACCCATCTCTCGTCATCATTAATAACCCAATTATCCCAAGTCCAATTGATTGTTCCTCTGCATCCATCCTTGAGCTCCATTCCTATTACTTTCCAAAATGTAGCCTTGGTTTCAGCTAAGCTTCTCCTTGTCTGCTTTTTTTTTTTTTAACCCTTACCTTATGTCTTCGAATCAATACCATATATTGGTTTCAAAGTAGAAGAGTGGCAAGGGTTAGACAAGTCTTTGAATAAAATGTCTTTGAATAAAAAAAGAAGGAATCTGATAGAAACTTTAAAAGTTAATTTCATATTTATTATATTCTTAAGAAGAAAAGCAATTTCTAGATAACAGAGATTCAGTTTCATGTGCAGTCCTCTCTCCTCATTCCCCAAGGTTGCTGAAAATACTCATTTTGTTTGGTTTTTAATAAGTTTAGAATAAAAAGAAAATAAAATGGGGGAGGGGAATCTTATAGTCCCACAGTACAGGCTACCATGAATTGTTCCTTATTTAGTATGTGATTACACACATACTGTTAGTACTCCTCCACTGTTAGTACAAGATATACCAGGATTGAAGAAATAGGAGCACCTGGAGTCATCAGGTAGCCTTCCTACACGAGATGGTGCTTGAACTGAGCTTTGAAAGAAATAGATTGAATGATACATGTAAAATCCAGTGGAATTGTGCATTGGCTACCAAAGAACATGAATCATGTAACCATGGAAAATTTTTCTTAATTAATCAATAAAAAAAATACCAAAAAAAAAAAAAAAGAGAGAAAGAAATGATTGTAAATTCCATTAGATTGTAAGTAAGCTCCCAATGGGCAGGGAATATCTTTTGCCTCTTTTCAGGATAAAAGTGTCCTTTTCAGGATAGATCATCCACCTTTGGAGTCCACCTTTTTTGCCCAACTCTTAACTGTGGCTCCAAGAAGACATAGCATGACCATCTTGGCAGACCACCTAACCCAGGTTGAGGGTAACCAACAGTACACAAACCCATTCATAAGTTAGGAGTATGCCTACTCCAAGCACGTAAAGACTTCCCCCAGCAGAATGGGTAGATGAGAATAATTTGTTCCAACAGCCATGAAAGTGGCTGAAGCAGGCAGGCTTGGTCAGACCTAGAAGACACCAAGGTTGTCCACTGCCTCCTAGACCATCACCCGTTGTTCTGACTTTTGTCTTGCCACTGGACTTGGATGACTCTGAAAGAGAGTGTGGAGCTCTGCCTCCCTTAAATTCAACTCAAGCACAAGTCAAGATGTCACCTCATGATGTCACTAGTCCTCTTCAAAAACAAAGGATGAACAACAACAAATGTTGGAGCCAAGACAAGTCAGGCTTTCCAATTCTAAGACCCAGCACTCTTCTCATTATACCGATGGTTCTCAAAGTGTGGTCTGAGGTTCTGAGGAATCATTGAGACCTTTTTTGGGAGAGGCGTCCATCAGATCAGAACTATTTTCATAATAGTACTAACCTATTCTGATTTCTAATACAGTAAATATCAGTAGAAGTCATAAAAACAACAGATCTTTGGGAACCCTCAATAATTTTTAAGAGTGTGAAGGGATCCCAAGACTAGAAAGTTTTAGAACTGCTACATTATTCTATGTTCTCTCATCATTCATCTCATCACACTGCTGCCCAAGTACTTTTCTTTATATGTAGATCAGCCCATTTGATTCCCTCACTCAACCAACTTCAAAGGCTTCCTATTACTTCTAGAATAAGACACAAACTATTTAGCTTTTAAATTGATTGAATGTTGCTAGTGTTGAAGACTGTGTCTTTAAGATGAATTCACTGGGACATATCTTAGAGCACACCTTCCTGGAAAATATGAGAATACATCATAATACAGAGTAACTGGAGATAGCTTTCTAATTTTTTGTGTTTATATCCAAAGGAAGATCATTCTCCTTGGGCTAATGCCAGCCATTTGAACATGTGGGTGCTGAGAGCTCCCAGGCATTTAATGAAGGATTTCCTAGCACTGTATCTCTTCTGGAAATGCCATGACCTCATCACCTTGTTATTCTGAAATTTAGTGAGCTCCACAGCACCATGTTGATGCAGTGAAATGCTCCATCCTTTTCATCCCATAGATTGAAGGGTTGGGCACCTCTGCTTTGAATTGGTTCCCCAATAGGGACTTAAGGAAGAGATGCAGGTAGCTGTATAGATTGGGGGAGGGGGGAAATCAAACTGTCAACAAGCATTTATTGAGTGACTACTATGTACACTACTGGTTTAATAATGTCCAGAAGATGGTCCTTTTGTGTACATGTAGAACAGAGCTCCATGACGCTGCTAGAAGAGGACGTTTCCTTCCACCAGCTCTCCATTGCTGTGAAATGTATCAAAGATACTGTGGTTCCTCTTTGCCTGAGGATTATGATATTCAAGGACATCTATAATCAATCCACAAGCATTTATCAAGAGTCAGTTATAGGGGGGCAGCTGGGTAGCTCAGTGGATTGAGAGCCAGGCCTAGAGATGGGAGGTCCTAGGTTCAAATCCGGCCTCAGACACTTCCCAGCTGTGTGACCCTGGGCAAGTCACTTGACCCCCATTTTCTAACCTTACCACTCTTTTGCCAATACACAGTATTGATTCCAAGACGGAAGGTAAGGGTTTAAAAAAAGTCAATTATGGGTTAGCCACCATGCTCAGCACTGGGGATAGAGAAAAAAAAACATGGCACAGTTCCTACTCTAAGCATGCTTACATTATATTGGGGGAAGCAACATGTACACATAATGTACAAACTATATAAAAGTTCATATATGAGAGGCAGTGTGGAGTAACGGGAAGACCTGGGTCCAGATCCTGCCTCTGACCCATCCTGACTGTGAGATCATAGGTAACCTCTCTAAATGTTGAGAATTTCACTAAGAAATCCTCTGAGCCTATATCATTGCAAAGAAAACGTCGCTCAAAGAAGATATCAATCGGTGCTGGCAGAGAGAGTTCCTCCTCATTCTGGAGTCCCCAGTATCAATGAAATCAGAGTTCTGGTCCCTCTCTCCATCTAGAGTGGATTGATGATTCTGGTGAGGAGACAATAGCAACTGGGCTCATGTCTAAGGCCAGGATTGAGCTAAGCTTTGAGCAAAGGTAGGGATTCTAATCTTGTGCCAATATATATTTCCTGCTGAATTTCACCACCTTCCCCTTCCTGCATCCTCCACTGGAGCCAAACAAGACAGCTAGCTGGTTGTCCAGTTCCGTATTCCATCTTCCCTTTGCACACATTCACAGGAACCATGCTCCAATGCCTGGAATGCCTTCCCTCTTTGTTTCTGCCTTGCTGAGTCTCTATCTTCCTTCAAGGCTTGGCTCAGCTAGGTCATTTCCTCCCTTTCCCCTTTCCCTTTCCCCTAGCCCTTTGCTGAAAATGTCTGCCTCTTCCTCAGAATCCTCAGAAAAAGGCTTTGTCCGTGTTGTCTTTCTCTCTCTGAATACACATAATATCCCTTGAAGGAGAATACAAGCTATTTCTTTTTTTCATATTCCTATCCCCAGCATCTAGGACAGTTCCCTGTACACAGAAGGGGTTTAATGGATGTTTGTTGAATTGAAGTGAGTTAGGTGCACTATTCCTGAGTCAAAGAAACACACTCATTGGGGGTTTCACATTTTACTCTATTGCTAGCCCAGCCAGGGACCCCAAAGATATTTAGAGAAAGTCCCTGTTCAAAAATAAACTTTTCAAGGAATAGTGGAATTTTGTTATTGGATCTTTTTAAGGGCTCCCAGAAATGCACTGTGCTAACCACTCAGAACCATTTTGACTCTTAACAAATGGTATCGTCAGTGGTTTTAGCCCTGGGGGAGTCTTGAGTGTGGAGATGGGAGGGAATAGGGAATGTTCTAATATATTACTAGGCCACTAGAAGGTCAACCTACTGACTCAACAGCAAAGTGTTTTAAGGTTCAAATGAGAAAACAAGTGGCATAGGGCTAGAGAGAAACTCTCTAAATTAGACAGACATAGGTTTAAATTCCATCTCTGACTCAGCATAGCTGAGTGACCTTGGGCAAGTCCCTTGACTTTTCAGTGCCACAGGCAACTAAGAGTATAAATTTGGAGATCAGGTGCTGTTTTTTTGATCTGCTAGATAGGAGAGCTAGTGCCCCGAACCTAGTCCTGAACCCCATCCCTAGAGACACTTCTGTCCTGTGTTCCTTTGCCCTGGGCAATGAGGGTAATTTTGTTGGTAGCTACTAAAACACATTCAGACAAGAACAGATGTAAAATTGAAAGAAGTTAATAACAAGAGCTAGTTTCTTACATACCCACCCATTCACCTCCATACTCATTTCCCCCTACTATTCAACTTAACTTTCAAGCTTATTCCACTGTAGAAATATACTTCACAAACAAGTCAGCTACTAAGACCAGTTAATTGTCACACAAACAGAAGAGGCTCAATCTTCCCAGATGAACTAATCGACAAAAATAACACAAGGAAGGGATCTGGACCTCAATATAAAAATGTCAGTCAGTAGCCACTCTTGCCTTAAATTGGGATTGCTCAGCCAAAGAGGCATCTAAATAAATGAGTCAATTCCACCAGTGTGAAATTAAAATCTGGATTTGCTTTGCTCTAATTAGAGGGAATAAAATTAGATTAAACTCTTCCACTCAGACACACGGATGGTACATTGATGTGGACATCTCAGTTTTCAAATAATTTCTCCTTTTTACCCCTCTGGTAAGGAGATTTAGGGCTAGAAGGGGCATTGGTGAGATTAGTCCTACCTTCTTAATTTGCCAGTGAAGAAAGCAAAGCACGGAAAAGTTAAGTGATTTACCCAAGGTCGCCCAGAAAGTTAATGGTAGAGCTGGGACTCAAACCTACATCCTCTCATTCCAATCCTTTGGACAAGTCAGTTCACTTCTAAGGTCTTTGATTTCCTCATTTATAAAAACAAAGGGGTTAAACTAGATGGCCATTGCGCTACCTTCCAGCCCTAGATTAAACCACTCTGCCTAATTTAGGTCTAAATTCTCATAATGCTTTCCTCTACTGTATCTCCGTAATTTAGACTTTCCTCTGACGTACCTAGAGTTAAGACGATCCAGGTATGAGCCCTACTTTTGACTCTAGCTGTGTGATCTTAGATGGATCACTTAACATCAGAACCTCAGTTTTTCTAGGTGTAAAATGGGGATATATAAAAATACCTGTGATAGGGAGCAGCTGGGTAGCTCAGTGGATTGAGAGCCAGACCTAGAGACGGGAGGTCCTAGGTTCAAATCCGGCCTCAGACACTTCCCAGTTGTGTGATCCTGGGCAAGTCACTTGACCCCCATTGCCCACCCTTATCACTCTTCCACCTATAAGTCAATACACAGAAGTTAAGGGTTTAAAATTTAAAAAAAAAATACCTGTGATACCTACTTCACAGGGCTCTGTAAAATTCAAATGAGATAATGTATGCAAAGGTGTTCTCCCAACTTTAAAAGATCATAGATGAGTTATTAGCATTATTAATGTTAGTCTTCCTATTATTCTGTCATTGATACACTGATTCACATACTACCTTAAAAAACTTAAGATTCTGGTTCCCTATTCTGTAAAAAAGAACTAGTTCTACCTATAAAAGCTGGTGAGAAACTAGGGTGAGAGGGTCTGAGAAGGTCTTGAGGGCTCTGGGTCTGAAAAGTTCTAATACTGAATAGGACACTTTTGGTCATTGGTTTCTTGCTCTATAAAATGAAGGGGCTAAACTAGCCAGTGACCCTACAAGTGTCTGTCTAAGGGATCTGGGTTGGAGAAATATTGTGATCAGACCCTGCCTCCATCAATTACTAAGTGACCATGGGTTAATCACAATTGTAGGAGCAGGGGCTGTTGGACTACCCAATCTCTAAGATATCTTCCGAATCTAAATGTACGCTCTTCTTTCTATTTGAGAAACTGAGTGACAAAATAGGTTATGTTGGCAATGCGATAGAAAAGGAAAAAGAGGATCTCAGTTCCTAACCACTATACTCTGGGGACCCCAGGGGTACATCTGGAGCAGGCCACACCAGAAAAGGGTTAACCTGTTTTCCTGACAATAACAATGGGGTGAAAAAATCACCAACACTATGGTCTAAGAATGAGCTGGGAATTTGTGGAGGAGTAGTTCATCTTTTTGTTCTCCCTCCCTCCCCACAGGCAGTCATCATCATCTCTTTCCCATCTAGGTGAAGAAAGTGTGTGGTCTCAGGGTATAATTCTACCAAGAAGCAGTTCTCACTGCCTTTGCTAGTAGGACAGTCTGGAAGAACAGGTGGTTCTGCATCAATAGCATCAGTAGATAGATCCTTTCTTCATCCCCGATTGTAATTCTGGGAGCCCACAGGCAGGCAATGTGGCCCCACACACACACCCCTCACTCTGTGGTTGGTCAATTGTCGATGGCCTCAATGTCAGCCACAGGAATGAATGAATGAATGAATGAATGAATGAATGAATGAATGAATGTGACAAAGAGACAGAAAAAGAGAGGAGCAAGAGAGAGCCAGTTTCCTGCCTACCTTCTTTTCCCTAACCTAAAAGAAAGCCTTTAGGGAAGACAGACAACAGAAAGTCACAGAAAATTCAATAAGATGTAGACTGAGAGCTCAATGGAAAACCCAGGGCTATAGTATTTATTTAGATTCATAAGAAGTTTATATATACAAAGGATGATTGATTATTCACCTTATCTCATTAGCTGAGAAATCAGAGTAATCCTCTGTCTGCACCCAGAGCCTCCATCAGAGGCACTCCAGAAGCCAAGAATATGTGTGTGTGTGTGTTTTTTAATTAAATTGTTATTCACAAAATTTGAGGGAGGAAGTATTTGCTTATTTGAATGATCTAAAACTAGAGTGGGAAATAGTGGAAAGAACTCTGGATTTGAAGTCTAGTGGTGTGGATTCTAATCCTGGCCTGAGTCTCTCACTCCCTGTGCAATCTTGGGTAAATGATTGTACCTCTCTGGGTCTCAGTTTCTTTGTAAATATGGGGTAGGGGATAAACAGTGGAATAGATGCCCTTAGAGGTGCCATCTGATGTGTAAGTACAGAGTATTTTCCCAAGGACTTAAATAAGAAGATACTTTCTCCTCCTCCCACCCCATCTAAAAGATGAAGTGGAGGCAGAGAGTGGGCTATGACTTATCTAAGCTATCCATTGTTGTTGAATCAGGGCAGAAGCCCTATGCCCCTGCCTCCCAACTGGGATCTCATCCATCAGATTTTAAAAGACTCCTAGGCAGTGAATAATCAAACCATGGTTTTAATTAGGATCTCAGTTTTCCTTCTTTTTATTTTAAAACATTTTACTGATAATTTTTTAAAAAGTCATTGTCATTGCCTTTGTGACAATGTAAAATTCAGCCAAACCAATCAGCCCAGTGATCATGTCTGAAAATGTATGCCCCATCCTACCCCATAGTCCACCACCTCCCTAATGAGAGACCAGAGGCATGCTTCATTTCACCATCAGTCCTTGGACTCACATGACAATTGACTGCTGCATTGAGCAGAGTTCCAGTGTCATTGAATATTGTTCTCTGGACATTACTTTGATCATTTGTGTAAACTGTTCTGCTGGTTCTGCATACAAATCTTCCCAAGTTCTCAGATTTCTCTTTGAAAATCCAACCTAAGACTCTCTAAGTTTGTCCAAGCTCCTCCTCTGAGTTGAGTTCAGCACCAAGGCTAGTGCCAGACCTTTCCCTACTGGGGGCAAAATGGATTTCTTTCTTTAAAGGAACCAGTCAATGCCCCTTCTGCTCCAGCCACTCAGGAAGACTTGGGTACAAGTCTCTGTAGTACTTACTGGATGTGTGACCCTACTTCTGTAATATGCTTCTTAGAGCCCCAGCCAACTCTCTAAGACTAGAAATTGTGAAACAGTTGCTGATTTGCATTTGATAAAGTGAGTTTCTACATGAGAAGTTATTTAAACCAAGGTAATCACAGCTCCAATTAAAAAACAAACAAACATTACATTGAAATCCTGCTCAGGTGCTTCCCTGTGATATTGAAGGCCAAGCAACCAAGACTCTCCAAAGCTATGCCAGGGGAATACAAGAGCTGTCAGGTGGAAAGGCTTCAGCTATTGGTCTTAAAACCAACAAGGTTGGGGAAGAGCCTTTCAGGGTCCTGTCTAGCAACTCTTCTAGCTATTATGGAAATGTGGTAGGCACTCATGGAAATATATGGAAATATGGTAGTCACAAGATCATAGAACCACACCTAGAAGGACCCTTGGAGGTCATCTAAGCCAATTCCTTCATTTGTCAGACGAGAAAACTGAGGCTGAGGCTGTAATTTGCCAAAGATTTCAAAAGGTAGTGTCAGAAGTGGGATTCTCTGTCCTCTGACTTCTCCAAAGAGTTAACATCCTTTAGTGGTATGGAAAGGTTTGACCAGGAAGGATAATTTTGGTAAGCAACTGAATGTTGTCTAGCCCAGGCCTCCACTCCTGTTCTAACCCCAGACTAATTTTCTGTGGGTCAAATGGACCTCATACAGTCTGGTAGAGTAGTTATTTTTGACTACCTCTTCCCACAACATTGTCTTGTGACTGTCTCTCTGGCCCCAGGTGAGAGCTGCTGACCACACAGGATAATTGAGTCCCTTGGCAGTCCTTGTAGACCCAGAGGAAAGGAAGTGAGGGCTGACTAACTTAATGGGGAGAGGATGGAAGTAAGAGATATGGCACAAGGCCAGAATAGGGACACTGGGAAAGGCTTAGGACACTGATGATATCCTGGCACACCAGTGGATAATATCAGTGACAAAACTGAATAGAGGTTTGGCTGTTGGTTTTTTGGTTGTTGTTGTTTTCAGTATTCAGGGTCCAGGCTATGGATTGTGCTCTTTGGCCTCTTTCTGAACATCTGATATCCAAAAGGAGAAGCCAAATTGAACTCCCTGTAAGAGGTCTTGGATAGATCTAAGTGAAACTAGATGCAGAAATGGGCCCACCATGGCTTGGCACCAAGAAACATTCCTCGTCCCCTCCACACCCTGACCCTGTTTGTCCACAATGCTAAAAATAACATGAACAGGAAAGGGCTTAGCAAAAATGCTTATTCCTTATGATGCTGGGCACTTGACCAACGCAAACAGGGAGAAAAACCATCATCTACCACCCCCTCTCACGATGCCCTTGGAGAAAAGTTTCTTGTACACTGCCCCTCCCACTTCTGTTCTTTCTTCCTTGTGCCTTATTTTTTCAAGATTACATTAACATAACTGAACTTTATTCAATTATAAATACCATGCTGAACCCCAAAGATGAGCTGAACAAATGCACCTCTCTCCCCACCTTCACTGCAGAGGTAGAGGAGCTACAGGAATGGAATCTTGTTTATAAATCAGGCAGCATTATTTTGAGTAGTTTTATTTGAATTGCCTCTTTTCTCTCTCTCTTGGGTTTGATCTTTGTTGCAAGGGGAGTGTCATTGGGTAGGGAAGAAGAGAAAATTCAGAAATGAATGGGATATGAAAATAAAAGGTGTTAACTCTTTTAAAACCATTGAAAAATAAGTTAGATTTGATCAATATCTTTTTTTATATAACACAATCACTTCTGGAAATACTCCTAAACTACTGCCAACCCAGTATGCCTTCCCTAGTAACAAAGAAAAACAATTAATTACACATGCAGCCATGATCTACTACTTCTCCAAGAAAAGGAGAACGGTACATTGCCTCATCTATTCTCCAAGGAGACCAAGACTGGACATTTTAATCAGGCAGTGTTCCATTTTGTTCTGGTCTTCATTTCCATTACTATAGACCCTATGCATATTTTTCTGAATCGGCTTACTTTACTCTGAATCAGTTCAGAAAAGTCTTTCCATGTTTCTCTGAATTCTTCATATTCATCATTTCTTATGACACAATCATATTTCATTACATTCTTATACTACAATTTGTTTAGCCATTCTCCAATAGATGGACACTCACTTGTTTCTAATTCTTTGGTAAAACTAAATATGTTATTTAAAACATGTTGCTCTAAATGGGCCCTTTTTTCCCTGACTTTCTTGGGGAATAGACCCAGCAGTGGGATCCCTGATTTAAAGGTTGTTGTTTTTTAAACCACATTTAACATGATTTCTGCCTCATGCCCAAGCCACAAAGGAAGTTTTCAAGGTCATTCAAGTTATTGGGTAACAATACCCATCTGCTTTCTTCACTCCAAATACCCATTTTAAACAAATAACTATGACTAAACTATAAGATTTAAAAATGAAAGATACCTTAGTGATCATTTACTCTAACCCCATTTTACAAAGGAGGAAATTGAGGCTCAAGAAGAAGGGAGCTACCCCAAATCATGTGGAAATAAGTGGCAAAGTTAGAACCCAGACCTATTCTGAATCCAATGAAAGCTTCACTTCATGAAGGCCAAAATAAAAGTTTCTGGTAAAACATTTCACAACTGATATAATCCAAATTTGTGATGGCATCAAAATCTTGGGCTTTCCCTGATATTCCAAGGGATGACTTTGTAGCCTGCACTTGTCAATACCTTCCAGGCAATCCTAATCTCTCCATACCATTTGTTAAAACTAAAATTATTTCATTTTTTCTTTGGCATATAGGTGTTTAATCACATTTGCTAATTCATAGAAAGCTCCCAAGAGGTAGATTTTATATCTGTGTAGGGAAAATATTCCTAATAATGCAAGCTAGCCAAAAGTGCAGGGATTGAGTGCTAAGCCTAGCATCAGGAAGACTTGAATTCAAATCACACCTCAAACACTTATTAGTTTAGTTGTGTAACTCTTAGCAAGTCACTTAACTTTGTTTGCCTCAGTTTCCTTATCTATAAAATGGGCTGGAGCAGGAAATGCCAAGCCACTCCAGTATCTTTGCCAAAGAAATTTCAAACAGGATCAAAAAGAGTTGGACACAACTGAAAACGACAGAACACTACTGACCAAAAATGCCCTTGGTGGTCCTGGGAGGTACCTAAACTAATGTACTTATTCAATGCCATCTCAATTAAATTACCAAAAAAAAATTCATTTGGAAAAACAAAAAGTCAAAAATATCAAAGAACTATTAAAAAAAATTAAAGGAAGGAGGTTTAAGAGTACCAGAGCAAAGAACCCTTTTCCTAGAAGTCAGAGACCAGATGGTTTGCAGGTGTGTTAAACTTCGGAGGTGTTCAGAGCTCAAATAGAAATAGGAACATAAAACCATACATAAGCATCTCCTCCAGATCATATATTGACTTAGAAAACCACATTATCTATGTTCTATTTATTTTTATTTATTCTGTTAAATATTTCCCAAATACATTTTAATCTTGTCAGAGCTGCATGAGGGAGTATGGGAGTATGGGCAAAGTCTAACACTTCTAGGATAGAGGAGAATCTTAAATGTGGGTTAACCTAAGTGGCCCCTGAGGCTTCTTCCTAACTTGGAAGATCCAGTGATTTTGATTTTTAGTCATTAAAAAGAAAAAAGAAAAAAAGAATTCTTCTCACAGGAACATTTTACACAACAATGACTGTCATTTTGAAAACTGTTTGGGGCCCTGGATTGAAATCATACTTACAAATTTAGCTATGTTCTAGATAAGGAAGGGACCTCAGAAGTCATTAGAACATACTCTTGGAACTGGAAGAGCCCTTAAGAGATAATGTAGTTCAATATTTTCATTTTACAAATGAGGAAACTGAGGCCCAGAGAGGTTTTATATCAGTAGTCTATTGCAGTGCTGAGAATCAAACCCAGAAACTCCTTTGACTGTATGTGTCTTTGAATGTTTAGAAGGACAAAGCCTGGTCCCTTTCTGCAAATTGAGAATAAATTCAGAAAGAGAAAGGGACCACAGAGATTAGTAAAGAAAACTACTTAATCATAATGGAACATTACAATGTCTGTGCAGCAGGGAAAGAGGCAAGTTCCTCTAATAAGAAAGCCAAGTTAAGCTTCAGAAACCAAATGTCCATGAAATTCTCCCAGACTGTTAACAGCCCTCAAAGACCCAGTAGAACACCTGATGTCATCAGTTTGCCCAAACTGCTAGCCTTCTGTCTTGGCAGGAAATAAGTAACCTCAAAAAAGGCTGGCCTTGCAAAACCCAGATTATATCACATGTCTACACTACCACAGACTTTATTTTATGCTGTGTTTGCGTGTGCATTTGCGTGTGCATGTATGTGAATTTAAAACTGTCTGACGGGAGGCAATTCAATTAACTACAAAGATAAACTTGAAAGGTGGTAGTAACATGTGGCCAATTGCTTTCCTAGCTAGAGTTTCAAATATATCATTGATACAGATTTCACTGTCCACACCTGAAGACAGTGGGAGAGACGAGAGGCTGGCTAACTACACCCTCTACCTAAGGTCCCTATCTCAGGTCAGCAGACGTAACAGCACTCAACCTTTTAAGAAAGCTCAAATTTAATTTGTTTTCCCAGAAACATTTTGCCCAAAATAAACCTGTGACTGGACCGAGGAACAATTTAGCATCTCTTGTTTCTATCCTGGAATTCTGAAAAGTTATCTGCCTTGAGTTTTTTTAAAGGTATATTCTGTTAACAATGGGCCCCTTTTGGGAATTTGGGGCAGATGAAAGGGTGAGGCATGAACACTTTTAATTTCTACATCTGGCAAAGGAAAGAAAAAAAACAACTTGTTGGCAGAATAGAAGGGATCTAGAATGAAAGAGATACTGAAGAGAGAAAAAGTTAGCATACAGCAGGCTGCAGACTTCAGAGGAAAAACAATCATTCCCTGTTGCCCGATTTTAACTGTTGCCTGTGAAGGAAGATGGCTTGACACAAGAAGGCTGGGGCTTGATGTGCCTACTATGATTATTGCTTAATCACAGTAAAATTTACAATGAAAAGAACTTGACATTTCAAGTTATGGGATCTATTGTTGGTTTTGATTTTTAGTATCCACACAACTTCTGCGGGGGAATGTCTTTCCAGGATTCATAGAATCTCACAACTCAAGAGAAACTCCAAGATCATTCAGAAGAGTCTCCCACCAGAGGAGAACCCATTGTCGTAGTCTAATCTGGGATTGATGGCAGAGGGAAGGGAGAGAGTGTGCCAGTCTCCCTCCCAGACCCTCAGGCTCCCAACCCAGGATTCCTCCTGGACTTCTTGCCATCTCTTTCCCCCTCCCTATATGCAAGCTGCTGTCAAGGCATATTGATTTCCTCTTTATATTTCTCCAATATGCCCCCTTTCTTTCCTCTGACACTACCCACACTCTAATGAAGCTCTTCTTCTCGTGCCTAGCTTACTACAATAGCTTGTTGCTGGGTCTGCCTACCTCTCCCCACTCCATTCCATCCTCCATTCAGTAACATGATTTCACCCCACACTCGATAAACTCCAGTGGCTCCTTATTGTCTCCAGGACCAAATACAAACTGCTCTGTTTGGCCATCAAAGCTCTTCATAGCCTGGTTCCCTCCTACCTTTCCAGTCTTCCTACACATCTTCCTACACATTATTCCCCGACACATACTCTTCAATTCAGTGACATCAGTCTCCTGACACTCCATCTCTCAATTCAAGCCATTTACTCTGCCTAGAACTCTCTTTCTATTCCCAACTCTGTCTACTGGGCTTCCTGTAAGTCTCAACTAAATTCCCATCTTTTATAAGAAGACTTTCCTAACCTCTCTCAATCCCAGTGCCTTCCCTTTGTTAATGATTTCCTATTTATTCTATCTGTAGCTTGTGATCTCCCCCGTTAGACTAAGCTCCTTAAGGACAGGGACTGTCTTTTGACTCTTTTTGTATCCACAGTGCTTGGCACATAGAAGATGCTTTAATAAATGTTTATTGATGCAAACCTTCATCTGCCATATCAATGCCCTTTGCTGTTACTATCAGCTAGCTCACATGTCTCTAGCTCGTCCATGTAGTTATGAGGAGATTTTTGCCAGTGCTATTCTGGGCACCAAGAGGAATGCCATAGATAGAGGTATCAGTCCAGTAAGTCTATCAAAGAAGGTAATGGGACCACTCTGATGGAGCTTGGTCACAGTCAAGCTATGCTGGCTTCTCTCTGAGATCATGCAGTGCTCAAGAACCACTTGATTCATGACTCATTCTAAAATGGCGCTAGAGGTTAATGCCAAACTTATTCATTTACAAGATGTAATAACAGCTGGCATTCTAATGGTGCTTTATAGTTTGCAATGCTCTTGATCCACTATGGGCAGCTGGTTGGCACCACAACCTTAGATCCTTAGAGATCTCTAAGCACTGGACTTGAAAGTCAGGAAGATGTGACTTCAAAAATCCAGCCTCAGCTATTTCCTAGCTGTGTGACCCTGGACAAATCACTTAACTTTTGCCTTCATTTTTCCATCTGTAAAGAAAAGGAAGGAAAGAAGCAAATGCTTTCTATGTGCCTGGCATCTTGCTAAGTGCCAGTAATAAGTAATACCTCTTTGAGTCCCCATTGTAAACCAGTCTCTCAGGTTGGATAAAAGGAGATAATATAAGATAATAAAATAAAATAATAAAATTAGGATATTTATGAAGATAAATTGAGATCACATAAAATAAAAGTAACAGTAAAATAAGAAAATGAGGCTATTTGTGAGGATAAATTGAGTTAATAAGATAATAATGTAAGATAATAAAATGAAGATATTTATGAGGATAAAATGGGATATTTGTAAAGTGCTTTGTTAAAGTACTATGTAAATGCTCTTATTATTATTACATTATCTCTTTTGAGCCTTATGCAACTCTGTAATGTAGGAATAATTGTCTCTATTTTACATATAAGGAAACTGAGGATCAAGGAGTTTAAATGACTTGCTTATGGTCACATAAAAAAGTGTGTCAAAAAAAATTTTTTAATAAAAAAAAAAAGTAAGTGTCTCAGTCTTCCTTATTCCAAGCCCAGCATTCTACCTATCAAACTACCTTGTCCCTGTTTTACAAATTCACTTCTCTCCTTGCTTTGGAAATCAAGACAATATAATGTTTCTTTTCTTGTACCCTAAGGTAGAGTGTAGACTCTAGAATCCAAGGTCCTATGTTCAAATCCTGTGTCTGACATTACCTATGGGACCAGGAAAAGGGATTTCACCTCCCCTGAGGCTTTAGTCACTTCTCTACCACATGACAGGGGTGGACCAGAGATAGCCTATGACCTCATGTTCTATCCCACTGTCCATAATTTTCCCAAGTTTACTGACAACAGTTCGGTAATCACATCGATGTCATTCGGTTCAGCCAACAGAGAAGAACTCATTCTTAATTTCACACTGGCATTCAACTCCCACTTCAAAAATACTCAGTCTGGCTTGTCCAGATTGAAGATCATTGTTCTCAGTAGAGAAGCTGAAACAAAACTCAGTTGAATTGTTCTCCTTTTTCTTTGTCCTCCACCCCAACAGTGTGCCCATCTGCTTCCTTTTGGGATGTCCCAGACAAAGGTTTAAAAAAAACACACTCTGTCACATGGAGGATTTTTCCACAAACTTCAGCTCATTCTGAGCAAAAGCCTCCCTAACACTCTTCCAACTGGGCTCCCACTCTTTTCTATCCATTCTTACTTGTGGACTCCTCCTCCTGCCCGTCTTTTTCCCATATTCTGTTCCATCTTAGCTCCAAGAGTTCTCTGAACTATCTATGGCTACAATGACTTCTTTTAGTTCTGTCTTGTCTACTTCAATGGGATTATTTAAGAATGAATAGTCAGAATGTTTTTTTTTTTAAGCATCTTACGTTCTACTTAAATTATACGGCTTTTTCAGGTCTCTAGAAGAGAATCCCATCCAATTTTGTGAAATCTGCATTTCTGACAGCTAAGGAATATGCCTGACTTCTTCTACTACTAACTCCCAGATAGTAGTCACTTTCTCCTAGGGTTCCTGTCACTTCCACTTTACCAACCAGTTGGTTTTTTTTTTTTTAATTATGATGTTTTAACAGACAGGAAATGACTAGTAACCAAATTAGGAGTCATTTCTGAATTTGCTGAGTATAGTCAGACCATTGATTTATTAAAGCAAAAAAAAAAAAAACTGGATGAATGAATAAAATGAGGAGATAGAATATGCCATAGAGGCAGTTACAGCCTAACCTATTCAAACAAGCTGTTGACCCTTAAAAAAAGGCAGGGGTGGGGGAGTGGAAGTGAGGTAGGGGAATGGACAAGAAGACAGACATCAACACAGAATACCACTATGGGAAAGTCCTCTCAAATGAAGAATCCAGAAAAATATAATGAGAATTTATGTGTGGAACTGAACTCATTATCTTTCCCCTAAAATATTTTTCTCTTCTACCCTTCCTTATTACTTCCTATAGGCCTAATAATAACATTAGTCCAAGAGGCCCTTGAGAGCAGGGACTGATTTTTGCCTTTCTTTGCATCTCCAGCATTTCACACATTACCTGGCACATGGTACATATTTAATAAATGCTAAATGACTAACAGTAACTCTGTGAGGCAAGGAAGTAGGTGACACAGTAGGTAGCATTGTGTCTAGAGTCAGGAAGACTTGAGTTCAAATCAAGTCTCTCACATAGTTACTAGTTGTATGACCCTTGGGTAAGTCACTTAGCTTCTTTCTCATTTTCTCATCTGTAAAATAAAGATAATAATAGCACCTGCCTCATAGGGCTTCTTATGGGGATCAAAAGATACTTGTAAAATGCTTAATACATTGCCTGACACATATAATAGGTAATAAATCCTTCTTTCATTCCTTCCTTCCCTCCTTCTTTATATCTTTCCTTCCCTCTGTCTTTCCTTCCTTCCTTCCCTCTTTCTTTCCTTCCTTCCTTCCCTCCTTCCTTATATCCTTGTCTTTCTTTACTTCCCCACCCTCTTCCTTCCTTCCCTCCTTATTACATCCTTCCTTCTCTTTTCTTACTTCTCTACTTCTTTCCTTTTTTAACTCCTTCTTTCCTTCCCTCCTTCCCTTCTTCTTTCCCTCTAGAACATCCTAATCATTCAGATTTGCAGCCTCAATGTTATCCTTGATTCTTCATTTTCATTTACATCATATGTCCAAGTCAGCTGCCAAATCTAATAATTTCTATCTCCAAAACATCTCTCATATATGCGCTGCCTTCTCACTGCTCAGATGGCCCTCTCTCTTGTTCAGACCTTCAACATCTCTCATCTGAATAATTACAGTGTACGACAAATAAAATGGAGAGAGGAGAAAGTAGAGGCAGGAGGCTGTGGCAATAGTCTAAGTGGTTCATACATATGGCGGCACACTAGGAAAGACAGGGCAGGGAACAGATGCCAGAGACACATGGAGTCTAAACCAACAGCACTTGATAATAGATGAAATATGGGAGGCAAAACAGAGAGGTCTCTCCAAGGTCTCTCCAAGGTCTCAAATCCATCAGGTTTCACTGTCTAGGAGTATTTGTAGGGTGAGATGGGAAGTCAAGAGGAGTCTAGACTTGATTTTATCTATTTGGAGAATTCTCAAGGGAGCTACAAATTCCCTCTACTGGTTCAGAACCTGCACCTGATCTTCAAGTCTCCATGGTTAACATGGGATCAATTTGAGAGGCATTGAATAAAAATGAGCCAAAGGATGATGGGTTTGAAGTTGAGAGGACATCTTGATAACTCATGATCATTCCTAAGCTTCAGAGGTCTCTCACTCATTGATTTTTTTTCAGTCTAGATTTTCCTGGCATGGGAAATTTCTGATGAAGAAACTCTAGCAAAAAGACAGCTGTACTTCAGCTTAAGAATCTAAAAAGTTGCCATTGGTGCTGAGAGGGAAGTGACTTGCTTGGGATTGTAGAGCCAATATGTCCCATAGGTGGAATTTGAACCCAGGTCTTCCTGATTTGGAAAGCTACTGCGCCAAACTGCCTCTCATAATGGGATAAGGGCTGCAGTTTTTACCTCCTAGGTGAGTTGTAAGAATGAAACAAGTCCAGTACAAAACCCTATCTAAATATTGAATATTATGAAGCCAATAACGAACATTTATTAAGCACCTGCTCTATGAAAAAAAAAATGCTAAGTGCTGAGGATGCAAAGAAAATCAAAACCAGTCTCTGCCTACAGGAGTTCCTATTTTAATGGATAAAACAGCATGTCACCAACTATGAAGGAATGGAAATGGGAGATAATTTCAGAGGGGAAGAACTGGGAGGGAGAAGGGAAAAGCTGAGCCTTGAAGGAAGCCTTTCTATTCCGCTAGTGGGGAAGCCATAGCCTAGAAAAGGGAGTTAAGGGGCATCTCAATTCCTGGAATTCTAGCTACCAAAGCCAGGACCTTCTCCAGGTCGCCAGGCTGCCTTCCCCAAAGGGATGGAAAAAGTGGACAAAATCTTGGGTTGTTTACTTGTTCTATGGTAGCTCTCCAACAAATCAATGACCATTGGTATGTCTTTTCTTAAAACATGGCAAACGTGGAAATATGATAACACATGTACACATTATCATATTACCTGCCATCCTGAGGAAGGGGAGAGAAGGAGAGAACATGAACTGCAAAATGTCAGAAAATGATTATTAAAAATTGTATCAAGAGGGTAGCTGTATGGTTCAGTAGATAGAGAGCCAGGCCTGAGGACAGGGAGGTCCTGGGTTCAAATCTGGCCTCAGGCATTTCCTAGTTGTGTGACCCTGGGCAAATCATTTAACCCCAATTGCCTGGCCCTTACTGCTCTTCTGCCTTGGTACTTAGTAATGATTCTAAGATGGAAAGTAATGGTTTAAAAAAATCATACTGACATATTTGGGAGAAAAAAGTTTGTTTTGTTTTTTTTTTTAAACCCATACCTTCTCTCTTGGAGTCAATACTATGTATTGGCTCCAAGGCAGAAGATTGGTAAGGGTGGGCAATGGGGATCAAGTGACTTGCCCAGGGTCACACAGCTGGGAAGTGTCTGAGGTCAAATTTGAACCCAGGACCTCCCATCTCTAGGTCTCTAGACTCTAAATCCACTGAGCTACCCAGCTGCCCCCAAAAAAGTTTTTTTTTTAAATGGGAAAAATCCCCAAATCAATGATCTTTGAGACAATGAAGGGTGAACATTATACTATTTTTCCCCCTCAGACCTTGACTTTCAGAAGATTATAGCTATGGAGCTGGAAAGCCCTTGTGAAGTCATCTTGTTAAATTCCTCATTTTACAAATGAGGAAATTGAGGAAAAAACAGGAAGTGATCTGCTCCAGATCATACGCAGACTTTGTGGCTAAGCCAGGAATTTTAACTCCTAATCGGGTGTTCTTTCTTTCCTATCATGATGCCTCTCTACATACTTTCTTCCCTCTTCCTTTCTTCTGTGGGAGCAAAAATGCTTTAGGCCTTCATCACATTCACAAAAAAAAAAAAAAATGTTAAATTAAACCCCTCCCAGCAAGCCGACCCTGCAGTGAGCTGAATGGCCCCCTGCGGAATCCTGCCAAGACGGTATCCATGGGTGGAAGGGAACAGACGGATTGTTGACTGCAGCACATTAACTGCCCCTAGAAGAGCTTGCCACTGACCCACAAAGGGGCCTCTATGCCTTCCCCTTGCCATCATGTGGAAAGCCCCAGCCTGAGTGGCTGCAGAGCTTGCAGACAATGGGACCTTTGGAGAACAGCTGGCTCTGAAAAATGGCCCCAGGAGCCCCATGCCAGAGCTCCCCGCCCCCAGCCGCACCCCCAGGCAAAGCAGCCCTCTGAGGACCCCGGAGCCTGCCAGGAACTGTCACAGCTGAAAGCTGCGCACACCACATCGGCTGTGCTTGGCCAACAGAGGCTCCCCTTCTTCTCCTTTTCCACATTCACCTCTGCTAATTTCTTCTGTGCTCAAGGGAGCCCGGTTGGCATCGGACTAACACAGTTTGGGCAATGGGTCGGTGGCATGCTGGGAGCCTCTGTTTACTTTGGGGAGAGGCCTGTGGCTCAGGGGAACCAATCAATCCAGCCGCTGTGTGGCAGGCGCTGGGGATAAGAGGACAAAAGCGAGACAAAAATGTCCGGCTTGTACATTTTATGGGTGTAAATGACGTGTGCAATATAGGTCCATGCAGAAGCTAACGCAGTGGGGAGAGATGTGAATAGCTGGCGGAGGCATTGCCTAGAAAGTGGTCCTTAAGCCTCCCCCATAAAACGAGGGATTCTTAGAGGCAGAAAGAAATAAGGAGGGGTTAGAGGAGGGGGAAAGGTTTCTGGGAGAAGATGGGATTTTTTTCTGAGACTTAAAGAACGCCAAGGAAGTAGGGAAGGCAGAAATTCTAAGCATGGGAAACAGTCAATGGAAAAAAAATGGACAGTCTTGAGATGGAGTGTCTCGAGGGAGGAAAAGTAAGGAGAACAATGTCCCTGGATCCAAGAGTATATAAGGGTGAGTGAGGTGTAAAAAGGCTGGCAAGGCAGAAGGGGACCAGGTTAGGAAGGGCTTTATACGCCAGAGAGGATTTAAGACTTCATCCTGGAGGCAAGTGGGAGCCATAGAAGTTTACTGAATAGGGTGTATGAGTCATGATCACACTTTAAAAGGATCAGTTTCACGGCTGAGTGTAGGATGGATTGAAAGTAGGGAGAGAACTAAAGCAGGGAGACCACCAAGGAGGCTCATGCCATAGTCAGGACTTAAAGGGCTGAAGGTCTGCACCAGGGTGGTGGCCATGTCAGAGGAGAGGGTGGATTGAAGAGCTGTTTTAAAGGTAGAATGAACAGACTTTGGCAATTCGCTGTACATGGGGGGTGGGGACTGTGAAAGAATGAGGGGTTGTGGGACTGGGTGACCGGGAGGACAGTGGTATTCTCAACAGTAAAAGGAAAGTTCGGAAGGCAGAAGATTTTGGGGAAAAGATAATGAGTTCATGTTGGGACTCATTGAGTTAAAGATGCTTACAGGACATTAAGTTCAAGAGATTTATTGGTAGGCAGTTGATGATGCAAGACTGGAGGTCCAGAGAGGTGTTAGGACTGGATAAGAAAACTGAGAACCACGTGCATCGAAATAAGTGAATCCAGGGGAAGGGAACTCAGAGTCAACGTAGGCTCTGAATTATTATCTTTGTTAAGTTATTATCTGAATAATTATTAGGTATAATTATAATAAGTTTTTATTTATAATTTTTTTATAATTTATAATTATAATTAAGTATAATTATAAAAAATAAGTATAATTATAATTGTTAAGTATTATCTGAATAATTATTAAGTATTGTCTGAAGCAACCAATGAGGTTTCTATAAACTCCATTCTAAAGACAAAAATTCAGAGAGATTTACAGGTTTAATAACAACTATGTAGGATTTGAAAAAATATAGGAAGACATATATGAACTGAAGGAGAGAGAAGAAATCAGAAGCAGGCAAACAGTCTACACAATGACTACAAAAATAGAAAACAATGCTGAACCCAGATTAAAGCCAGGAAACAGTGTGAGGAGACATGCTCCTCACACAGCACAGGCAGACGGCACTCCCCTTAGGAGAGTTAGGGGCCGCAGAAATGCTATAAACACCATCAGACATGGCTTCTCTCAGTGGATCTTGCTTAACTGTTGGAGTTTTTGTTGTTATCACTGTTTCCAGTGAGGGTTCTACAGGGAACCCAGATATTGGGAAAACTGGAAACATCTACAGTGACAAAAAAAAAAAAAAAAGCTGTCCATTACATTAAAAAAAAAAATTAAAGTACATTGGTGCAGGTGGGTGACTCAGTGGATAAAAAGTCAGACCTGAAGGTGAGAAGTCCTGGGTTCAAATCTGGCATCGGATACTTCCTAGACATGTGATCCTGGGCAAGTCACTTCTATATTGCTCACTGCCTAGCCCTTAGCTCTCTTCTGTCTTAAAACCAGTACTTGACATCAATTCTAAAATAAACATTAAGAGTTTTAAAAAAGGGGGGCAGCTGAGTATTTCGGTGGATTGAGAGCCAGGCCTAGAGAAGGGAGGTCCTAGGTTCAAATCTGACCTCAGACACTTCTCGGCTGTGTGACCCTGGGCAAGTCACTTGACCCCCATTGCTTACCCTTGCCCCTTTTCTGCCTTGGAGCCAATCAGAAGGTAAGGATTTTAATAAAAACTTTTTTTAAAAAGTTTTTAAAAAAATACATTACATTAAAGAATGTTTTAAAAGAAAGAGAAGGACTTGGGAATTCTGATTTCTTCTTTCAACACTACATACCAGTTCTCAATAGCAAAGAAAATGTTGGTTAGGAATTAAACATTTCAAGTCCATGTTGGGGCTCTAGTAACTGAACTAAATTAGCCACTATCATTTTACATTAAAGTCTCCTTTATTTCAATTGGGGGGAACCTCTCCCCTAGAGTTAGCGGCTATGATTATCCTTATATTGAGGATGAGGAAAGAGTGATCTGTCTAGAACCACACAAGCTAGTGAGTGTCACAAGTGGGATTCGAATCCTGTGTTTCCTGAATCCCAGGCTAGTTCTCCAACATAAACTTCTTGCAAACAGGAATTATTTCATTCTTTGCTTATATCCCCAGCATCTGCATAGCATTTGATCTTAATAAATACTTGCCTATTGATTTCTAATAAACTGTACTTCCTCTCCCCATCCAAATCTTCCTTAATATGTCCTTTTTTGAGGGGGAGAGGAAAAGGTATAAATGAACCAAGAGTCCATTCCCTTCTTTGCTATAACAGATATTTTCAGACGTACCATCTAGTCCAGGCGTTCTTAACCTCAGAACTATAACTCTAAAAATGACTATAAAATTTTTTTAAGCCCTTACCTTCTTTCTTAGAATTAATATTGTATATTTATTCCAAAGTAGAATTAAATGACTTGCCCAGTGTCACACAGCTAGGAAGTATCTGAAGGCACATTTCTTATTTTACATATTTAAAACATTACCCTGAGAAGGGAAGGATTCACCAGATTGCCAGAGGGGGATAACAGAGATGCCAGATTTAAGGTTAAGAGCCCCTCGACCCTGATCCTTACCTGGACAAACTATGGCTTGCTATCCACTCCCAGGTATGGACATCTCCTGAGACGCTGAGGTCTCAGAACCCAACCATGGCACCCCTCAAGTTGCTTTGTGTTCTTTTCCCCAAGAGAAGCTTTTCATGGCTTATGGACAAGGACAAGGGTCAACAAGCTGAGCCCTCTTGACCCATCACAAACTGCTATCAAGGTCATGGATGAATATGGACACATATGCCTGAAAGGCAGGTAAAAACCAACATGTAATTCTGAAAATGAAGAGAAGACTCCTCCAATCCAGGTATTCATGGCCAGGTTTCCATGATGGAAATCAATGTGTTATCTTTTGTATAAGAGAGACATTGCTGCCCTACAGGCAGAAATATTTACTGTAGTTGGAAAGACAGTGTTTATTCATCCATATTTGGTATCCTAGTTCCTCTGTGACAAAGATCATGAAATCAAATAGACAGGAGTAGAGTTGGTAGCCATGGAATACAGGAAGCAGAAATAACCATCAGAGGGACCAAACGCATGGCTCTGTTCTGCCTAGAGAGCCATCATGAAACAGGGGAAAGCATTGGTCTAGAAGACAGATCTCCATTTTAGTTCCAGTTTTATCATTTACTATCTGTGTGACCTCAGGCTTATGTCTTAACCTCTCTGAGTCTCAGTTCCTCATCAGTAAAATGTGGACAGTAATAGCTGTCTTACTCTATAGTAACACCCACTTCACAGACGTGATATGGTCTCGGAGAAAAATCACAGAAGCCTAGATTTAGAACTAGAAGGAAACAGGAAAATCATGTAGCACAGAGCCTGGAACAAAGTGGGGGCTTAATAAATACTATGGGTTTTCTTTATGGATTTTTTTTATTTGTTTTTTGAGACTAGACCTCCTTATCTTGTCCAGACTAGACATGTAGTAGTTACTCATGGAGCCAAGCCCACTGCTGATTACCACAGAAGCTTAGATTTGCTCTGGTTCTGAACTCAGTTGAATTTGCCCTTCCTTGGTGTCGAAAATCAATATTGAATTGTGATACTGAATTATGAAATGGTTTCCCTTTTGGGCCCCCAAGAACAAGTTGATTTGAAAGCTAAAATCTCTCCTTCAGGCTGGGCTGGGTTGGGTCTTCCCTTCTTTTATCTAGATCTTTTGTCTTTGTTAAGAATAATGGGATAAAAGGTGTCTTATTGGGCTGACTTTTGTTATAGGCAGGGTAAAGAACTGCTCCTTATTTATCTGTAATGAAATCAGTCAGCTCTAGCAGCCATACTGGAAAATATGGTGGTCCAATTACATGGTGAGGAAGAAAGATTTCCTCCAGAGACTCACTTCTTCCTGTGATAAAGTATTGAGGGAGAGGCTGGAATCACCTTCTCTGAGGCTGTTTCACAATCAGAGATGTCCTGGAGAGGGAATGGATGATGATCTCTCAAGGTATATAAGGCGTGTGCCAGAAGAAGTTGTCCTCTTTTGTCCACCTTTTCTGGCCATTCTCTCATTCTTTCTCACCCAGTCTAGCTGCCTTGCTGCTCGCACTTATACAGCTCTCTCTGGCCCAGTCCTTTTTGGTGTCTATTGGACTAGGGAGGGAGTCTGCTGACTAGTTAGATTTTCTCAATTGATAAATTAACTGAAATTTAATATATATACAGCCTCTGGAGAATTTCATTCATTACATTAGGCAGCTTGGCTGCCCTCCCAAGGACTCACCATACTGATGTGTTGGTATGGATGGATATCTGCTTGGTTCTATCGCCACTGTAGCTCAAAACTCCCAAACTCAAATCAATTCACCAGCATCAGCCCAGGAACAGGGGCTGTAGGCATGTACCACAATGCCCAAGAATGTCGTGGATTGATCTATTCCAACCTTCTCATTTACCAAGGAGGAAATAGAGGCTCAGAAGGGTTAAATTATTTGACCAAGGTCACCCTAGAAGTAAGTGGTAGATTTAGCTTTAACCCCAATTCACTGATTCCAAATCTAGTCATCTTTCCATGGTATCATGTGAATGAAGTGCTTTACCAACTTTAAAAAGCTAATTAAATCAACTACTATTATTAGGATTGCTAACCAGTTCTTGGTCAGGTTATAACATGGGGCATTTGACATCATAACCCTCTAGACATTTTTTTTAACCCTTGCCCTCTGTCTTAGAATCAATACTAATCATCAGTTCCAAGGCAGAAGAGTGGTTAAGGGCTAGGCACTAGGGGTTAAGTAACCTGCCCAGGGTTATATACATCTAGGCAGTGTCCGAGGCCAAATTTGAACACAAGACCTCTCCTCTCAAGGCCTGACTCTCTCTTTCCATTGAGTCACCTGGCTGCCCCTTTCCCCTTGGCATTTGTCCTAGAGGGAGGCTGAGCCAGAGCACGAATATGAATATTACAAATAGAAATATCTAATGGAACCCCTGAGTATGGCCCAGGCAGACCCACAAACTTGCCTTGTTTCTTCCCTCCATCCAGCCTCACTCAAAGCTTTCTGTGATTGACAGAACATCAGTGTTGGTCTCCAGAGGAAATAACAAGAAGTCTCTTCCATTTTGCATCCCTTAAGCTGCTGGAGAGAACATAATCTATGGGGTCAATCTCTTACCCAATATATCCCCCTCCCTGTATTCCCTGCTCCATTTCCATTTGTCCATTCTCTAATAGAATGCAAACTCCTTGATGTCTGTGTGTGTGTGTGTCTGTCTCTGCTTCTCTCTCTCTCTGTCTCTGTCTCTCTCTCTTTCTGTCTGTCTGTCTCTCTCTTGTTCCTCCCTCTCTATCTGTTTCCTCTCTGTCTGCCTGACTCTCTTTCTCTCTGTCTGTCTGTCTGTCTCTCTCTCTCTGTGTCTCTCTCTCTGTGTCTCTCTCTGTGTGTCTCTCTCTCTCTACCCCCACTCTAACAGCTCCTGCCCCATAGTAGGTACTTAATTAATACTTCCTGATCAATTGATCAATCTGTATCTCATTAGGCTTCTCTCTGACTCTATAAACCTGAATCTATCCCTTTACTTCTCCAGGACTCAGTTTCTCCACATGTCAAATGAATGGGCTGGATTTTAATGGCGGCATTCATCATACACTATAGAACTGAAAAGGACTTAAGTGGCTTGCTAGTCCAAACCCCTTATTTTATAAATGTGCTCTGAGGTCCTGGCCAGCCCTGGATTCTATAATTTAAGTGATTTCAAGGAATTTGTTAAAACCACATAAACATAGTATGGAAGAAACTTGGGAGACACACATGTGGAATTAGCCATGTGGGCAGGCTGGCTGGCCTAAGAGATGAGGATTACATTGGGCTCCAAAGGCAAAGAAACATACCCTTTCATCAAGGGGGCAAAAGAAAGTGATATTCAATTTGGCAGCCTCATGATCAAAACCAACTAGATAAGAGTCTTCAACTCTTGGAAGTAGTATGCCACGCCTTGCCTTGGCACTCTTGTCTCAGTCAAATCATATCCATTCCCTTCGGTTTTGCTGCTCCTCTTACTAATGGTCTTTTTTTAAACCCTTGCCTTCCACCTTAGAATCAATACTGTATACTGGTTCTAATGCAGAAGAGTGGTAAGGGCTAGGCAATGGGGGTTAAGTGACTGGCCCAGGGTCACACAGCTAGGAAGTGTCTGAGGCCAGATTTGAACCCAGGACTCTAGTGGCTCTCAATCCACTGAGCTACCCAGCTGCCCTTACTATTACTGGTCTTTGAAAGTAACTGTCCATTGAGTTACAAAGGTAGACCTCAAAGGCCCATCCATCTTTTTGCTGGATGGGCTATTGAAGAAAATTGACTTTCCCTGTGGAAATGTCCATCAATGCCAAACTTCCTTTCTATTCTCTGTAAACATTCTTGCTAGGTGATTGGGAGTTACACTTTCAGCTCTTCTGGGAAAGCCACTGGAGTTGTGGGTAGGGGAAGGTTACTCACTATAAGAAGGATATAAAATTTCATTGGCAGGAGAGCACTTTACAAATTATAGCTCATTTAATCCTCACAACAACCCTTTGAGGTAGGTGATGTCATTTTCCTCATTTTACAGTTGAGGAAACTGAGACGAGCAGAAATTAAGCGGCATGTGCAGCATCATCCAGCTAGTACCTGAGGCTAGTTTTGAACTCAGGTCTTCCTCCTTCAAGGCTCAGTGCTCTATCTGCTGTTCTACCTAGATCCCTCGGCAGAATGTAAAGCCTCTGGAAATAAAACTGGATTTTTTCGTCTTTGTGTCTGCCATCACTTTTTATCCACTAAGCACTGAATAAATATTTGTTGAGTAGGATGGGACAGTCAGTGCTGGGGACTTGAAATCAGGTCTTCTGATGCCACATCTTGGCTGCCCTTCTGCTATGCTACCTCCATCTTAAGGGACAGCATTAAAAGGCCCACCTTAGAAAATGTTTTTCCTTCCTCCTTTGGACAGGTTGGGGTCTATGGCTATGGTCCATTAAACAGACTGATGTGTTAGTTTAGTGGAATCATCTTTTCCCTTTCTTTTTTATTTTTTATTACAAGGGTCAGTTCTCTGGGGAGAGGAGCGGTATATTCAGAAATGAAAATGATGTAGAAATAAAAGACTGTTGGTGTTTGGTCATTTCTGTGACCCCATTTAGGGTTTTCTTGCTAAAGACAATGGAGTGATTTGTCATTTCCTTCTCCGGCACATTTGACAGATGAAGAAACTGAGGTAAACAAGGATAAGTGATTTGCCCAGGGTCACACAGTGTCAGAGGCCAGATTTGGACTCATGAAAAGGAGTCTTCTTGACTCTAGGCTCCTCACTCTATCTACTGCATCACTTAGCTGCCCCTTGAAATGAAAATAAATAAATAAATAAATCATTTAAAAAACTTTTCCATCTTTCTATCTATACGTTGCAACTTAATATTGGAAAAAGGCTACTTAAAAAGTAGCCAAACCCTCTTGCCTGTGAGAAATAAACCTTCCCAGTCCTTCTCCTCTTGGCCAGCCCAACGTGGTAATGGATCTGGCATCCTGGAAAATTCTGGTTCCCTTTTCCTTTCTACCTTCTTTCCACAATGAGAACCTTGGGAAACACCAATGAAAAACATATTCACTGGGCACACCATGAGCCAGCTATTGTTTCTGGCTGTCCCAGGAAGGGAAAGAGTCTCCATTAAATAAGAATAACAGAAAGCCCTGAAGATCGGAAAATCCTTCTAAGATGAGAGGACAGCCATGTGTTGTTCAGCTCCTTGAAGAGGGATTTAGTCCTTCATTAATCTCACTTTAATGAAATGCCTCTATTCAGGGAAAATAGGTTCCTGGCTCCACAAAGCTCTCCCAAAAGATCCAGTCTAACTCAGGAGAGAAGGCATCTCCCACCCTCTGGCACTCCCAATCCTGCTTTCAGTCCAGGCAGGAAGATAAGTCCAGATAAATAATGTTGGAATGCCACCAGACCATCATCCTCTATTCTTATGCAGACACTCCCACCACATAAAAGAATTTCCCAGTCACATGGAGTAGTTATTTAAAATCCAAGCCCCTAATTTTACCCCATGACACAGATCCCCACTTATAGCACTGCAGAGTGAGTCCTTGGAAGTCACCTATTCCAACCCCATCATTTTATGGGTTAGGAAAGGGAGGCCCAGAGTAGTGGCCTCAGGTGGCAAGTGGTAGACCTGAGATTTGAACCCAGGTTTTCTGACTCTCTAAATCCATAGCTCTCTCCAATGAACCTTCTTGTTTTGAAACACAAGATTCCAAAACCTTAGGGCTGAATTAAAAAAAAAAATTAAATCCAGGCATGCACTTGAGTTTTAGTATTGGTTTTACCACTTACTAGTTGTACCTAATTCTCTCTGAATCTCAGTTTCTTTGTCTGCTAAATGGGGAACTAAAACTGGTGTTCCCTACCTGAAAGGGTTTACTTTATGAATCTTCCCCTGTCATACAAATGTGAGCTCTTATTATTATGAAGAATCTTGACAATAGTTTGAATTTATGTTCTAGATCATTAAAAGTGAGCCCAAGAGAAATAGACCCAAATTCAAATCTATTCCTCACCCCACTCATAATAAAAGAGAATGGCAAAAAGCCTAAAATTTCAGTGAAAAATTGGAAATTGAAAGTGAATATTGAAATAAATTGAAATGGGGGGCAGCTGGGTAGCTCAGTGGATTGAGAGCCAGGCCTAGAGACGGGAGGTCCTAGGTTCAAATCCGGCCTCAGACACGTCCCAGCTGTGTGACCCTGGGCAAGTCACTTGACCCCCATTGCCTACCCTTACCACTCTTCCAACCTATGAGTCAATACACAGAAGTTAAGGGCTTAAAATTTAATAAATAAATAAATGAATGAATGAATGAATGAATGAATGAATAAATAAGCAAGTAAATAAATAAATAAATGAATGAATGAATAAATGAATAAATAAATAAATAAATAGATAGATAGATAGATTGAAATGAACATTAAATGGCAAGCTAAAAAGTAAGGAGAAGACTTGGAAAACTGTCACATACCCTATGTGAAAAAGAAAAAAAAAAAAACACAGGAAACAAATGTGACCAATGGGCTTGGTACCAGGTACCAGACTGCAGCTAGATGGTGAAATGGATGGAGCCCCAGCTTGGGAGTCAGGAAGACCTGAGTTCAAATCAGACATCAAATACTTAAAGCTATAAGACTCCGGGTAAGTCATTTTACCCTGTTTGCCTTGGTTTCCTCATCTGTACAATGAGCTGGAGAAGGAAATGGCCAACCGCTCCAGTATCTTTGCCAGGAAAATCCCCAATGGGATTGGGAAGAGTCAGACATGACTGAATAACTACAGGCTTAGTACAAGGTCACAGCTGGAGGAGGTCTCACGGAGCGACCCATTCTCAGAGCCTCTTAGGATCCTTGAGCTTTGTGAAACTCACCAATCTGAAGTCCACAAAGATCATAGACCTCCTCACACATAGGTGTGTCCAGACCTCACTCATCTTCCTCCTCTCTGACCTTTAGAATATTTCTTCTGAACCACCTCATCGCATACTATCTTGCACTTTTCTCTGAATGATATATTTATGTGGCTAATCCTAGCTTCCCAAGGAGGCTGGAAGTTCCCTGAGGGCAGGAGCCATGTCATAGAATTCTCACTGCTCCCCTGCCTGGCAGAGAGTATGTTCTAAAAGTGCCTGCAGGCTTAAAGAATTTTTTCAGAATAAAATAAGGGATCTGTCCCTTGCCTGCTTTGCTTAGTGACATAGAAATATTTCAGAAGGCTCAGGTTGCAGTCTGGGCTCTTCCATATGGGAGTTGAATATTGAGCCTCTCAGTGGTCTGGGCAACTCTCTAGAATTCCCAAGCTGCTTACAGGAGGCAATCTATAATGGTGTGGAGCCTCTCCTTACTGGGAGCTCCCTACTACAAGGAAACCACAGGGCAATTTTTTAAAAAGTCATTCAATCATTTAACAAATATTTGCCAAGTCCATGAAGCACTGTCCTGAGTGCTGAAGGATACAAAGATGAAGCCTAGGGAGCTTGACGGAGCAACTAGGTGGCACCAGTGGATAAACTGCTAGACCAGGGGCCGGGAAGATCTGAGTTCAAATCATGCCTCAGCTGCTTACTAGCTGTATGACCCGGGGCAAGTCACTTAACATTGCTTAGCCCGAGTTTATAGAAATATATAAACTATGTAAACTTATATGTATATATGTAATATACATTGTAAACTATGTAAACTTAATGTGTATAAATTTAAACTCATAACTTGTATCTAATTTGTAACTTTATAAGTTTAGAGCTTGTAAAATAAATTAACATAAACTATAAAACTATAATAATAGCACTGAGCTCCCAGGTTTTTATAACGATCAAATAAAAGGTAAAGTGCTTCACCAATTTTAAATTGCCAGACAAGTACTAGCTATTGGTATCATTACAAACAAAAAGATTCCCAAGACTTGAACACTGGATCACTTAAAGGAACAACCCCCATTGTACACAATAGTTTGGACAGCCCCTGGAGAGTTCGCTGTAATGCAATTTGACTTGTTCCCATGATTATATTCCAAGTCAATGGGACGTCCTTCATTTGTTTAAAGGGGAAGTAGAGAGGCAAACGTTACTTTAATTTGAAATATCACATACCCTATGTTAAGAAAATCACAAAATCAAATAGACATTGGTGTCCAATAAATGCTTGATAAATTGAATCATGGGTTTTGTCATTTTAAAAAAGGTTAGATGTCATTTCTCCAAGAGGTAAAAGCTTCAGGGCAGTCAAGTTCAGTGATGCAGGAGCTCTCAGTTAAACCCCCATGTTACAAATGAGGAAAATGAGGCAGCAGAAAGAGGGAAATGACCTTCCAGGCAGTCAACAGCCCAGATCAGTGATGGCAAACTTTTTAGAGACTGAGTGCCCAATGTGAAATCTTCACACGGCATGTGAGCCCCTCCGCCATACCCCCGACAAGGGAGGGAGGAAGCCCTCCAGCTGGGCTGCTGGGCAGAGGGGCAGGTCATGTGAGAAATGTCCTCAGGTGTGCTGGAGGGGGGGATGGCAGCAGCCCCCTCCAGCACAGCTCTTCTAGTTAAATATAACACACTTTCCTCTAGTTCTAGCTCCCTGACCCATACTTAGAAACCACTCTGTGAATGAGCACTCTCGTTTTATGACAACAGAAACCAAGATCCAGCAAATAGGTAAAATCAGAACCTCCCAAAGTTAGAGTCAAAAAGATTTGCATTCAAATTCTGCCCCAGCCACTTACTTGATAGAGAATCAAGTCACTTATATCTATCTCCTCAGTCTCTTCATCTATAAATGGGAGTAACAACACTTAAGTGGCACAGTGAACAGAGTGCCAAGCCTGAAGACAGGAAGACTCTTAGATACTTACTAGTTGTATGATCCTGGACAAGTCACTTAACCTCTGTTTGCCTTAATTTCCTCATCTGTAAAATGGAGATAGTAATAGCACCTATCTCCCAGGGTTATTATTGAGAAACAAATGAGATGATCATTGTAAAGTGCTTAGACCAGGGCTTGGCACATGAAAAGCATAATAACAATTTTATCTATTATTATTATTATTATTATATCACAGAGGTCCTTGAAAGGCTTGAAAATGGATATAAAGATCTTTGCAATTTTGAGAGCTCACAAAATGTCCTACTATGGTCATTCACTCCCAGTATTGCTTCTTCTAATTTAATCATGTGCCCTAAAGCCATTGCCTCCCTGGTATGCAGATATTCAGTTCCTATGAGATATTTCTTCATGCAGGTGGAATTCTGGGAGCTTTGCTAGGCTGTGAGGATTTCAGACCAAAGCCACTTTTTTGTTGTTGTTAAAGAGTGATATAGAAAGTCCCCCTTAATTTTTCTTTCCCAACTGAGATGAAGTGCCACGTTCTAAACATAAAGGCAAGGCAGCCTAATGAACAGAGCCAGTTTTGAAGTCAGGGAGACTGGTTCAAGTCTCAGCTCCAACATAGGCTGGCCAGCAGGACCTTGGACAAGTCACTGCAACTCTCAGTTCCCCAGGCAATTCTCTACAGCGAACTATAAAGGACTATAAGTTACTGTCTGCATTGCCTGAGAGTTCCTTTCTACAGTTGGAGTTCCCCATTTTGAAATCACAAATCCAGAGCGATCAACAGAAGAGAGAGAAGGCTAACTCTGAATGAAGAGATCTGTAAACACTGTGACTTGTCCTTACTGGTGTGTTAACTGTATAATCACTGGGATCAAATCTCTCCCAGCTGGAGAATAAAATTAGAGGGGTCCGTTGGTGGTGGCCCATGTTGCAATAACCAGACACCACCTGGTTTCTATATTAGAAATGGAAAACTCTTATGTTTCAGCCTTAGAAAGAAGTGCAAAAAGAGAGCACAGCAGCCCCTTCTCTGGTAGTTTAGGTCTCAGAAAGGGCCCTGGGCCTGATTGAAAACTACTGCCCTACTGTATAATAACTCACATTTCCATGATGTTTTAAGAGGTGCTAGGCATCTCCTTCCCTCCCTCCCTCCCTCCAACATGGGAAGTGGGAGGTGGGTATACTTCAGGGGCTTTTTACAGCAGCTAAAAAGTTTAAGGCAGGACTGAAACCCAGGTGTCCTAGACCTCAAACCAGTCCACCATGGCAGATGCCTCTCTTTCTGCTCAAGGACTAATCTCCTGGACATTTTTTTTCTTTCCTTCTTTTTAAAATCCTGAGCTTCTGTCTTGATCAATGATACCTGTAAAACCCATTGCAATTGCTCATTGGCTATGGGAGAGGGGAGGGAAGAGAAGAGAGGAGGGAAAGAACATGAATCATGTAACCATGGAAAAATATTCTTAATTAATGAAATGATTTTTTTTAAGTCTGACCTTCTATCTTAGTATTAATTATAAGACAGAAAGGAGAAGGAATAGATAAGTGACTCAGTGGATAGAGATTCAGGCTTTGAGACAGGGGAGGTCTTGGGTTCAATTGATGGATTAAAAGTCAAGTCTAGAGGCAAGAGTCTTGGGTTCAAATCTAGACTCAGACACTTCCTAGCCATATGACATTGGCCAAGTCATTTAGCCCCAATTGCCTATCCCTTACAGCTCTTCTGTCTTGGAATCAATATACAGCATTGATTCTAAGACAGATAGTAACAGTTTATTTTTAAAAAAGAAAGAATTAAGGATTAGGCAAGTGAGGTTAAGTGACTTGGCCAGGCTCACACAGTTAGGAAGTTTCTGAGGTTACATTTGAACCCAGGTCCTCCTGGATCCAGGGCTGACAGCTCTATCCACTGTGCTACCTAGCTGTCCCTACTCTTGGACATTTTCAAGCAGCCTACACTGTGGGTTCCCCTTTACAGCACCTCCTCACTCCAGTCCCGGCCCAATCCATCCTAACATTCTCCTTGAGTCTAGCTTAGTACATTTCTGAGCAGGAACTATACAGATGTTCTTTAAAGTGGGAGACATGAGCACTGCTTCCCTTAAAGGAGCTGAGCCAAACTAAGAGCACATGAGCGAGTTGAACGAGTGAACTCAAAAGTCAAAAGAGGCTTGAAGATATTAGGGTTGGAGTTCATAATTGTTTATACCTGGAGACACAGAATAACCCAAGAGCTAGGAGGCAACCATTGGCATCATCAAGACCAGTCTCCTTATTTTACAGATAAGACAAGTGAGGACCACAGAGAAGGACCGATTTGTTCAGAATTATAGCTGGGCTGCCCAGAGAATGGCACTTTTCTTTCCAGTTGGAAGAGAAAAGGACTATTATGAGGCGAGAAAATGATTCTGGGAAGGGGATAGGGGGAAGTAGAGGAGACAGGGGTGGGGAGTGGGTTAGGGGCAAAAGGAATCAGCAGCCTCTCGAACTTTCTCAGTGAGGACTTCAGTTTTCTCGTGTTTATTGTCTTGCCTCTGAAGAAGACATTTTTAAAAAAAAAAACCTTAATTTTTGTCTTAGAATTAATACTACGGAGGGCAGCTGCGTAGCTCAGTGGATTGAGAGCCAGGCCTAGAGACGGGAGGTCCTAGGTTCAAATCTAAACTCATACACTTCCTAGCTGTGTGACCCTGGGCAACTCTCTTGACCCCCATTGTCTAGCCCTTACCACTCTTCTGCCTTAGAACCAATACATAGTATTGATTCTAAGATGGAAGGCAAGGGTTTTAAAAAAAAACAAAAAAAACTGTGACCCAGACAATGCTTGTGGTCACATTTCATTGTTGAATATACAGGTATCCCTTCCACATCAAGGGGGTTAAGGGGCATGGCACCCCTACAGATCTGGAAAATCCAAGTAAAATTTTCTTCATACCAAAGATGTCTGAATTTTTTCTTTTTCTTTTACAGGGTACTCGCAGTACCTTATTGTAAACAATGGGTTAAGTAGACATCTCTGAGTTTCTAAAAAATTTTCTGTGTTGTCTATAGCTTCTACAAAACTCCCCCAAAATTCTCATTTCATTTCTTATGCCGACCCTCAATATATTGAAACCACGGTGGGGAGAATAACTCTGCTTTGTAATGAGTATTCAGAGTATGATTAAATGAAATTTTTTCCCCACAAACATCAACTTCAACTAGATTCTCTCACTTTTTTTTTAAGAAAACAACTTAATTGTCTTTAAAAGTATATTTTCATTGGATTACCGATTCAGAGCTGGAAGGGAGTTGGAGGCCATTAATTCCAACCTCCTAATTTTATAAAAGGGTTAAAGGACTTGTCCTCGGTCATGTTAAGTGCCAGAAGTAGGATCTGAACCCAAGTCTGCCAGATTCCATTTCATAATAACTTCACACATTATGGTTGTGATGGAATACTACTGCTTTGTAAGAAATGATGAATAAGTTAATTTTTTAAAAATTTGGGAAGAAGTGTGCATTGGCTATGGGAGGGTAGTGGGAGGAGGGGAGAGAAAGAACATGAATCATGTAACCATGGAAAAATGTTCTTAATCAATAAAAAAATAATAAAATCCAAAAAAAAAATAAAGAAAAAGAGGAATTTTCTATTAAAAAAATTTTGGAAAGACCTACATGAAATTATAAAGAGCGAAACAAGTAGAACCAAGAAAACATTATATAGAGCAATAAAATATTTGAAGAATAATTTCTGAATGTCTACCTCCAGAGAAAGAATTAATAAATAGAAACATGAAAGATATAATTTACATATATGCTTTGTATGTATATAATTTGCATATATATACATTTATAATATATATATTTAGTTGTATAATGCCTTCTTAGGTTCAGGAAAGAGGGGGAAAGGATGAGGTTCCTGGGAATTACAATAATATAAAAAAAAGCACCTCACCCTTTAAAAAAAGATTATTTCTATCTCCTGCTCCCCAAACCCTGTCATGTTTAATGATTTTCCCCAAAGGTCAGAGGACAAGAAAAATTTCTGAGGGAAGTAAATAGGAGGGATATAATTGCTGCAAAATTCTACTGAGGATGCAGAATCTAAGTTTAGATTCCTGGATACAGACTCCTGCCATATTAAATCAGTGAAATCTTAAAGGTAAAATGAAACAAAAAAAAAGTTAATATAATACAATGGAAAGTAAATGCTACATTTCTGCCTTTTCTGAACTGTTTCAATATCTGTTTGGGTTGGGGTTTTTTGTCATTGTATCCCTAGCCTAGCAGAGTCTGGCTCAAAGTAGGCACTTAAATGCTTATTGGATGAACATAAAATATCCAGTTGGCTAAAGAAAAAAAGGGTATTTGCAAAGGAAAAAGGATCAAGATATCAGAGTAGACCAGGTGTTATTTCTAAAAAGCAAAAAGCATACATCCTTAAACACTTAGAAGGTTCTGTCATTGTTAGATTATGGTAGGGTTAGGTTATGGCAAGAAGAGTGTAATTTAGTGACCAAGGAGTATAGCAAAGAAGCCTCCCCTTCCACTCACTGATGATGATGATGATGATGAAGATAATTTATAAATAGGAGCATCCTAAATAATGAATGTAATTTCCTTAACATTTTATTGGGCTCTCAGACCCCAAACCCATTCCTATCCCTACTTTCCTGGTGGGGACTGGGCTTCTTTGAATGGCAATGGGTTTTCCTATCTAATTTGAACAAAGGAAGTATTTGTCCTCCATCTCGAAGAATTTATAACTCAAAAACAACAACAACAAAAAAACACCCAAAAAACAAATAAGCATCATCATCTCCCAGAATCCCCTGAAATGGTTCAACTTTAAGAAATAAGTATGCCCCAAAAGTGTGGCCTTCCTACCCAAACAGGAACTGAAACTAGATGCATCTCTGGGTCAGAATCAAAACAAAAAGAAAACTCCCTGCACTTCTAAGTCAATTCACAAACCAAGGGGCATCTGTCCTAACTTTGAGCAATGCAAGCTTGGCAATTTGGGGATAAGATTTTCAAGCATGAGAACAAGATGAGTATCCACTAGGAGATCCAAGGCAGAATAATGGACCTGGGATTGAATTTTGCCTCAGATACTTCCTTACTGTGTGATCCTGGGCAAGTCACCTAACTTCTCTCTGCCTCAATTTTCTTCTCTGTAAAATAAGGATGCTGGACCTTTCCAGGTCTAAAGCAAGGATCCCTCCAGGGCATGCTTCAACTTTTCCATCAGTCAGACTCCACCTCCTCTTGGACTTTTCTCCAGAACTCATACAGGGCTCAGTAGACAGCAGCTGCCTACCCATCTATAAGAGCATCACAAGTCACATAGATCTTACGGTTTACTCAACAGATTCATGCCCACTAACTCCCATTGCTACGGGGGAGGGGAGGTGTCCTTTGGCCACTAGAAGTCATACATGTAGAATAATAAATTCTGAGCTAGAATAGATTCAGAAGGTCATGGATTTATAACTGGGAGGGTCATCCATAGGACACCAGAAGTCATCCAAGTCAACCCTTTAGTTTTATGAGTGATAAAAACTGAGAGCTTGATGACCCCGGCCCATCCAAGTTCCAGAGTGTCTGTTTAGATTCCTCAAAGTAGAACACACAATTAATTCCCTGAATCCAGCCCTTTCTAAAGTAAATGAAAATGAGCTTCGCTCTGATTGCTTCTCAGGACTCAGGCAGCACAATTACAAGTCCCACCTGCATGGTTCACTGAGCCCATGAGGTCTCTTTCAGGGTTTGTACTGGAAGGAGTAAACACAAGAATACAGGCACACTCCCATTCTCATACCCCCATAAATAATATATTTCCCTGGGCTCCCCTGGGCAGGGAAGGAGTCCTAATCACCCTAGGGAAGGCTCAAATATAACCAGGTGGCCCTCAAGGTGAGTCACACTTGCAAATTTATTAGGAAAACTCCCAGGAAACAACAACTTACCAAAATAATCCGCCTTAGGATGAATATCCATCTCCTGCTCCAGGCGCTGGGTGAGTGCTTCTAATTTTAATTCGACTGCAGACAGCCCTTGCTCTGGGGGTGGGAGGAGGGTCTGACAGGGTAATTTTACTTTGCTGGAGTTCTCTGGATGGACACTCCCTGGGCCACTATCAGAAGGCAAGCTATTGGGCCCCTCTTGAAAAGCAGACCCAGGAGCATCAGACAACGGTGGCCCCAAAGAGAGGCTGGAGAAACTCAATTTGGGATTTGTGCCAGAGTCCCTGCAACTGGACTGGGGAGTCTGCCCATGAGCTACTAAGTGGTCGATGGACTTAGGCTGATAGTCAATGCTGGTTGGCAATGGGGCAGGAACGGAACTTGAAATATAAGATTTGGGGCTCCCATGGTACCAGAGCTGAGAGTCCCCAGGGGGTTTGGCTACAGCACCAGGAGCATCCCTCTCTGCCCCGGCACCTTTCCTTGATGGCTCTCCCTGAAGTGAAGTACCTGAAGCAGCCAGAGGGGATGGTGTTGAGAAAGAAGATGACCTCTGCTGTGGAAGGGCCAAGGGGGCCACTATTTCTGGGGCTGGGGGAGGAGCTCTAGAATTGAGTGTATGGGAAAAAGAAGAGGATCGCTGTTGGCCAGCCATTGGCTTCTGCTCGGAGTTGCCGCCCAGTTGGTGGCCCTCACTTCCACTGCCGTCTTGACTACTGTATCCACTCTCAAAAGACCTGCAAGAGTTTGGAGATGGCTGGGCCTGGTATAAGTGAGGGTCAGCTGGAGATTTGGAGGCTGGCCAAGAGCTTCCTGAGCTTGGTTTGATGCTGGTGAACTGGGTGGCTTCCTCTCCCCACTTCTGTCCAGGGTAGTTGTCATAGTAATCTCCATGAGAAAGAGAAGAAAAGGCTTCTTGAGTAGGACTGATGCCGCTAGCACCCCGAGAATCCAACCCCTGCAAAGCAGAGGCTGAAGAATTCCCGGTACCATTTCCATAACTAAAGTCCTGGCTGGCTCTCCTCTGGCCCTCAGGATGCAGCCTGGCCCTCTGACCTGGGGGCAGAGAGGCCTGTGACTGGCTCTGAAAGGCCAGCTGACTCATTGGGCATGGTGTCACGGGCCCTGCCCCAGATGCCAAGGAAGGGGCAGCCAGAGGGGGTTTGGCAGCTCCATCTCCCAGGGATAGTTTACTGCTCCCCCCTGCCTCCCGGTGGGGGAAAGGTCCTGCAGGTTGGATCTGAGGGGCCAGCCGCCCTCCTCCATTGAGGGAACCACTCCCCCCCTGCAGCAGGTCCTCCTGCAGTAACTGCTGCTGCTTCTGGAGGTGAATCTTGGCCATCTTGGTGGCAAACACTCTCCTGGTCTCCTCAAACTCAGGGTTGTTGCCGGCTCCCTTGTCCACTCTGAACAGGCCATCCTTGGAGGCCTCATACATGTTGAGGTCCTCAATAAATTTACTGGCCTCAAGGCCCAAGTCTTCATACTTGTCCATGTCGTCTCAGCACCGAGCCCTGTCCCTGGCAACTGGTCCTTGGGCCCCTCTGGGCAGGCGTTTTCTGGGGGACGGGGGAGAACCCAACCAGAATCCCAGGGAGAGAAGGCTTGAGTCTCAGATGGCTGCTATCATCATGTGGCAAATGCCAGGGGCATGACTCCTACGGTAAAAGTTTTCTAAGACTGCAAACGCAGGGCAGAGACAATTTGGTCGACTTTCCCGCCCAGCTCTTCTGCTGCTCCCTGCAGGGCCATCCACAAGCAGGTGGCCGCTCTCTTCCCACAAACTTCGGGCAGCCCAGCGCACCAGTCAGCCCCGGGCTGGCCTCAAGCCGACTTCACTTCGAGTCTTGAAGGGGCAAAGGACAAGGATCAAAAGTCACCTCCTCGTCCGTAAACCCAGCGAGACAACAAAGGCTGCCCCTCCTCGCCCCCGAATGCGCCCGGAACCCGACCTAC
This sequence comes from Gracilinanus agilis, assembly GCF_016433145.1. Taxonomy (NCBI): domain Eukaryota; kingdom Metazoa; phylum Chordata; class Mammalia; order Didelphimorphia; family Didelphidae; genus Gracilinanus; species Gracilinanus agilis. The sequence goes on from NC_058134.1 coordinate 43,753,425, forward strand.
CGAGTGCGGAGCAGGGGCCGAGGGACGGCCAGGGCACTGAGAGGCAGGAGGAGGGCCGGGCTGATCTCGCAGCTCAGCGAGGTAAACTGGGGCAAAAGAGGGCCTTCGGAGCCGGCCCCTCTTCCCTCCCTGGCAGCGGCGGTAACTTGGGGAGCTCCAATCTCGGCCGGATAAGTGGAGTCAGAGGAAAGAGGAAGGAGGAGGAAGCAAGAGGCTGGGGTCAATCCCCGCTGGGGCTGGCGGGCTGCGTGCGCGGGCTCAGGGCAGCCGAGGTGCGCGGGCCGCCTAGCGCATTGTCCCCGCGGCTGGCCGGCCGGCTGGGTGCGCTGGGTTGGGCTGGGCAGGGCTCGTCCCGGGTGCTTGGGAGGGATCGGCCGGGCCAGTAGCCCGTGGGTTCAGCAGGAGCGCAGCTGTAGACGCGGAAGTGGAGGGCGGGCGGTGCGTGCCTCTGCCTCTGCCTCGGCCTCGGTCCCGGCGGCTCGCCCTTCTTCCCTCTGCCGCTTTGTGACATTCAGCGCGTCCAGCACCAACCTTTCCTTCGACTTGTAGCTCCCACCCCCCGGGGGCGGGAGGAGCAGGGGTGGGGGCCGCGGGGGAAGAGGGGGCGGGGAGCCACTGGGCGGGCCGGGGGCGGGTGCTGCTGGGACAGCTTCTCTTAGCAACTTGCAACGTGGTCGGGGGGTGGGGGTGGGGGAGGGACAGCTGAGGGCTTCCAGGGAGCGGGTTGCTGCTGGGGCTGGTCCGAGGAGGTTCTCGCCCCGAGCCTCTCCCGCTTATACATAATAGGCGCTTAATAAATACGGATTGATGGGAAGGAGATCCAGACACGCCTCACGAACACTCTCTCTGTCTCAAACACTCTATACAAACTTTCTAAGGCTAACTGTCTCTGTCACTGCCTCTGTCTCCGTCTCTCTATCTCCCCTCCCCCCATCTCGAGGGGAAATTGGCCTTTCGGACCCGCCCGGGCCCCCAGGCCCAACGCCTTATCTCTAAAATCTTACGGGACCACTTTAAAGGTTGGGTCCGAGAAGAAGAGCTCGGACGGGAGCGGCGTGGTCCCACTGCCTTTTTAGCCTTTAACTGCAGGGACTTGGCCCCACCTCCTGTTACTTTGGAGCCCGAAAAGTTTCCTGGTTGGGCCGAAGCCAGGCATCCTTGCCAGGCTAGCTCAGAGGGCGGGAGGCCCGGGGCAGT